>NC_137703.1:7728092-8089763 GCF_964034855.1 Anser brachyrhynchus | reverse complement strand
ATAATTCAAGGAGCAGAGACTCCCTTCTGAGCTCTGAACAGCCACATCTGTCTCAGTCCTTTGGGCTTTTCCCTTCTCACTCTGTTTATTTCCTCTCTTTGTATCCATCAGGTTGCATAAGCACAGAAACCCCTTCTCTTCCACAAAACTGCTCAGACAGCTGCCTGGCTAGAGATGAAAGAAACCTGCATTACAGGGACTGGGGAAATGTCACAGCTTGTACTGAGAGAAAAATGAGCTACCCTGGTGCAACAACAGCCCGCTGACACAGACCAGCTCTGGCTAAAGTACTGGCCTATTCGAGTCTCAGGTGTATGTGTTAAAATTAAGATGGCCAGTATCTTACTTGACTTATTTCAGCAGCTCAAGAGACACATCCCAAGTCTTCTGCTGAAGTCAGGAGACTTTCCATCCACTTCAGCTCAAAGACTGCCCACACTGCCTCGGGGGCAAGCAGAGCACTTGCCAATCCATCCTACTTGTTCAAAGCAGGCATATTAAAAGGCACAATCTTGACGGTCATCAAGACTTGGTAGTCATCAACAAACTACCTGCTATGCCTTTTACTTCTTCCTAGTTTTTGCTTGAGTTCAAATTTGGCTGAAGCTGATCCACAAAGAGCCTGAAAATCTCATAAATTTGGAAAAATACCTCTCCCTCTCCCAGCACCATGCCCACTCCTGCCAGTTTTGTGATTTGACTGAACAACTCAAAGCTCACGAAAGTGAAGGCCAAGCCATCAAAGCTGTTATTTTTCCACTTCATAATTCTCACATCATTTTGGGGGTTCCTAAGTGGCTGGCAGACATTTTCAACATCTGATGTTGGCAGCTCTGCATATTGCCCTAGCCGAGCTCGCATGAACTCAATCATTTTCAGTTTAAAGGAAGCTGATCTCTAAGTACATCCAATAAAACCTTCATGGAGAGACTGATTTTCATACCTTTCCTGATAAAAGACAGTGTTGTTCACAATCAGTCTAAAGTTAAACACTTTATTTTCACTGACGTTGAAAGTGAGAGCTACTTACTAAGACTTAATATTCAGAAGGGAAATCAGTGGGAAAGCAGCTGGGGAAAAGTGTGCCGCTGGATGAATGACTAGTTTAGTCTATTTCTTCTTATAGCAAAGGAAAGTTATGCAAGAGAAGGGATCCTACAGACACATTACAAAATATAAATAATGGGCGGTTATAAATGAATAATTTCTTCAGTGGCTCCTATCATGGATTCTACTTTTTTTCTGTCTAAACAGGAAAATCTTTATTAAGTCCCAAGACTGGAAATTTGTCCAGTTCTCACAGACCGACGTCATTCTCTATAAAGCAAGATACTTGAATTTAAAATGCTGTATTTCTTAACACTGGAAAGTCTTGGCTGTATTTTAATTCTAATTACTTTCAAAACCAGCTTTTGACTGTGCAGCAAATGAGATAGCTGGCATGTTAGAATAACACTGCAATGCTCCATTACTGCCTTTTTGTGCTGGAAGGCGAGACAGTCACGGCATGCTGCAATATTCCCACTATTTTTAAAATGAGCAGTATTTCTACAGTTTTTGTAATAGACTGAAAGACTTTCCAGCTCTGCTTAGTATGATTTTGGATAGTTCTTCTGGTTTGGAATAGAAGTGACTATAAGGAAATAACAGATAATTCAGAGCAAAAGACTTATTTTTCTGTCCATAGCGTTGGGTGGCTTGCTTGATGCATGGGGCAAAATGCAAGTTTTAGATAGACTGCAATGTCTTAATACCACGCAGTCACATATTGGTCGTCAGTGTCAAAGGGCTGTAGAGCTGAAACCAGCAGAAAAAGAATGAAAATAGGCGTCCTGTTATTAATTTTCACAGCTCCTTCACACAGACAGTACTTGCAGAAGCATCCAAAGCAGAGTGCGTGTCCCTGGTTGGAGTACGTTGCATTGCTCTGGGGGCACGAAGGCGCCCTGCGGCCAGGTGAGCCATTGGCAGCAGTCACTTAAAGTGCAGCCTGACACCTGCTCAATGGCCAACAAAAAATTTTGCAGCTGATCAAAGGACCTAGCAGAAAGAAAGCAGGGTGGGGGAAATTGCCACTGCTTTCATGTTTGTATATAGTATCCAGATGCTGTACCAATGCTTTCCAGTCCTTTGCGCTTTCAAAAGTATCTGCGGCCATTGGACCAGGCTAATTTGTCTAGGGAAACATGCTCAGCCCCTCCATGGATAAGCTTTCAAGTGATTATTTTCAATTCACTTTTGCAAATGTGCATACACATTTTTCCATGAATTATAATGACTTCCAGAAATGGATTCAAAGATAGAGTCCACAACTAAAAGACCTTACAAATAATATACTGTAGTGGATTAAGTGACATATTACACTTTTTCATAATTGCAAATCACTTTGGAAGAGACTGTTAGTTTCTTGAACATTTCCCAGACAACTTTCACAAATAATTCTTGATTTGCGATTGTATTGTTCTTGGGAGATGTTCAATGTTCAAATTCTGATGTGCATTGATTGGAAATTCCAGTTACACAAAATGGATCCTTCTATTCTTATTCCAAATAAATTCTAAACTAGAGGTTTTTTTTTGCCATATTTTTATCAATTTAAAGCTTACATTCTGCAGACACCCTTTCAATATTTGTTTTATACTTGCTCCTTCAAAGAATGTTTCTGTTGATGAAATAATTTCTTATAGTATTTCTGAAAATGGAGCAAAAAGCATGGTTGAGAAAAGTGGATTAATAATTCAAATTTGCATTTATGATTACAACTTTGCAATGTTCATTTAATTTAGGATTAGAATTCTCCTAACTTATTTCTTTGTGTAGACCCTAAAATATTATCGGTGTAGTTATAGATTGTACAACAATGTTCAAAGGTTCTCAGAGAGCACAGACTTAGAGAAGACACAACAGGACACACATACAATATCAAACAGATAAAAATCAGCATTTGCAGTGCTGAGAGGCATATATGGATTGCCCTGCCTTGAAGGAAGTCATCTTTTTGTACGGACACTGCCAGACTTGACTTTTATCGTGCTTCAGAAATCATTCTAAAGAAATCAAAACCGTTTTGCCTGAAAGGGCATCACATGGCATTTGCAATATTTCCCTACGGCAGAGCACAGCAAGGGCTTACCTTGCAGGATTATTTGAACAGCCAGCAATTCATTGATTGCTCAGTGCTGTGAAGACAGAAGTGTTATGTTAGTGCTTAGTATTCTCACAACTTTTTTAATGATTATTTGTTCCCCCATCACATCTGCAGTGCCGCAGATCTAATAGAGGAATGCACCTTCTGGAGAGACTCCAGGGCACAGACTTATTAAGAGCTAGATGCTGGCTTCAGCTTTCCAGGCATGTGATGTGACTGCCATTTGTGGCTTCCCTTGAGCTGTTTGCCTGGGAAAGCCACCTCTCCCACCCCTCTGCAGGGATCTGTGCCCCTCTGTGCCCCTGCGTGGCTCTGAGAGCTACCAGCCCAGAATCACATCTGCCTTTGGGACTTGCTGCCAGGAAATGCCAGGAAGGAGGACAAAAGCCTGAACTGCCTCCTGTTTCCAGGGTACCCTTGGCATTGTTAAAACACAGTGTCTCCTTACCTGCTCCTGCTCCCAGAGTTCCTCCCTGGACTTCTAATCTTAAAAATTCAGATATTCAAATCCAGACATATAGTCTACATTAAATTTAAACCCTGTGCTCTACGCTGATGAGGCGTCTGCTCCTCACAATCTTATAAGCAAACAGGCTCTAAATGTAGATCCCAGGAAAGCTTCCAGGGCTCAGATTTTGAGCAAAGGGAACACTTCCATATTCTGCACCACATAGGAGAGGCCTGATGTTGCAGGTCACCTCTGCACCTGCGTACCACAGAAAAGCATCCAAGAAAAAAATGCCTTGGCTAAGGAAAGCCATTAGCTTTCAAGAAGCAACTGAAAAAGCTGCCTTTTTTTGTTGTTGTTGGTAGTGGTTTTGTTTTTTGTTTGCTTGTTTTTTGTTGTTGTTGTTGTTTATTTTTTTTGTGTATGTGTGGTTTTTTTGTTTGTTCTTTACATCATTTGAGAATATTTTCAAGCAACCTGAAACCAACAAAAAATGCAGTTGGTGAAATTCCATACAACTTCCATTTTTCACTGTTGGTGTATGCTAATATCCTAAAGATCCTAAATTGGCAAAGTTAGCAAAGCTTTGTATATTTGGTTGCTTTTTTTTTTTTTTTTTTTTTGTATTTATTGCATTTGTCAGTTGAGTTTCAAAATGATGAGCTGGTATCTGAACAAATTCCTTAGGCAGTCTTAGGACCAGGCTATATAATGATTCAAAAATAAATAAATCATGATAACAGGAAAGGACAAACTTCAAGATAAATAATCTCTCTCAGAGGTGTAAATGGAGGAGTCACAATGACAGTGAAGATGAAGTCTAGATGAAGTTGAAGACCGTTATTCTCAACAATTTAAACCTAACCATCGCAGCAGAGATACTTCGGAGAGAGAAAATAAATCATGGCATGGGATTGGGATTAATTGTTCTAATTTAGGAAGCAGCAGAGAGGAAGGGCTGATGGATGGGCAGTGCACACCCCTACCGGTCCCCATCACAACTCAAAGCAGAATTCACTGGGTGGTGGGATGGGAGGGCTACAGCTCTCAGCCTTTTTGGTATTTCCGTAACTTGGGTAGACTAGCAAGAAAGGTTTCTCTAAGGAGGCATAACTATACCCCGCCTCTCTGATGGGACAGGTCTCCAAAGCAATTGACCAATACCACCTCCAGCTCATCCTCAGTCTAGGCCCTGTACCAGTAGCAGGTCTTTCCATTCATTGCCAATGCTGCAAACCGTAACACCCTGCTGTTCTAGGCCCTTGGCTACAAGTGTACCTCCCCAAGGTACAGTTATACCCTTTTCATTTAGACATGGTATACAGAAATGAGTAGCGAAGATTTTGAGACCAATTTCTGCTTCAGCCCCTCTGACATTCATTGGCAAAGGCTTCCGGCACTCTCAGAGTTTTGCAAATGCAGCATTAAAGCTTCTCTGCCTCCTGTCACTAGTTATTGCAGCTCTATGAGATTGCTGTTTTCCAAATGGAAAGTAAGGGGCTGGGTTCTGTTTACCTGTCCAGTGACATAAAACCACAAATTTGGATGGCTTCAGCCTCGAGCACAGCCACAGGCAGCACATTGGAGACCTGGGTTTTACTGCTTCTCCATGACAAAAAAAAATTAACCCCTTCTTTCTTGAAAAATATTACATAAAGAACAGAGAACACTGAAAAGGTTTTTTGAAAGGGCCAAGGACTGCAGATAGTAATGACGCCAGAGGACATTTAGCTTAAACTAGGGAAGGTGAAGAAACAGTAACAGAGAGAAGGGAAACAAAGAGGAACGAGGACAGAGGAGTCTGGTGAATGCAACTGCTGCTACACCAGCCAGCACAGAACAAGTGTTTCATCTGTCCTACAGAATAGATGAAGGCAACGGAGACAGTAGGGAGTGGGGAGATGAAAGAGGCAGACTTGGCAGGAAGATGTCTGCGCACAGAGGGATGGGACTGCCTGCACTCTGCTCTCCCTTGCACCTTGTTCTCGTGCTGCGGCAGGGTTAGGAGGATAAAGGGTTAAGACGGGGGCTGCACCGCTTTAGAGCCCTTGCTCATGAAAGGGCTTCTGACCTACATGAACGATCCTTACTGGAAAAGAAAAACAGGCTGAACTTCAAAACAAAAGACTCAAAAGGTGAAATCTTAAATATTGGAAATACCAGAACAAATCATTTCAATTCTTCAATCCCCATCTTCTATTATCTGCAATTATATTCAATCATAATTTTGATTATGTTAAAAATATTTTTTTTTGTGAGAAAACTATTAATGTTAGCTTAATGTCATCCAGCTTCACATGGTACCTGTTTTTGTAGTGCTCAAAGAATATGTCAATATGTACCAGCAAATACTGAACAGAGCAGATTGGTTAGATGAGGCACGAAGATTTGTGATTCCCTTCCCTGGGTTTGCAGGAACGACAGAACCGTAACCTTCCATTGCTGCGTGTAGAAGTGAATGCAGATGAGAAAGGTGTAGGAAATTCCCTATTACTTTCCACACTGCATTTCTGAGAAGAGCCTGAGAAAACACACGCACCCTCCACAAAAGCGAAGGTTAAAACTCCCCATGATTACACAGATTTATTTGTGGGCCCAGACAGGAGCTTGAAGGAAATGGAAGAGAGCATGATAATGAGCGCAGAGCCCTGTTAACAGACCCCAAGAGAGATTTTCCAAACCTGCAAGGAGCAGAAACAAAGCAGGAGCTGTATGCACACTAAGCTTAGGGTAGCTATGGCATATCTGAAAGGTTTTTCTTGGAAAGCTACAGCTTCCACTGTGGGACTGAACCCTGTAGAGGGTTCTGTAGCCCCCCTAATGTTTCCTCCAAGTGATAACACTCATAACAGTCACTGCACGTCTACAGAACAGACCAGGGTGTGTGTTCTGACTTAACAGCCAGCCCTCAAAGGCAGGTAACCAGACCGATGCAAACACACCAACAAAGCTGTGCACTCAAATAAGAGACAAAGCTGACACAGAGAGCAGAACGCTGCTGGATATCAAAGAAATCAATTTTGCACACCCAGCGCTGAAATATGGCTCAAGCACAGCTAATGTTTTTTGCTGCTATCTAATACACACAACCTAAAAACATCTCCACCAGTGCCATAGCCAGTTTTTGTAGGCGGATACACAACTGCACATGCTGAAGTTATATGACCCATCTATAACGACTGGCAAAAGGTTTAACCATAGGTTCCTGTTTTTCCCTACCGTCCTTCAAGACACATTTTCTTCCAACATGAGACTCCTGTTTTCCCCACCACTCTACAGGAAAGACACGTTTCTGGTAGCATCACAAATTGCTTTGCCAGCACAACTGAGCCACACATACCAACTCTGTATGCCCTAAAACAAGATCTTCTCCAGGCTGCCTTCAAAGTGATCCATACGTGATCACTTTGTCTGTGTCTGTGTCTGGGGACTCTGCTTTTATCCATACAGCCAGGCCCCTGTTCTCATTCCATGATTGCTCATTTGATATCGTTTAGGAGATGGCCACTCAAATATGTTTTTTTGGATGTGGTTCCTGACAACCTCAGCTCGTTGCAGTCATGTCTGGTAGAAGTTGTTGGTTTAGGGTAAGTGAAATTCACTCTATGCAGCAATAATTCATTAAAAGAATGCTTGTATACAACATTTCCTAACCACTTGTTATTAAGATCTATTTATAGTGATGTCGTTTATACGAGTTTGAATTTGATTTTCTTCTGGCTAAAATTCTGAGGGAACAGTTATGTTCATGAAGAGTTTAACAGAGCTACAGTTTCAAAACCAAAACAAAACAACAAGACAAAACTTTTTAGACATTCTTTTCATAAAACATGTTGTAAAGGCTGCTGGATAAAAAAATAAAGATAGTTTAGTAAGACACAGCAAATAAATAATAGATGTCCTGCATAGAAGATTAGTGCTTTTCCTCTCTCAAACATGTTGGCCAAATGCAGAAAAGCAAACCCTAAGGAGGCTGGGTCATAGTTAATTGTCTGTCAAGGGAGAATATGAAATGATGAAACCACATTTTCACCCTCCATAAAAAAGTGCAGGAAGGATATTTACTTTGCATGTATAAATAACACATTTTATTGTTCTATTTTAGCATTTCTTTTCCTGAGACCACCTCCAAGAAGGTTTCCATAGAAACTTAAGAAGGAAAACAAAGCGGAATATAATTTTTACTCAGCTTATATTGGTTCCAAATACCACTGCACTTACATCAGCAATTTGTCCCTGCATACAATTTTATCAGCTGAAAATTTAAGTGTTATTGTTGATTAAAACAGCAATTTTGATTTAGCCCAGCTATCAAAAACACTGCTTCCAATTCAGTTTATCACTTCTCCAAGTTATGGCATTTTAGAACATTAAAGATGAGTGAGCAATTTTTGAAGCACCTATAATGAGCTCTATCAAATTGAAATCTGCTTTGGAACAAGTATGGTCCTCTGTTCTCTCTTTTCTTCCCTGGTACTGATTTAAGGTACTGTAGTCAATATATTAAATCTTTAAACAGGTTTCAAATATGAATCTTTTCCATTTCTTGAACGGTTTCATACTGGTAATTATCATAATGATTTCTTAAGAGAGCCTGATCTCTCTTCCTTCCAAGGGATGTGAGTTGGCCACTTGCTGAGAGCGATGCAAAGCCTGTGATAGCACTGGCACGCATTTTTTGCAACTTCAGAGTCTTGATTTCTTTCCTGAGGTTTTTATTTATTGCACACTGCTTTTCCTCCCCTCTGACATTTTAAAGTCTTTTCACCAAAGACAGAAAACAAATAAAAAATAGAGAAATCAAGAGAGTTTAAAAGATTCCCAAAGGCTTCAAGGACGCAGTCTCTTTTCTGCATGCAGCTACTTATTACTGTTATTCACTTCTGACTCATTTATACATGCCTGAAACCATTTTAGGAGAACCAGTCCAACAACAACTGAATGCTGTTTTCTGAGGAGAAGGCTCATGCTGAGATGCCTGGAAGATTATAAATCTGAGCTAGAGGAACACATAAGTAGTTTCACTCAGAGACCCCATTCTTAGGGAAGCTGCAAATTAGCAAACCCTTTTAGGATTCCAATTTCAATACAATTTCTTCCTGCTTACAGAAGCTGAAACCTGCTGACCTCTCACAATGTTTCTCCTAAATGCCAGTTGTTGGAAGTCAAAGTTGTCTTGGTGGCATGAATCTAAGCTTTTACTTTTATTCAGTTCTAGCTTTGCTTGTCACAAAGAATAAGAATAAATCTGTTGCAGTACTAGGATAAAAGAACAAGACTTTTCAGTTTTGGTGCCCAGGATCTGTTATTTCCACTGCATTATCGGTTCTGGGTGAAAGAGCACTATTTATGCACATACAGCTACACAAACTCCTGCAGGCAGAACGGGTGACGATGAAATTGTATGTTCCCATCTTAATTCAGGGTGATCAGCAAAGATGGCCTATGAATTGAGGTTTGTTTTCTTAGTTTGTTTCTTACCACAGTTGCTTTGGGGATGGCAGATTTTTCTTCTATTCTGCTTTAATCAAAAGCTTTTCTTTCAGAAGAAAAAGAAGATGACAGAACCCTCCCTGAAAAGCAAGCACAAGGGACTAAACCTTTCCCAAGAGCTCTTCTCCCTTTTCTCAACTCACACACAGCAGGATGCAGGTAACAATAGAGAGCAAACAGCAACATAATAACCTATAAAGTCATTTGCTGGGGACTTTCAAGCTTGAACTCTAAATTCTAACTTTGTTCTAAGGTTGGATACCATACCGCTTTCATAGTAGAGCGAGTGGTTTCAGATTTCCTTGCATGTGTTTATTTTTAGGCCAGGTCTGCTAATGAGCCCAAAGTGGAAAAAATGCCCCTGATGAAATGATGTAACAAGTATGAGCTCTGAATTTGTGCCCAACAATGGTTAACAATGTTGGCACTTGAATGACGGCCAGAACGGGCCGAATTTCTGTTCCAGCCATTTTAAAAAAAGAAACACGTTGGCCTATCTTTCCTCATTCTCCGATAGTGAAATGTAAAAATAGCACTATGCACTCCAGAGGGCTCCAAGGGCTCCTTTCATTAATGTGAAAAATCCATCATTTATAGCTCTGCAGCATGAATAGATTTGGAAGACATTTAATCACTAGTAAAAACGCCACCACCCCAACCCCACTCCTGCGGCCGTATATATAGCTCACAGCTATTCATCTGGGCTCGTGGGGAACTGCTCAAGTGTCCCATATATTCTCCATAGTGAATGAAAACTAAGGAACATGTAGTGATAACTGCTAGTCCAGAATACAATTTACACTGAAAATACGTAAATAATTATTTGGAAGGGTAGGCAAATGATAGAGCTTGCTTACTAAATATAATAGATTTTGCCTGAGTACTTTCCAGTGAGGATCAAATCATACTTCTGGTCTCTGTTGCACTTCTTGGCATGATATACGGCAAATGGAAAAGCAGCTAGAAGAAAATCCATCCTGGTATTACGGACAGGAAGGCTTGTATCTCAAGGACTAATCTGTATTAAACTTCAGATCCTTCTACAACAAGATTTGAAAGTTCTGTGTAGTTTCCTGCTTTCCAGTTACAAGCTGAGACAGATAGAATAAGGTTTTGCTCTAAGATTTTTCTGATTTGAAATGTTCTTTGTGTAACTAGCATAAATAGGTTACGCTACCTATTTGTCTGGATACACATATACAGGCTTCTACTTTTATGATAAAAAAATTTAGATTCCTAAAATTCTTTCCAATGGTCTACTGTCTCTTTACACTGCAATTAAAAGATGGATCTAGATGTTGGTGAGATCTCCATGTTTCTCTTGGCTTTCTGCAGTGGTTTTCAGTACAAAGCCACCACAGATTCTCAAAAAACTGCTTCATTTCAACAACAGCATTTTTTTTTAATATCGAAGTTCTGGTTTAAAGACTTGTATCACTGAAATGTTAGGTATTGATTTAGAAAATGATGACTCTGATATGAAACGTTTGTACTTGAGATTGAAAGAGAACAGAGCAGTTAGTGAAAATATTTAAAGTAATGGGCAGCATCTTCTATTCTATAACTCAACAAGTCTTTGATTGCTCAGAAATAATGTAGCATAGGGAATAGAAAAAAGCACAAGGTGTGGCAGGATTGAAAAGGATATCCTGGATCATTAAGTCCAAATCTCGCATAACCACATACTGCTTTAAAGACAGAGAGACATTTTACAGGCTTTCCATTTCTGACAGCACCAAGCCAAGATTATTTGTGGTTTCTCATACAGACCTTTTTCAGATTTGACAATATATAAATCTACCCTTAGACCTCCCAAAACTAAATCAGAAACACTGTTAGTGCATGAGAAACAGCAAACATGGCGCAGTCTCTTACTGCCTTTAAGAACTGGTTGATAAAAGTTTGTCTTGCTGCTGTTGCAGTGGTGGGATCTGTGTTGGATCTGGTACTGTCTGCCTGTGGTGCCCCAGCTCCACGTGGCCCACTTCAGCTCAGTGGTGTGCACCAGTTTTCATTTGGTGGAAAAATGCCCGCATATGATTTCTACCCAATTTGCACCGTTGCTTCTATTAATAACTGCAGTCTTGATTTCAGATGCAGAAAACAGGCATGCATACTGGCTGATCTGGTTTCTGTGCATCCTCTTTCCATGTTCAAGCAAGGCAGGGAGCCTGAGAGCGGAGGGTGCCTGTTGCAGGCAGCACCATGCTCATGAGGCAGAACAACCCTACAGCCTTGCTGAAACTGACAGTCATTCATCCCCTTACCGTCCCACTGCTATCTCCCACGTGTCAAGGACACTTGGGGAAAGAAGCTGAATTAAAGAAGAGGTGCCAATTTAAGGCAAATTAGGTAGATAAGCTATACTAACTGGATGGACTTTCTGTCAGAAATAAAGGTGGCATAACTTGGTTTCATTAATTCATTTCAAAGTGAATTAAACTGAAGCAAATTGAGGCCATTTAAATTCTGCCTGAGTATATGGTTTCACTAATGCATTTCAAATCTAAATTCATTTGGGTTAATTTTATTGACCATCCCTGAGTAGACAAGAAAAGATATAATCCAGCTTTAAACATCTGTCCCTGGATTTTGGGATTTATGCATTCTATTCTATTTTGTCTTTTTTCTTTTATATATCTACCATTGCTATTTGAATTTCAAGATAAGCGTCCCATAGGGTACTGTGAGTTTCTTTTTCCTTTCAGAGAGAACCATCTGGAGAAAAACAGCAATATTGCCAACCACTAGCATTAAAATTGTGAGTCAGGCCTTAAAAAATCATGAGATTTATTTAAAAGTGTGAATCTTTCCCCCACAAATGTATTTACATTTTTAGTGTGTCTCTGATATTTTAGATGTACTCCAACCACATTTGCAAACTGCAATACAGGAAAAGCTGGCTTGCCTACATAACAGCTGGTCTGCAACAGCCACAGCTTTAATAAAAACACCAAATATCAGGAGCCCCATAATGGAATCCTGAGAATGGAAATTGTAGAAGTCGGGAGCCCTGGCAGGACGATAACTGCTTATACTTGGGATAAATTTAAATGAACCTCTTCAGTGGGAGGCTGGCAATCCAGAGGCAGCTAAGCTTGAATCCTGCACTTGGTTAGCTCTGATCCCGGTACAGAAATGGTCTCTTTACTCCTTAGTGCTTGCACAAAGCTGCAATCCTGCTTGTTGAAGAGGACGTCAATGAAATGCAATGCTTGGTTGCTTTGCTGAACTCTGATCAAATGACCTTGACCTTACTCCTCAAACATGTCAAATTTGTCTGTCCAATACCTAGATTGTCTCCAGAATACCTAGAATAGAGGTGTTCTGATCTAGTATTGACTTTGAAGCTTCTATTTCTTAAATCCAGTTCAGAATACGTGTTTCTCTTTTAGGTTACAGACAACATTAGTGGTGGTGACTAACAGAAACCTCACAGTATCGAGCGTTCTGCAGCCAAGTCAAGCAGGCCAGAGATTCCCTTGAGGGACTTGTGAAAAACACCAACAGCTGCTTCAGGCCGCGGGAGTTTCCTCAGAAGAAAACTTTAGAACAAGTTAATGCGAAGAGGAAATATTTCTAACTTGCACTTTTCTTCATTCACTAGATGCTCATTCACAGATTCTGAGACACGAGGGACACAGCAGAGATGTCTTTCCCCAAGAGCTGAGCTCAGAGTCAGAGCTACACAGCACTTGCGTGGTTTGGCTAAAGAAGGGGTTCTTGGGATCCTCAGTCAATCTACGACACTTGGTCCAAAGCACCTGGAAGCGAAGCAGCTCCAACAGATTTAGTCCCACAGATGATGAGGTCTGAGCCAAGCCTCCAGAGGAGCCTTCTCACAGGGATCTCTCGCAGCCTCCAGCACAGGACCTGAGCTGCTCAGGCACTGCAGGGGCGGAAGAGAGGAGAGAAGAGCTCCTTTCCGCTCAGTCTACACTTTCTGCAAGTATGACAGCATCAAACCTCAAGCCCACTCATCAGTACAGATGGGTTTGAGAGTCAAAGGGATTTTTTTCTCCAGCCCCATTTGAAAGAATTATTTTTTTCTAGCTTGTGCTTGCTGAATGTATTAGCAGCCCTTTAGTGTTTGGCACTGCATGGGAGCTTTATACTACACACAATACAAGTTACATAAGAATAATTACTTGCCTGCATGCTGAGATACTTGATGAAGGACATGTCTACATCTTTTTTTTCAGGCACGGATATACCATAAACAAAGACCATTAATTATAAAGCAGCTCCCTGGAGAAATGGAAATTACTCGAGGAGTAAGAATGATTGAAGAATGATTGCTCTGTGCAGGTCATGTCCCACCAAGACGCAATTTGCTTCCCTTTGCATCATTCACATCTGTTTTCCTATACTACCGCTCCTGTATTTTACTGACTTTTTATAGCAAACCTCAGTACAGAAGGCTCGATGAGATCCATGTCTGTTCCTCACAAGACGTGTACAAAACGCAGTAAAAATGTTTTTGTGGTGTATTTAAAGACATTACCACAGCCCAGGGTTACAAAGGGGCATTTTTGAATACAAAAGCCAGGTCAGGATTTTAATTCAGACATATATAATCCTTCTTTACCCCACCAATAATCAAGTACACTGTAGACAGAGTAGCATCTCTTATGTTTCCGTCAGATTGTTTTTGCAGGAAGGATTTATTTCAATATGAACATTATAAATAAATTACTTGAGGGAAAATGAATGGAAAGCATATCAAATATGATTATAACTACCAAACAACATCTTTACTGGGCAGATTCCCCTGTCTACAAGATTGCCCAGTGACCGTTCAGGCTGGAGTGACAGGGCAGCCGTTCTCTGTGTGAACTTCATGATCCAAAAAGGCCTGCCTCTCGGTAAGCAGGGGGTTATATTACAAAAATCCTGACATTTCTTTAAATTCACAGGTCCCATGACCTCCATGACAAAACCACAGTGTAAACCTCCTACTGAATTAATATTTACCCAGGGCATTTCAAAGATAGTCCAGGCATTGTAAGCACAAGTGCTGGGCTCTAGCAGATAGCTATTTACATTTCTCTTTCAGTCACCCCTGGGACACATCCCCTCAGTCCACGGACACAACTGAGACTTTCTACCCATATGAAAATGCTGCCATCTGGGAAAGCATTAAAAAAATCCAATCAAACACAAACGCCAGCCGTGATAATGGCCATTTACACATCGGACTATCTCAAATGACAAAGCAACTATGTCCTGACCACAGCACCATGTACTACCTCTTTCCCCTCTAGTTTTGAACGTACAGTTGTGCTGCTTCCTGTCCTAAGCTGCCGGGTGGTATCGCAGTGCACACTTCAGCACTTGCTGTGTTCTGCTGCTGCAAAGAGTGAAGTCATCCCAGATGGTATGCAAGGATATACTTGCTTATAACATGACTCATGTTTTGGAACCATAAAAATATTTATTTATTTTTGTACACTATGTATTGGTGTGGTACATAAACCATTCTGCACTCTCTCTTATGTGGGTTGTAGAAGTAGCACCAGGTTGAGGATATCACCACTGACATGTCTTGTACCTCTAAATCCTTCTCAGGTTGGGAGAGAGCAACCTGAGCAGGCAGCTGCTCTCGTCAGCCTTGCTCCATGCTACCCACTGAAAATGAGAACTGAGAAGTCCTTTCCATAAACGCTGTGGCAAAGCACAGAACAAATTATTTGATCCAAGCTTTGGTTTATATCCTGCTTAGAAGTCAGCCCCAAATTGGTTTAGTAGTTCAGGAATCTTGAAGAGGAAAAGTAAATTATATGCAATGCAACTAAATTGAATCTAGTCTAGCATTTTAGATCAAATATTCAGGAATAGCTATTAACATGTGTGAGGGAACTGAAGGTGAATTATGCTCCCGAGCTAATTGAAGAGCTTCCTCTAAAGGAAAGGAAACCTGTTTTGATACTTTATTTTGCTAATGAGAAGCAACGTAAAATGACTTCCTAGTTATTATGCTGAAATATGTCATGCATATTCAAAAACTATCTCTGAGGAACTGAAACAATTTAGATGAGATGAGTTACTGAATACATGAAAGGAATTGACTTCACGATCCAGCTAATGATTAGATAGGCTCAACTGTTAAAAATAATGACTGAACCAAAAAAATGTACATTCACACTAACTGCAACCACTGATAGTTACTGTGAGCTTGCTGGCTGAATGGCAATTTAATTTTATTTCAACTGTTTGCTTTTCATTTGTCTTTAAAAAAAAAAAAAAAGAGTCAATTTTTGTTCTTTGTACATGTGGAAACTCAGCATCAGGTTTCCTGGAGTTGGCTTGTGACCAGAGTATTGTCAATGATTTTCTAAGGTAGTGCTTTAACCGTCCAAGAGATTTGACACTGTAATGGTGAATGTTCACCCATTAATTCTGGTTGCCTATTTGGCACTCTTCCACATCATTCTTTCAAAATGAATTGAGCAGAAATTCACAGGTTAAGACCAACACCAGAAAAAAATACTATCCAAATGGCATCTGCTTAAGAGAACCGTACTGTACCTTCCCACCGTTACTAAAGTTTTTAACTAGCTCAAAGCAGATTTGCCAAGTACTATGTTAGGGTACATATCAGAATAAGCTTCCAAACTGAAATCTATGAATTCTCAACAGAGTTACAATTAATTGAAAATCAGTGATGCCTGTTTACCGTATCTTCCTGGCTCTCAATGTTCTTCAGCATCTTCCATGAACAAAACCTAAGTTAATATACCCAGGAAAATTTCCAGAATCGGCACTCAGATAAAGATCTCTGATCCCTTACCATTTCCTGTGAGCAGGCTAAAAGAATACGCAATACATAAAAAAGATATTGGATATAATAACCAGCCCTTGAAAGGTTGGAATCATTTCGCTGTAGGAGCAATGCACTACTGGATCCAAAGAGATTATGAGATTCCATACCTAATGCAGGAACAAGTTGTAACTCTTCCCTGCTTGTTACTCCAAATGCATACAAGTGCCACAATAAGATTGGTGTTTGCAAACAACCTCATTTTCCTATTTGACAAAAGGCAAACTTGCTTCATCTCCTTGTTTGCAGTTTCACCAAAAAAGTACAGCACCACGCACCACTGGTACCAGCTGAGAAAACCCCGAGTTGGAGAGCAGAAGGCATGACGTACCCCTAGATGCCCAAATGTTGTCCAGCCGAGGATTTGTAACTTGTGCTGCTGACAGATCCTGACCTTCAGAGCAAGACTGCAAGGACAAGGGTCAGGGAGTCTGACTCATTCGCAAGCTCTATATTAAATCTGTCTCACCCAGGATATCTAATGCCTCACCGTTTACAGAATTAGTGTCTGGTTTATTATCTTCTAATAAAATACTTTTGTAATTGGGAGCCTGTATATTTTTGATATGATCTGAAGGCAGTGACTAACGCAAGACCATCACCCCCCCTTGCCTGGAGTCACTGTGGCTGCAAATGGGCACAGGTTTACACCCCCACGCAGTCAGCTGCAGGGTTAGGGCCCTACCTTCTATTCATCGGACACACAAATCAGGGAAGCACAGATCAGCAAGAAAGGCCTTCACGAGAGAAATTCTGAAAAATTTCTGGCATACGGAATTTTATGCTTCACGTGTACGTCCTATGAGGAGGCAGAGGGGAGAGGGCAGCAGTCCTTGAGCTGAAACAGGGAGAAATAGGGAGGCTGGAATGAAAGAAGTTTTAAGCAGAAAGGACACTTAGAAGCACCTAGCCCCCAGGTGAAGAAAGGCAAAATGCCTTCACTCCAGCTTTCCTAATCAAATTAGACAGATTTGCAAGGTATAGAGTATTTCTTGCTTGTGGAAACAGATAATTGCCCAGTTTGCAACAGCAGCGACCTGCTACTGTGCTGACTAGGGCAGTTTAAACATAGAAGTCATCCACAGTGGCCTCAAGCTCCTAGATAAGTAGTGAAATTCATCTAGACCCCAATTGGCTTTTGTAAGGAAAGCTTAAAAAATCTCTGTGTCTTAAAATTAAGTTACCAAGCCAACGCTCCGTCTCTAAACTGACACTTCACCTTGCTTGGGTGTCCTGTGAATTGCGGTAGCTCGAGCTGATGCAGCTAAAAGAACACACAGAGAAGACAGAAACAGCCATTGCAACAGCCCTTATAAGCCATTCCCAAGCATGGCAGCTGTCAGTCCTTGGGTCTGCCTCTGCTGCAGTTATCTGCCTCAAGCTATCTGATCCAAATGGATTATTTGGATCCTTCAGTTGGTGTTACACACCAAAAACCAAGGACAGGAGATATGCTACATACCCTGGCACAGAACAGAATAAACTCACTAAGCTAAGGCTACAAATAATACTCACTTTGAAATATGTTACAGGATAACGAGTACTTTAGTGTAAGACCTGTTACACTGAAATGAACCTAAAGCAGCAAGAATTTAGGCTGCAAATATTTTTATTTCACGATATTAGCATGTATTACGTGCTTTTGACTAAAACTCAGAAGTTCATAGTGTAAATTTATCTCCTGTTTCAACTCACACAGGTTACAGATATTCCTGCTCCCCTTGAGGGTCAAGCTGAACTCAACCCCAAACCCTCAAAGCTGAATCCAATCAACACTTCAACCTGAAACTACATAAAAACTTTAAGTTTTACTGACCCTTAAGAAAATCTTCAGCTGCCTTGGTCTCCTTGTTTGCTCAGGAGATTGAATAAACTTTAGGAATATGTCTGTGAAGCAAGGCTGAAGTCTTACTGGGAGCACATGAAGATCCCATTCCAGTCATGCTGGATGATTTAATGTTTCATAAATACAACACAGGCTTATGCTGCTTGTTACTGTGATAAATGCAAACAATGAAACTAATATACAAAAAAAAACCGTTAATTTCTGAAATGCGGTGCACTGAAGGTGCACTAAGTCAACTCCCAAAGGGAAAGCCTGTGACAGAAAATCTTGGGCTAAGATGGTGCAAGCAGAACAAGGCTTAAGGCAATACAGCTGCTTTAGCAGTCAGACTTGGTCTTAATAACTTCGACACCTTTCTGTGGTTGTGCTCCCAGCCTGAAATGTCTCACACCAAATTAAAATGCTCAGCTTTATTACCTGAAATTCACACTGAGCAAAGATCTTTGTTATACAGTAGACCACTGTCACTCTTAACATGTAGCATGTTTGGTATCCGAGAGACTGAATGCATTTTCTATTAAAATGCAAACAAAAATCTAACCCCCTGTATCATTAACTCAAAATATGTGTTAATAATCCAGGTGGATTATTTCATGTTTGATCCTAGGGATTCAGAATGGAGCCCAACTCATTTATCTGCAGCTGCATCATCATTACTGGCATATCAGGCACACACAAAAAAATTTATGAGACTGTGTCATTTGGTCAGTAACATAAATACATCTGATTAACAGCCACAAAAGGCTGACCTATTGACTAAAACAGTGCCATCATCTCCCCAGAGCCAACTTGCTTTTTTTCTTTCCTTTTATTTCTCTCCTGTCCTTTACATTGAAAATATCTTTTGTTGACTGAAAGCTCCAATCTTTTTTGCATGAAGAAGAGCCTTTGTAACCACAAAAAAAAACAGGTTAACAACTCAAGAAAAGATAAGAGCATTTTAAAATATTAAACCAGTATTTCTCATGTCTGTATCTGTTGAAAGTTAGATGGTTGTGCATCTTGAAGATTAAATGTTTTAATTGAAAATTTCCTGAGGTTTATAAGCAGTTTGTTTATTCAATCCCCATTTTTCTTATTACTAGCATTTATTAATATAGGATACAATGGAATATAACAAGTTAGGAAGTGATGGCCTTGCTAAAACTGAGTTTGGCAGAATGCTGATATTCTCTCTGCTGGTAGAGAATGTGCAATAAAAATATAAAACCGGTGGGAATTCATTTTGACAGTGCAAGAAAAGTGTGTTTATTAAAATATAGTGCTTTCAGAATCTGCTTTTTTCTTGAAAGGTGCTCATAACTCAGACTAGTTCATATTACACCATTAGTGCATAAAAACTTGTTTGCTCCCGGTAACAAAAATTGGAAATATTTTTCAAGAGCAATTGCTGCAAGGCAATCTCTACATTTTCATCACAGATGCCTGTGCAGACTCTAAGCTGAAACTACTGCCCATAAAGTTACTTCGATTAGCGCATCAGCCTTTTTATTTACAGGTCAGTACGATAAGTATTAACAGGCTCGTGCAACACAACTTGAACAAATGAAGAATCAAACTATGATCTCATTAATCCGAGCTACCTCCTACTTTTAGTGGAAAACAGTTTCGGTTCTTTCCCTAGCAGCTTGCTTTTTTTCTTTTTTTTTTTTTCCTTTTTTTTTTTTTTCCCCCCTTTGGCTCTGTTGAACAAATACAGAAACACAGGCAAATAAATCTACATAGAATGAAAAATAACATCAAGACTCGGTATTTTCCACATGCTTGCTTGCCCACCTCTTGCCTTCCTTCCTAGCAGGAGAATAGCAATCTGGCATTGGCCCCTTTCGCATTTATGAAGATAAAGTAGCCCACATACAGGGAAGTAATGGGGCTCCCTACTGTTCCTTAGTCACTTACGTGGAAGAGAAGCGTACGGGCTCATGGCTGAGTACAGCTCTTACATGACAAAGCACTTTCTCTGTTCATTTGAACCATTCCTTTCTACTCGCCATAACCCTGCTTGTTTCTCAGCTCCCTCAATGAATAAAATCCATGTCAGTTAGCACTGGGCTCCAGAATACTGCCCAGGGAGTACTTTTGCTGGTGACAATTCACCTGCAGCTTTCCCCGGTACAGAACTTCAAAGATCAGCAGAAATGGACTTGAATTCAAACTTCGGACAGAAGTTTTATAGTTTTCTATTTGGGATGTGGTCCTAAGTCCCCTGGTGTTTTTGAGAAGAAAAAAAAAAAGATAGAGAAAGAAAAAAAAAAGCAGGGTATTTTATCCCACAGACAGTTTAGATACTGCCTTTACAAAGCCATGAGGAAAGAGGTGAACTACCTGAGCCTCAGCATTCTGGCAGAAAGGCTAAGCAGCGCTGCTTCACAGGTTTCGGTCCTGATAGACCGGAAGGTGGTAGGAACTAGAAAGCATCCGCTGACTTTGAAGTTTAAATCTTGAAAACAAAGAGGTGGCTATTCAGCCCGCAGTCCTATGGTTTCATGTTAAGTCAACTGAAATCTGTCTCTGCCATGGTGGATGATTTAAATATCATGAACAGATACAGTTCTCGAGGACATCAACTACCAGCTCCAAATCACTCACAAGGGAAGTCAAGTACGAAAAGCCACTTAGAGACTGGATTTAGGACTGTGATTTAAATGCAGCATTTCTATAAACAAACACATACTTAACAGCCTAGCTATTCAGACATCGGGAAGTGGTACTCTCCAGTTCAGAAAATCTGTGTAATTTATTATGCAATTAGCAAGCATTGTGGTTACCAGTACTAAAGCTAGTTTAATTTATCTGAATTCAATTCAGAACGAAGTCAGTGTAGACTATAAATAACAGGTATTATACTAGTTCTCTATCCAGACTTAAGACGACAGTTACATTAAAAAAAAATAAATTGAAAACACCTTTTTTTTGGAAATCATACTGGGGACTATTTTAAAGCAATTCATCAGGATGACATAAATGCATGATACAATTCTGCTTGTGATGTATAGAAAATAAAGCACGGCAAGTGTTTTAAGTCAAAGATTTTACAAAATTATCACTGCCAAGTTGCTTATTCTTCATCAAAAAGCCTTTTAAAAAATGTGGAACTGGCTACCAAAATTAAGACAATTTCATGGTACTTCAGAAGAATGTAAAAAACCAAGCTTCTACAACATATCAGAATATATTTGAAAAATATAGTGCGCATTTGACTGAATTCTGTTCAGTCAATAGAACTATGGCAACTTCTACTTCAGAAAACTTGGATCTTAAAGGGACACTGCGGGATTTGGAAGCCCTCACTGCACTGGGACGAAGGTTTTCCCACTTGATATCTGACCATAATCAGCTATTTGTCCACCCCTCACCTTTATTTTTTCTCACAGTTTTCTCTATGCATTTGTATATCTTGAGACTCCAACCCCAGGTGTGATTTTAAAATTTATTCTAATAAATACATTTAATAAAAATGATGCAAATGCAATAAAACAAAGGAATCAAATGTAGCCAAAGGCTTACATAAACTAAACAATACAGCTATCAGAAACAGACTAATGAACCCATGTAAATATATGACGGTCATCATAGATCAGGTATTTTATATTTTAATTCATTTTGCTGCATTTCAAAAGCTGAATTAGATTTTGTGGCAACTTATGAAAACTTATATATAAACATCTTTCAAACCCTTCCTTCCTGTTGGATCCATCTACCCTCACAGTCCTCATTCCAGTATTTTCCCTCTGCAGGTTATGAATAGCTACTACTCTCTGCTGCAATGCTCTGTGCAGCCTTTGTCATATAAACAGAAACTAAAACAGAGGGTACGCAGTCAAACTGCTCGGATGTAGTTCAGGTAGACCTTCTGGGAAATGAGGACGGGGGCTATTCTTGACTAAAAGTCATTATCTCAAAAGGCTCGTTTCCAATTTAAGCTTAAAAAGGGTCCTGAGTTTCTACTCCAGAATAGCAAAAGCTTTGGGCAGAATCCTCCACATCGTCACTCCACAATCAGCGCTGGGTTTGGCCCTGTGCAATGTCACAGCCAGAGCAACTGAAGCAATAGATGTTGCCAGAAGGACGGCACTTCCTAAATTTTAAGGACCCTGAAAAAATGACTATACCTTCAGACCGACAACAAAGATAACACACAGATTTTTCTCTCCTGAAATTTGTCTACAGCCCCTAAAACTAATTAGTTTAAAATCTAGATTAATACATTAATGATAAATAAAATAATTATCTCTAGTTTTATCTCTGTAAACAGAAACCTACAGAAGTGGCTGAGTTACTGAACACAGTGGATTGGCTGAGTTTTTCACAACTAAAAATTAGATGCACAAGCTTAGAGAGAATGAAAGCTTTTCCCCCTCCAGATGGTAAGCTGCCTAGGCAGTAATTGATTTTAATCACAGACTCCTGACAATATTCTCTGCCTGGGAAGGGTTCAGTAGCTACTGATGTCTGCAGCTGAAAGAATATGGTGCCTATTTTCGGTTATTTTATGGTCCAGTTCCCAGTGTTCCCAGTGAACTTTCAGTAGCATGGTTTATAACATTATTATCCCCTCTTGTTCTGTACTTTACTGCTTAGTTTCAATTGTTGGACTTTAAACCAAACTTCCAAAAACGCCATCTATCTTTTCCAAGCCATTGATAGAGCCATCAGTTTAGAGATGTATACTACCTGCTCCACCTGGTTTGACACGTTACAGTATCATATTTTCCATTCACTCATACGTAACATGTAGCCAAAGCTCTTTGACCTCAAGTTTATAAATGGGATTCAATACTCTTGCCAGAAATTGTCCCCAAATTTCAACCCAGTTCATTTAATTCCAGTATCCCTTTAAAGTGAGCATAGTTAAACATATTTCTTCCTGAATTCCCATCTTTCCCAGCTGGCTCTCAGGGAGAACCATTTGCAGTAGTCTTTCAGTGACACCAGAACACCTATTTTTCATCTTCATCTCAGCCCACAAAGTACATGAGACATTATGTTTACTACAGCCCACAAAACTTTGAACTTTTGTGAATTCCTTTAATGCTGTAATAGGCTGTCCCTAAATTCTGTCTGCTTCTCCTTTATTGCCTCTGAAAACATCTACAGAGGTCCCAGGACTTCAGTCAATGCAAGTGCTTGCGTACCCTGGGTTTCAGGTTACCAACCATGAAATATTAAAGAGCATTCTCTGATGGTACCCTTCAGAAATTACTAGATATGAGTGAAAAGTCCCCTTTTAACAAACTGTTGGAAGGGATTAAATAATCACAATCAACTCATGATACTTTCCTCTGTCACATTTCTCACAAGACAAGAGAGATTAAAGTTTTCGCAATACCTCAGCATCTCCAGTAAGATATCTATACTTCAGAAAGAAGAGATTTAAAATTATTCACTACTGGGTCTTAATAAAGGACTTGAACCAGCCCAGATTCGAGTAGTTTTATTTTTAGAATAGATTCAAATATTTCCAATGAAGAAATACTCAGATGTACACAGGTAACACAGACACGAGAAGCTCTCTACCCTCTGCCGAATAATTTCTGTGGGCTTTACAGATGCTATGGCATAAAGAAAAGTTAAGTGCATCATGTAGTTGAAACTATCACATACTTTTTCTTTATTATATGTAGCATTAGGAAAAAATATAACTGCACCACAGGCATCTCTCGAATTAAATACCACGTACAGTCCCTTCATTTGGTTGATGCACTCTAATGATATATTGGGTATAGCCACAGATGTTCTTTACTAAGTTGTACTGAAATCAATCTAATTTTGAGATGAATGAGGTGGTCTGATTTAAGGACTTGATTTCCCAGCATAACAAAACCATTAAAAGAAGTGAAGCCTCTTACCACTCAGAGAAATTGGCTTATTCATCAGAACTCTGTCATGGTTTCTGCCTTTTAAACCGGAATTTCAGAAAGGTATCTATGAAGGTAACATCCATCAGCTATTTGGGAGGCACCTGGAAAACAGAAAAAGATGTCTCAGATTTATAAACAACACTAAGTTAAATTGCAATTAAGTATACAAAATATTGCTTTAATATTAGCGACAAGGTGGTAGAAGATCAGCACCAAAGAACAACAGGGATAGGTACCCATAGATTTTTTTAAAACTGAGTTTCAGTAGCTCAGGGACAGGGTAGTGCGATATGGCATAGAGCATAAGATCAACTATGTCCTATCTTGTCAGTGTGCCAAATTTTAAAGCTCTCTGATGGCGTGTGTGATGTGAGCTCATGGCTTCCATCCAGTTCTCAGTCAACTGATGTCCTCATCTTACCCACTGACACTATCCAGCAGCCTCAGCTGAGGAACGGATGTTAGAGGGAACTACAACATCTGGCCCTTATACAGAGGCAATAGAAATTTTTAGGCAGATTTTTTTTTCTGTTGTTGAAAAAAAAAATATGTTTGAAACTTTTTGTAGACCAGAACTGGAGTTTTTAAATAGCAAGAACACTATTTTGTTAAATGATATGGAGAGACTCTGTGCTGGTTTTCCAAAGCCATGCCCACACTGTGTGATGCAATATTGATCTGAACAAAATTGTTCAGATTTGTTCTCGCACTGGAAGCAGCGCCGCTCTGTTTGCAGAGTGCTCCCTCGGCTACTTCTCCCTGCTCAGGAGGAGGTGAGACAAGTTCAGACGGTGTCCGGCTCCCATGCAGCTACACTGTTTGCAAGCACTTGCTGAAGCATATAAGTAGCCAGCCTCACAAGCCCACTAAACGGGGATGGGGAGCAGTTATCATTTGTGTAAGTCACGTAACGTCAGCATCTCCTTGCTGATTTAAGGACCACAGCATTTCCCAAATCGCCGCAGCACTGTGGCTGTGCCGTGACAAGTCACTGCTGGCACAGGCTGCATCCTTGTACACCTGTCTCATGACTACGACAGCAGTACAGTCTGTGACTCTAGTGCAGACGAACATATATTCTTTAGGATGAGTAATTAAGCACTGAAATGCTCTCACCCTGAGAAGCAGAAAAAGCAGTTCAGCTTTTAATACATACCAGTTCTAGAAAGCATGTGAGCTAGTAGTACTCGCAGGCAATTACATCCAATTACAAATAACTTTCTCAGATAAAGTAATGTTTTCTTTGGGAAACTTCATCAAGCAGATTATGGAAATTTGCATTTTATTATCATTACTGCATTTTTTTTCATTGTAGGCATCACACAAACCTGGAACCCTACTGTGCAAACACATGAAAACAGCCACTTCCCCCAAACACAGAAGAGGGGTCGTACTGTTCTCATTTTGTACTAAATTTTACAGACAGCTGAAGTACAGGGGATATAAGTGGTTTGCTTAAATCATACACAGTTTATGGCAGAGACAGGAGACAGGCCGAGCTCTCCCTAGAACCAGCTCTAGTACCAGGACTGCAAAAATAACCCTTTCCCTTTAAAGGGCTGTAACACACTGTGTTTGCGGGAGAAAAAAATGCAAGTGATTCTCTGCAGGACTGGAGCTTAATGGCTTGTCACTGTAGTCAAATAATTCAGTGTCAAATGCCAATTTTGTTTTTAATGATGTAGTGGTGTACCCAGCTCCCACACACGTTAGAGGTGCCTGTGTACTGTGGAGTCTCACTGGAAGCTGTGCAAAGCAGAATTCGAACATCCTTCACCACCTTTTTAATGAAATAAATTCATCTAATAGAAGTCCTTCAGTGCTTGACTTCTCCATTTTACATTCATACATACTCTGTACCTTGTCTGTTTGCATTAAAAGAAAATCCTTTTGATCAATGCTCTGGCAACAAAATTGCACTCCCCTGCATAGAGCTCCCCTCGGTCAACCCGCGGTGTAAATGATAGTTAATAGATAAAGAGACACGCTGTCAAGATCAGCTATGCATGTGTTAAAGCTTAACTGTCTCTAAGGTAGCAAGGAATAAAAGCCTTTCAGGTAACGCATTACCGTCTAGCCTCATCTGCAATACATTTCAGTACAAGCAGCGAGGCTCCTTCCCTCCTCCTCACCGTCCTGATTTCCCTTTGCATCGAGTCTCCAGTAGGGTAAATGGGAAAACTGTTTCTCACAAACTGGGCAACTGAGACGAAGGAAACCGAGGTATCTGACCAAAAATATGCTTTGCGCTTTGCCTTCCTGTCACAGGTGGCACCAGAAACCAGGAATCCACAAATTCCAGCCTGTTACTGGATCAGCAAGCTAGGTTCCTTCTACTGTCATCCAAATGGTGTGTCAGTGGTTATTCTAAATAAATCAATAAAAAAAAAAATACTGGCAGCCTTAATGGGGTTTTACTCTTCCACATTAGGATTACTCAGTGAGGAATCAGCTCCTTAGCACATGGTACAGAAATGACCACATAGTCACACAAATCCTCCTCCATTTACTGAGCTGCATTCACTTTGCAAGAAGCAGACCTCTATAAAAGCAGTAGCTGAGCCCTGGAAGTTCTTCTCCAAGCACAGGTTAGCATTGTGGGGCAGGAGATATTTCCATGCCCTCGTTACCCAGATTCGTACAGAGGACTGGTTATTTATTTGCATATAAACTTATGTGGAATTTCAACACTCTGACATTTAAAACAAAATATGCAAATCTACCTTTGCTTTTTCACATTTCCCAGCCAGCTACAAAGTTTACTGCAATTTTTGACAATCAGTATTTGCAATTTAAATAAAAAGCAATCAAACTTTGAATTTTTTATATTTTTTTTCAGCAAGTCAGAACACTACCACCACCAGTAAAGAGAAAATTGTCGTGGTAGTCAAAATGAAAATGTCCTCCCCCATAAGACCATAAGAGCAGGGGTCTCTGTCCTTTGCACTGCAAAGGATCAACACCATAGGCTACTTGTTAATAGCCATCGTAAGATCAGGACTATGAAGATCCATGAAGAAAACCAAAAAGCAGAAATACCAATCCAAAGAGATGAATGTGCTATGACTGGTTAGGAAAGGAACACTGAGGACCAGTAGGATCATTATCTTATCAGACTAGTAAAGAACACTATTTTTTACATCACAAGAAATAGAAGGCAGCAACACCGGCAGTTAACAACAGCATCAGTATTCAGACATATGGCTAAAGTTCCCCAAAGTTAGTGCACAAAGCACGTCAGCCTGAGAGGAGATTTAATTTGTTTGGGAAGTTCTTATGCAGCTACTGCCTTTAACTATAAAAAAATATTTCAAAGCTCTGTCATCTCCAGCACTGTTTCCAGCTGTGTTTAAACAAATCTGATTTCCTTTGTCATCATATGCAGCTGTATCTTCCCTCTCCTCTGCTTTCTTTTGAAAGCAGTTCGTGGCGATAAATTCAAAGAAAACGCACCTTCATTCCAAAGGGGAATATTTCTTCCCCACTCTGATGGTCACTGATCACAGACACATATTACAAAAAAGAGACTGAAATTGTACTAAAGGTGAGTTAGTTCACAACTACTCCTGCCCTTAAAAGTATGGTGTACCAATGTCAGGGCACTACAACAACTACAACCCTAGTCCTCTCTACTCATAAGAATGATGTTTTGGTCTAATGTTGCCTCCTGTAGCAGGAATACATAGAAAACAAGAAAATCCCTACACCAAACCAAGACAGGTCTCACACACACACCCCACTCAACAAATGGGATGGGAGAATAAACATGCTAACATGTTAATGCTGGTTTGGAAAAGGTTTGGAGAGGGGAGGGGAAGGCAGCAGTTATATAATTATCTGCCATTTCCATCATGCCCTCTTGTTCCCTCCCATCCATACACATTCATACACAGCAGTGGGAAAGGTGGGGGGAAGAGAAGGGAGAAGAAAGCAGGGGCAGCACAGAAATCAAAGCTAAAAATCAAAAAGCCCCGATTATAATGCCTGTTTTTCCAACATATGTCAACATCTCAGAAATGAAAAGAGGTGAGAAGTTCACCCTCTGTACAGCATAACCGCTAGCAGGGGAGGGGAGTGAGAGAGCCCCCAGGTTCATTCATAGGTACCTCTGAAAACCTGAATTAAGCAGCTTATTGTGCTAGCACATAATGTGACCAGCTTTGCAGAGATCAATGTCTTCTCTACAGATGCCTGCTCACCAGCTGAGAAATCAATCAGCTAAGCCTCAACAACTGCCAGAGGAGCAACCAAGGGCATGCAGCCCTAATACTAAATTTAAACAGAGATTACAGCTCCTATTTCCCCAGCAAAGTGTTTCAGCATCAGATTGTAGGAACTCCCGTTCAGAGCTACTGTCACAAATGCTGGAGAAGAAGAGAAATGAGGCCTCGCTTCAGCGTGTCTGAATTGTCATATCTAAATAGCACGAGGCTTTTTCCCTGCTATATATCCCTCTTTCTTTTGTGGAACGTCCTCACGGCACCTGACCGAGGCACAGAAGAGCTAAGTGCTCTCAGTGCACAGGATGCCCTCATCCTTTTGACAAAAACATTTAGTCTCCACACTCAGTGTCCTTACATGTGGAATATTAGAAAATTCACCGATGTGCACAGGCTGCAGTTACTGATAAAGTCCTTTGATACTTACCCATAACTAAAGAGAGAGAATATTTTTATAATTGCTATGGGCTTTTAGTAGAAGTGTGAAAGAAAGGGAGAATACCCAGCCATCTCCTGTGGGGTCTGCTTTCGCTCTTTGGAGCTGATTTTGCATTCCGAGAGCTGGGGGAAGGAAGAGAGTAAGAGAATTCAGCTGGGTAAGCCTGATTCTTTCAGAAATACAGAAAAACTTGGTTGTTGCATAAAACAACTTTTGGAAAATGCCATCAAGTCCAGAGCGCAGCGCTGGGGAGGGCTCCCGCTCAGCTCTTCACTCCCTCTTCCAAGGCTTGGGAACAGCTGCTGCTCTCGTGGGCTCGACCTTGGCAGCTGCCATGCACTGATGGCAGTCACTGGTAAACGTGGGATTTCTTAAGACATTTTGATTTTTTTTCTGACAGTTTAAGATTTGAGATTTAGAGATGACCATCTGCACGCTGCACTGCAGGAAGACACATGCAGGGAGGACACCCTTTTTTGTTCTAATACTCTTCAATCTGTTGTGAGAGTTACTTCTGATTAATTGAGTTAAACAATCTGGTGTGCTTTGCTGTTCCTATAAGTTAATGAACTTTTCAGTCATCTTACTCATCAGCATGTAAATCTAAACCCACTGTGATTTAGAGAAGAAAAACAGGCAATAAAGAGGGTGCTGGGCTCGACCTGCAGCAGTTTGGATCTCAGGCAGTTACTGTCAGACTAATTACAGACTACGTGAAATCTACGTTCAATTTCTGCATTTGCAGATATTTACTTACTATTAATTGCCTGAACAGACTGAGCTACAATATGTATACATACATATATACATATACACAAAGCCCCCTCTCAATCCACTGGTCCATCTTCTGCACTGCAGCTTCCCATACTGGATCACCATAGGCAGCAGTGGCTGCCTGCAATATACGTTTTACGTGGCTTTCTGATCAGGGTGTGCACCCCTCATTAACCAGTGAGACATCTCGTCTCACATTCAGCCCAGCACCACCATGCCATGAGAGTGACTGCTTCAAGGGCACAAATCCACAAAGGCAGGAAAGACGGGCTTTGCCTTCCTCCGCTCTTTGCTGTCATCTCAGCAAAGACCAGTATCCTTTGTCAGACCTCCTAGAAAGGTCAGACAAGTTTGTTCCATCCATCTTTACCTTTTTTTTTTTTTTTCCTAACCAAATAAGTCTCTATATTATGGCTTCATTTGAATACCAGTGATAAAGACATCAAAAGTTGTTGTCAGCTCCTGAGCAAGACCCTGATGACATACCACTGACAATGCCAAAGCCACTCAGTACCACATCTCACAATTAATCTCTCTTCCCTGCATTCAAATCCATCTCTGTGTTTACACGTATTTGTAAATAAAAACATATATTTCAGGATTGAAATGTATACCTGGAAAAATTAAAGCATAAATTACACAGGCAAGACTTCAGCCTGTGTGTGCTGTATTTCACATCCTATCTCTAGAATTTCGCTTTGAGAATTTCCTGATAAAAAGTAGAAGACAGGCAAACCCCTTCCAAAGAAAAAAGATTAGAGGAACCTCAGAGAAGGGAAACAGCTACTCAGAATGATCTACTCCTTTGTAATGTCGTAATTTCAGTCCCTCCCGCACAGCATCTCAGATTGCTGCCGACAGAATGGGAGGAGGTTGGGTTAGTACACAGTGGTGCCAAACAGCACTCCCTGCCTTAAGCAGGGATTTTAATAAGCAAACAAAATGAAAATAAGAACATTCTGGAGAAAAAGAAAAAAAGAAAAAAAAGAGAGGGTGGGGGAGATAGTTAGGGATCAAAGAGAAGGTAGGCATGACTTGGATTCCAACAAAAATCAAACATTTTAGGGTTTGGTTCCCTGCTTCTTACTAACTATAAGAAAAAAAGGTTAGATGATGAAGGGAAGGAATATTTCACAGCTCAAACTCAGGATTTTTTTTTCCTAAATTTTAAACTCTATAGGAAAATGATCTATTAAAACTGATATCAAATAATCAAATCTTTCTTCAAATTTCATTCCTTTCATTAGCTTTTCATCAGCAATGTACCCAAGACTTTAAGATAGTTAATGAAGTTTTGGCTGATGCAAATTCAAAGTCAACCATAAAAAGGCTCTTGTACTTTATATGCTGCATAATCTTTCATTGAGTTTAATATTTTTATGGTCTACGTTATACAGATATGACTACAAGATAGATTTCAGTTTGAAAATGGATTACACAATATTCCTAGCATTCAAGGCATGCTATCAGTAAAAAAAAGTTTAAAGAGGAGATAATATTTACTGTGAACTACTTCTCCCCTATCTGAAGTGGAAAGTGAAGTATTCTGTAGCTAAATGAGAAATGACTCATTTTCAGAGCATAAATCAGAGTTTTAATTGAATTGAATTAATTGACAGTTGTTATCGTAAGAAGAATTCCTGTAATTTTTAAGGAATATCTAATACGCCTTGTTCATAAAGCAAAAGTTTGTAAAATGGAAAATAACAAAACTCTTTCTTGCTGGTTAATCTTTCTTGCAGAAGTCGCTTCCAGGAAATATATAGCTCCTATGCTAATGAATGCAATCATTCACAGGGATGCCCAGGGGCTTAGAGCAACCCTACATGAACCCAAACTGCAAATAAACCTATCTCATGTATTGAAATAAAACACAGTTCTCTGTACTAAACTAGAGTTATCAATAGAATAGGAAATCACTTTTAGTGGGGAGAGCACATTTTCTTACTCGTGACATGGATAAAGTGTTTGGCTTTAATTTCCACACTGTGAATCATCTGGGTATTCCCTACAGTTCAACAGAAGTAACATAGGATCCTGAGCCTATTAAAAGTATTGGCAAAATTCTCCATAATTTTAGTGGAGCAAGAATTTTACTCAATGTATCAACTTTTTTTTTTTCTTAATGTGTGTGCATATAAATTAAAAATATGCTTTTGCAGATACACATCTGAATTACTCCTGTGACTCCAGAAGGATGAGTTTGGAATCACAAAAGCAGAACTAAGATAAGAACGTGATCTATTATGTGGATAGCAACTTCCAAAGCAGGAGAAAAATATCTGTTGCATGGAGACAGAGCTAAGAAGTCATATAGGAAACATTTTCTCTCACAGTCTCTCTCACGATCAGCTCAAACCGAAAGCTTTATTCTGCTGTTCTTTTAGAGCAGCCACAACCTTTACCTCTGATGAAATATTTTCTGGAACAGAAAGAAAAGGCTCAGGATCAAATCTTGTAATGACAACTCAACAATGCTGTCCTCTGGAACATTTTTCTGAAACCCCTTCACCTTCTTTCAGTACAGTTAACTCCACCAAATGAATTTCGCTCTACCAGCTGAAGTCTAACTACTCTAAAGATCGTCTGACTGCACCAAATTTCTACAAGACCTGATTCAGGAAGATACTTGGCCACATATCTGATTTTAAGTGCAAGGGTAGTCCCCTTGCAATCATCAAGTTCCTCACGTACTTAAAGTATGGCGTTGGCCCAATAATAATCTGATTTTCTTAGTTGAGTATTCAGCCCAAAAGGATGTGTATTTTCACATGGTCCTTTTCCTATTCCAACCCTTCTGCATGTGACTAGCTGTCTCCATAATTAACTTCCTGTTCATTTTTACAATTTCATTCCCAAAGTAATTAGTTCACAGGCTGCTCCAGCCTGAATCTGATAAATTTTTAAAGCAGCAATGGCTCAAACCGTGGCATCTCTTCATCTCTTGTAAATACCACCTTCTATATTCACTAGTTTTTGGAATAAATGCCTCTGGCAAGAAGTATGTTAGAGCCCTCCAGGTGCTGATTAAAACATCCCCTCCTGAAACACTCCACTGGCCTGGCCTTTCCTGAATCCTTTCTCAGCTTGAGAAATTTAAACTGCTCAGCGTCTCAGAGCTTAATGGGGAGGAAATTAGGGTTGGTTTTAGGCTGTTCCTGGGCTGTCCTCTGGCTATTCTTATTTGGGCACATCTGAGAGATTGCCTAAAGCTACAGGAAATACTTTGTACAGCTTGACTAGGATCACTGTGACATTGCATTCGGCATTACTTAGTAGGGACATTTTGACTTAAATCATCACCAAATCTGGCTATTACTGACGAGAGAGTCATTTCTTCTCTCTCATGACATATAAGACATCCTTCCTTCATCCCTAACTCAGGATTACATTCAAATCATACTTAAATGTTGCATACAGTTATGGCTTCATCAAATTCAATGTATTTATTCTCCTTCAATTACATATTCTAGCTCTCTTTCTCTGCGCCTCTAACTATTCAACCACTCCATTTAATTTGCAAAAACACTTGGGGACAGAACTTGCAAGAAACAAAGTTAGTGTACAAGGAATCACATTCTTCTGGTTTTTATTTTTAGTTTTCACCGTTCTGGAAATTAGTTTGATGTTAATTCACTGGAAATGAAGCCAGTTTAATTTACTGATTGGCAATCCTCAAGAGAAACTTTAAGATTTTTGTAGCCAGACCTATTAATCTGGAAGTACCTTCTCTATTATTAATGAACTGCCTTTGCTTTTAGCACACTGCTATCAGGAACTGAAGATGTTATTTTGACATGTTTGAAAACATGACTTTCTCCAGGAAGTTTCATCCGCTCATTTATTATTTGCCTTGAAGCTCTCATCAAAGGTAGATGACAAATGTTCTTCCAGATAACTGCCCTAAATCCTCTGAAGAGGTTTATTTATGTCATTATTACAGTATAAATTATTGTACCGATATTAATAAGGTTTTACTATCTGCATCCTTTCCACCTCTTCTGACATGAATTTAAATGCACACAACCGACACTTTTTCTTAGTTCCAAGAACGACAAGAAGGTTACTTTCAAGAACCTTCATAATGGAAACTGCACTGCACCAGAAAGGCATTTAAAATCTGTTTTGCTTTCGGTGAGGACAGCAGTGAAGTGCTTGAAAGCTGGGGAACACTAACTAAAAGCAGCTTCTGGGCTCCACGTGTAAGCACATGGCTACTGAGTGGCTGCTGGAAGCGCACTGCCGGCGGCTCTCCCACCCCTCCTGCAACGAGCAGCCTCCCATCCTCTTCCTCCTGCCCTCTGGTCGCCGCACAACCTTGGAGCTGCTCCTGTTTTTAATTTAATCTCCTACTACTAAAACCCACCACTACAGGTTAGTGACAGACACTTTTCATTCCATTCATGTGAAATCCAGAAAAGACAGACAGCGCACCCTCGTCTAGGTGACCGCAGCACGCGCTGCCACAGGTGCAATCCTCTGAGGCCAGGCTTTAGCAGAAATCCAGTGTTACAACTGAGGTCACTTCTTCAAAAGCGTGCAGCTTTCTGCAATCTTCTAATGTAATATTTTTGACAAAACTGCATTAAGAACCTGGCACACTAAGTACACAAGGTGGTTTAGCCAGCTTCCTTTAACCAGAAAAGTCTTTCCTGATATTAATTACATTTCGCTTGTGCTTTGGTATCTGAATCCTAGCAAGATGATACAATTTATTTTTTGTTCTCATGTTTGTTAGTACCAGATCTGTGCATTTTCAATCCATTTCCCATACAAGGTACTTGTCCTAGTCACTGGCATGGAGAAGGAACTCACCGTTTCTTTGCACACCACGGAGAAATGGCTGATTAAAAATTATGATAGGTTTGAGGTCCACCCAGTTTGAGTGCTTTTGTTGTGGGACCTGGTAAGGCTTGAAAATATTACACAGCTTGGGGAAAGCCATCCGCTGTGTAGTAATTGCAGTTCTATCCTTGCTTTATGTTTACACATTATTATCTGACTGCCCATTTAGGAGAAATAATTAGAACTTAGCTAACTATAAATAAGACAGATTTGTTCTTTCTGGCAAATTCCTTAATGCAACTGATTACCCTTGGCAGAAAAAGCTACAATGGCATGAACCTCTTAAATAAAACCTGCACAATGATCTTTCCATCTGTCTAACTACAATAATTAAAGACATCAGCAATGCAGAGTGCTTTAGATTTGGTTCTCAAGCATGGATGGCATCTATCATTAATTTGACTGACAGACTTATTTGTCTTCATTGCAACATTTTGATCTTATTTTCTGCTAGTACAAGGAGGCTTGCAGAGGACCAACAAGTCTGACAGATATGCTCTGCTTTCAGCTACACCAGCGGAACCTGGAACGACTTCATTCAGTTGCATCAACAAATAAAACAAGCAAAATTTTACTCATTGGCTGCAGACAAATCCACAAGTTTGTAACAAAATATATGTCTGCAGGAGACATAAGGGAAATAAACATTCTTTTTATGTGAAATAAGAGCATCAGTTTCAATCTAGTTTATAATATTGCTGAAAACATTAAATGCTAACAATACATTCTTTGTTACAAAGTCAGAATTCCTGAATTCTGAAGAGCGATATTTTCCATTGATTATGTAAATTGCATTGAAATTTGTGGTGCGTTGCAAAAGACTTCTAGAAATATCTAGCTCTACTAGTTGAACTGAAGTAAGGTAGTGAAATTAGATAGCCTGCGTAATTTCAGTATAAAAATCCATACTTGGGGAAGGACGGCACTGTTGGTTACAAGCAGCAGTGTACGAGGTTCAGACTACACAGATCACTTAGTCTCTATTAAAAGACTTAATATAATTGTTTCAGAAAAAATGCCACTCTATCAAAGATACTGGAATTCGAAACTAAAATTCTGCAGACAGATTACTCATTTAGAAACGTTGCCATTTTCATTCAGATACAGTCAATATCATACGGATTTAAGTAAACAACTTTGTCTAAAAATGCGTTTGCTTTGACAACTACAGAGACTAGACCATTAGATTCAATACCAGTTAATAAAATATCTACGAAGCACCTATCCTTCTGGAAAGAAAGGCTATCTTGAGGGTAGAAGTTCTTCTGTACCTGAGCATCATCCAGGAACATAAGTAGAGAAGGGCCCTAAGGGAAGGTGCTGCCTCCTGAGGTCTGAGCCCGACGCAGAAGAGCCTCTCCGTGCTGGTAGGAGCTGGCTTGAAGCAGACGGCCGCACGCCAGCTTTGCCCACCCTCTCGCGGGTGCCTTCAGCCCCTGCTGCTGGTTACCGCTGCCAGCAGCGCACCTCCCACAGCCTCGAAGCAGACAAGTGCAGTCGCTGTAAATGTTATGGGTTGCAAAAGATGGCACTTCTGCTCCTTCCCAAAAACACGCAGCTGAGAACTGGCAAACTGATCTCCAGCCTACAGGAAACCTCACACGGGAAAACTTTTTCTCATTGGGTGTGACCTCTCATTTACAGAGAGTTTCTAACCCAAATTACCTCATTTGATGCACAAAATAGAAGTGAATATTTAGGCATGCAAGGTTGCATTTTTCTCTCCCCTCTCTGTTAGCTAGGTAACACCTGCCTCAGAATGATCCTAGAGGTAGTGCAGCAGGACATTTTTGTGTAACAATATAGAGAAAAATGATCTGGGCAGCTGTTCTCAAGTCTCAATTTATTTGTTGTCAAATTTCCTTCTTTGTCAGATGTATATTATTCTGGAGAATGAAATACAGGTGATCTCAACTGGGAAGCTAATGATCAATTTGCAAACAATAATGAGCAAGTCCCCTAAGTAGAGAATTCTCATTTATCTTGTGTTTCCTTTATATTTTTGTATGGCTTCAGGTCGGATAATACACAAGTCAAAGTGGGACAGTTTCACCATGTCAGAGGTTAGATACTGGTTTCCCCCTGGTCACCAGAGTGTTTGTTACTTCTCCTTGTGCAGAGCACCAAGCCCCTCATGCCTGCAGCAGTTTCATAAAAATATATTATTCTATAGGACTTTTGTCCTAATTTAGCACTTCAAAACAGATAAACTGTGAACCTGAGGAGAATCAGAGGGAGTGAAGAGGATATAGTAGAAAGAAGTTCCTAAACCAAGAGCAGAAAGATAAAAATAGAATACACATGTAGCAGAAAACAGAAAGCCAATCCAGATTCTGTGGGTAAATCCAAAGGAAACTGCTGTGATCCTCCGAACGTCTCCATTTGGAGATGTGTCAGAGCTTTTCCACACACGCCTTGTGCTCCTTTCTCAGTGCTGGGAAAATTATTCCAAAACCTCCAAGATTTTGTACCTCCTTCCCCCTGCGACTTCCTCCTTTCTCCTGCTCAAGCCAAGCCGTGTGGCTGAGGCACATCTGCCCGGCCCTCCCTGGTGTCTCCATCTGAATAAGCTGCGCAGTGGGACCGAGGAGAAGGGCAGGGATGCCAGAGAACTTAATCAGGTTCTACCCTGAGTTTCCACAGCAATGTCTAGCCTCGTACAACTAGAGCTGCATCTCCTCCAAGAGCCACAGCCAGCAGCCTGGGGACTGCTTGCCGCTGCTGCCCCATGCCCGAGGAGATGAAGTCCAGCAACACCAACAGAAATCCTCCTGAGGGCTCCAGCTGCCTCCTGGTCTCTCCTGGCTTCTGTAACACACCCAGGGGAAAAGCCTGCCTGTAAACAGCCTCACTTGTCCTCACCTGTGTGCAGCTTTTCTCTTCATTTCTGGGATTGCACACAGCTTCATTAAGCCTGATTTCTGCGTATGAAATGCAGATGGGGTGGCCTGGCCATCGCTGCACTGACCCCTGCTTCCACGTACTGACCCACGTAGAGTCGGGCCCCGTGTGGGATCCGCAGTTACTGCAGAGCCAGTTCAGAAATCCTTAACCATATAAACTGAGTCACAGCCCAACGATATCAAGCTAAATAAAGCACTGTTATAATTTTAATCAATTAACTTGTGGGTTCTGAGCCTTCAGGTTACAGTGTTCATACTGCCAGTGTTTTGAACAGTATCATGCTGACTTGATAATTATTCAACTTACTTCTTTTTAAAATGAAAATAGACTCCCTTTGAATCACCTGACAACAGCGCTCAGGGCTTCAGCAAAACAAACATTCACCAGGATGTCAAGATGCTTCCGTTGTTTGCTAGTTTCAGAATAAAACTGTGATCCCAGAGCAGGTTTCTCTATGAACAGAAAATAAAGGATTGTGCTGTTAAATCCAAGATTGCAACTGAAAGTGCTGGCGGGCTAACCACACAAGGAAAGAGGTCCACAGTCGTAGAGTAATTTATGTATACGGGAAATCATAGTAAAAATGATTATTTTACAAATAATAAGGGAAGGAAACTTATAAATTCATTGGCCATTCTTCTACTGCTCTCCTAAAAACTGTTTTTCCTTGTAAACGAGTCTATCACAGATTATTTGAAATGAAACTTCACAAAATTCAAAGTCAAATGAAGAGTATATCGTGCTACAACCCACACAGTCTCTAGGAGCAACATGCAAGGCCAAGACTAATCTGAGCAGCACCTACAATCCCAGTCTTGCAACTGCCTATTATAATTAATGCTCAATCATAAAGAACAGCACCAATCTATTTTCACACATAAAATGCCTGACGCTTTAAAAGCCTTATTCAAAAAACGGTACTGACTAGTCTTGAGACAGGAATTTCTATGTATTAAACAGAGAAACACGTTTCTAGAAATAAATTAAAAATACATTAAAATAAATAAATAAATAAATAAAAAGCTGTCATAAACCAGTCCAGCTCACTGATGATCAGAGAGAACCAAATACTGGAATTTCAGCTAGAAAGCAGCAGCGTTTCACATGCAGCACAATGTGCTTCAGAGCCAGGTTTCTGCGTGCTGGATAAATTGCAGCTTTGCCACCCTTTGCTGCAGAGAACAAGCAGAGGAAGGATTCTAGTTTTGCAGATAACAATTTACACACAGTATTAAATTCCCTTTAACACTCACTGTTATAACATCACCAAATGCTTGTATACTTTGGTGTTCTGGACTCCTCAGTTAAGCTGGCAATTTAGAACAAAGAATATTTCAGATCCAGTTTCAGTACAAGGAAGTAGAGAAGTCAGTGTTGATGCTCACATTTCCAAAGCTGAAAGGACTTCAGTCTAAAGCCATAAATTATTCATAGCATATTCTGACACACTGGGGAAGAGACCTGAATATTCATGTGCCACACAACTGGTAAAGTCCCTACAAATTTGGGAAATGATGAGACTGTGGAAACTTTCCTTACTTTCCTCATGGGAAAAGCTGTGCCATGGAGGATTCCACTGATACAAGACATACAATCAGAGCAGATGATGCTGTGGGACAGACTTGAGCCTTGAATCAGAGTTCCTATTTTTTTAATCAGTTTCCTCCAGAACAACTGGGGACGCCAGCAGTCTGAGAACTGTATTGTTAAATCACAGTCACTCATAAAAGAATACCAATCGCATTGCACTCATTTGCTAATCAGTTTGGATGTTGTTCTCATAATGCAACCATACTCAATAATGTAAACATCTGATTTGTGATTCTCTCTTGCCATAAATCTTCTTCAGGCATTTATAATGAGACAAAATGAGTGCAAAGCACAACTATGCAAACTTGGTGGTCAGTTCCATCTACTGTGCATCGATAAAAGTGACTGGCTAATGCCTTTAACGATAAAGAATGGGGCCTTCTTAAGTGTCTGACAATTAAGTCTCAATAAAACAAAGTAACCAGTCCTATAACATCAATAAAAAATATTACAGAAGTCTGTTGCAGCACTGGCCAGGCGGTGAGAAATCAAGACTACAATGCTCCTCTTCCTTTTGAAAACTCCTGTGCGACCTTGGACACCTATCTTAAACTTTGTACTTCATTTCAACACTTCTTTTTTCCCCATTTTCTTCCATCTGTCTTAAATTCTAAACAATTAAGACATCGACTGTCTTATAACACCTCTTACAAATATGTCCTGTTCTTGTCTGGGGTATCTCAGAAGGACAACAACTCTGCTATCAATACTTAAATCTTAAGCAATAGTATCAAGATTGCCCAGAATTTGCCTTCACTTAATCTCTGTATTTCAGTTTTCCCACTGCAACATTATTATTTTCTATTTCTCATGATGTGTAATGAGGCATATATTGGCTTTGACAGCCCCGTACCTATTGGCACACAGTACCAGGAGAGCACTAAAGATTATTGAGCTAAACAGCTGATAGCAGGCACCCCCTTTATAAATGACTTGGATAAGATTAAACGATGTGAAGAATAAAATTGATGTTAACTGATGGTCATTGCAAAGCGTTATTTTCAGGAGGCTCTTCCCCACAACATGTTTCACTAATGCAAAGCAACAGGAGAGCAAGTTAAAGTGACTAAGTGTATGGATTAGGTTTATCGTGGAGACGATCAAAGCTGCCCTGAACACCCAAGCACCCAATTTCCATGAGTGCCAATTGAAAACAAGTGCTTAGAGCTCCCAAGTTGCCTTTAAAGACCTCAACCCATAAAAGATATTTTCTTCTAATGAAAAGATTTTTCAGAGCTCCATTTCTCACTTACACTCCCAAAACAAGTCTCTCTCTCTTTTTTTTTCCCCAGAACTGGCTGTGAGGCTGTGGTTACGCTTTGGGCAGCAGTACAGCCTCAGCAGGCTGAAACAACCACTCCATGCATGCTCCTACCCTGTGTTATCTCTGTAATCTGCCAGCAACAGCAGAACACCAGAAGCTTAAAGTTGGAGCTGCTCATTTACTTTAGAAGTTGCTGCTCACTCTTTCATATTAAAAAAAAAAAAAAAGAAAAAAAAATCACAAACCAAACAGCAACAACCCACACTCAGCTGCTGAACTGAACTGTAGCCATAAGTGAATTACAGTACACGTGTTAGGTATGGCAACCAACTGCCCTTGGACAACACCTTACAGTCTTCATTCAACACTCCCGCTACTCACTGGTATAGGTAAGTAAAATCATCCCCATGCTAACTAGAAAAACTGAGGATGAGAAATCCAAGACCTGTCTGAGTCTGACTTTGGTAACTCGGTGCCTTTGGCAGGAACAGCAGCACGAAGGAACCCTGCCCCGAGCCCTTGAGTGCTGCTTTTTCCTCCCCATTGCAGCCTAACCACGCCCTCGTTTGTGCCATTTATTATTGAATGAAGTGCTGAGATCAGAGCTAGGTGTTTCCTAACAGTTCCCAGATATTCATAAATACCGTTAACAACCTGCAGCAATTTTGCCACGCACAGCGCTGCTGAATGCAGACTGCTGCAGGTACAAATGTCAGATTCAAAATGTGTGAGCTCAGCAGATGAGCCCCATGCTCTGACACTGATCATATGTGTTGTGAATGTCATATATGGTGTGTGAGCTGATACAACTCTCACACCGCTGTAAATAACTTTAGACTAGTTATGCTAAATTACCCATTTATTACTGTGAGAAATGAGTATGATTCAGATATCTATTTTAGGGTGAAATGAATTATACTCTAAACTCCAATGCCTGTACCAGTCCAGTCTTTCTTGGGAGTTAGGATCACTGTTCCAGGTGAATGCAGTCCCTTGTAGCCGATGCTGATTGCCTTCTGCAGGATCACACAGGAACACACCGGTGCAGAGCTGGGAACAGCCCTTCAATTTCCTGGCTCGGCCTGATGCCTTTGTGCTAGGTATTATTGCCCTGCTTTTGAAACTCAGTCAGAACAAATCTTAGCTTTGTCCACGGATACAAAATAAACCACAAGTTTAAAAAAAAAAAAAAAAAAAAAAGAAAAAAGTGCACACTGAAGACTCGCGTATATAAGAGTGACTTCTCATTACCGCTCACCAAATTAATTCCCACTGCCGCGAGCAGTAAGGTGGCATTTCAGCCTAGTGCACTGGGTATTACGTTGCTTAAGGAGCGGAAGCGCACAGTCCCCGTGAACCAGCCTCAGGTGGATTTAAATTACTCTCTGCTCTTTCAAAGTGACAGTTTCTGATCTCTGATTTCCATTGGTTACTAAGCTACTAGAAACAAGCATATTGTACATGGGTAAACAGTTATCATGTATATCTGGGTCACTAGCCAGCCTGTAATGCAACCTGTCTTTAGTGGTAATACACACTGTGTTCCTTCACACACCTGTTTGCTGGTTACAGCAGCTTAGCCATGCTCAAATATGCTGAAATTTAGCTTCAGAAAGGTACAAGAGGTTGTCGATGTTGCTCTGGTGAAATAAATCAATCCGAAAAATCTATGGGATTTCCTCATTTAGATAAAATCTTGGAAATCTTGGAGCTATTTGGCATCTCTTAACATTCCCATCCTTTCTTGGACAGCTGTCTTTGCTTCAGGGTACGTGGTTAGCTATAAGGAAATGCAGGTGGGACACTCCCCAGGAAGAAGCTACAAATAACAAAAAGCACCTCCAAGGACAAAGGAAGCTGCATAAAATAGAGAAGGTTTTGACTTGCATTTTCATGCATGGAAACAAACCAGCTACATAGATCCATGCCCATTTCATGGTCCTTGAACCAAGATGGCAGGAGCAATCTTTTTTCCTAGACCCCTAAGCTGCAGCACACATTCTTCCACAGAGATCCTCGAATAACTGTGAACAGCATGAAAGCATGAAAAATCAGCTCATATTGCAATTAGTTCTATATAGATCCAGCAGCAGAGGAAATACAAACTGACAAAGAGAGCCAAAACACTAACTGGTTTCTCCTCATGTAACACACTCCTTCCTATAAGCAAAATAACCTTTTAATTGCAGCAAAGGCTTTAATGATGCTTACAGCTTGTTTACAAAATAATGATCCCTCCTTAATCATTCCGTATTTCTCCTCTGTCGTACTGCATATTGATACATTCTGGGCTCTTTAAAATAGGATCTTGCTTATATAACGCAGGCACAAGTGAAGTGAACTTGAGATAGAAGCTTTCGCTCTACAGCAATTCACACAAAGAAATATCTGTATGATTCCTCCATGGCTGCGAGCAACATTGTCATCACCGAAAAGTTTTTTTTCCCAATTCATTCTCAAAGTTCAGTATTTTTAATAAAAGTGCATAATGTACTGTTCCAAGAGTCACCACATACCTTAGGCTAAAATACTGTCAGCTCATCATTCACTTCTTAGGAAGATCAGTACTACAGAGTTCACTTGAACTGATTTTTCATTTTAAGACTTAAAAAAAAAAAAAAAAAGCTTGCTTTACATAAACAATTAGATACATTAGGCTCATGTTACTGAACTGTGACTGGACCCGGCTTAAAGAGTGCTCCCTGGAAACCTCCCAGGACTGAGGTGTGGCAGCTCAGCAGGTGTCAGGACAGGATCAAATGCTGGAGATGCTATGAGGATCATGGTCCTTTGGATAATAATTTTGTAAGGAAGAGTAATAAGTGAAAATGGCAAAATTTAAGTGTATTAGGCAGGAAACTGAAGATATAGAATCTCTACTGTAGGATTCCCTGAAAGGCTCCAAGTAGCTCATGTGTGGACAAACCTGGGAGCAAAATCTCCCTGTATAGATGAGAAAATGGTGTGAGGAAGAGCATTTCAGATTCAGTGAAAGGGTTTACACAGAATGACTTTGGCTTCACGTAAATATTATGAGAATCTGGCAACTGATAACAGTAAACTTGTTAAACTAGGGCAGAAAGAGTACATGGTTTGGGTTGCACCATTTTCCAGGAGGAGGTAAAAACACTCAATAAAAGGGTAACAGAAAGTTACTAGGACTATAATGACCCAATTTAAATGAAAATATCAGTATAAAAAGCACAGGAGAAATTTGTAGAAGATAACTATTAGGATACTGTAAACTCAGTAAACAGCAAAAGAAAAACAAGTAGAAGAAAGAATTGTTCTGTAAGTTACAGAAAGCTCAGCACCAGGTCAGAGTGAAAAGAATCCCTGTTTTACTTACACAATCCAATCCCTGGACTGAAATTCCAAGGTCAGATAGGAAAAGTACAGCACTGAGATTGTATTACCAGTCACCTGGCCATGGGGGCAATAGCAGCTATGACCTGCTGAAAGGCATCAGAGGCTATGAGAGCAGGAAATGCTATCTAAATGTAGAAGAGGTGACAGGCATGATATCAAGATTAAATATTTAGACATCGCTGACAATTGCTTCCTTGATTAGCTCCTTGTGATTCACTGGAAGAAAAGCAATTCTTGGCTTGCTTCTGAGCACCGTATAGCTCTGGCTTGTAATGTCCTTATAGGCTCACAGGAATTAAAAAGGCTCCACCAAGAAAGAACAGTCATGCACCAATGCCTGTGCAGTCAAGGAGTTCCCATCCTGTCAAGCCCAGCTATGTCCAGGCCTGGTGAGGTTTCCCATCAAAGAGGAATTCAAAGAGCACGAATACAAAGCAATTAGTTTTTTATACATAGAACAATATGTTCTTTGAATTAGTTCTTTGAATCTGGTAGCATTTCACGTTATTTTGTTCATGGATAAAGAGAAGCCAAAGGAACAGAATAGAGACATTCAGGATTTGTTCTTCCATAAATTCAGGATGTATCACATCCAAAGCATGGCTTCTAAATATGTTTTTGTTGTTGTTGTGGTTTTGGTTTTGGTTTTGTTTTTTTGTATGTGTTTTGTTTTTTTTAAAGAAACAATAAATTGCGCGGTTGCATATTTGCCTGCTAAAAATGACAATGGAGAGCTAACAGAGAGCTTAGGTGACTGCGTAACCAGTTCCTCTTACTGTTCAAGACATTAACTCTTTGCATTTGTACTCACTGAAAACACGACTTTGTACAGAATCAAATGTTCCTCTATACACATAGCATGCACAGGCAGAGACAAATGCAAGTACAGATGTTGATTCCGTGGTGTGATGCAGTTAATTTGAACTTGTTCTTAGAGATGCTCAAAAACCTAATATATTTTCAAATTAGACTCTTGAGGTTTGATCGTGTTCTCATTAAATATATGAATGAAACTCTCGGTGATTTTTACCAAGAGCCAGGATTTGGTCCTTAGAAAGACATGAAAACTTAATGTTAAGTGCTGCAGTCTTCTTAAAAAGTATTGTCACTATTCATTGATTTTTTCAGAAATAGCATCTCATAAGCAGTTACATCATTTGTTATCATAAGAAGTTCCACTGATGCCTCAGGCTTCTCTGAGTTTCTTTATACTATATTTTCTTGTCTGGTAGAAGGATAAATGTACAAGGAACAAGGCAGTTTTAAAGTAATTTTCTTTCATTTTAATTTACAGGTTTTTGTAAGATTGCAGTTGCTATGTGCAATTTCTAAAACCATAATAATTTGCATACATTAAGAAGGTATGTGCTTGCAGTATGTCATTACTTCTGTCTCCTGCATAGCTTTTCTATATGAAAAGCAATTCTGATTCAGAGTTATGAAAAATAACATCTAAAAATACTGTAGAGAAGTTAAATTAATAATACTTGGCATTTATTCCTTCTCTTGAAAACATTAATAATTGGGGAGTGTTCAGAACCTGTCTAGTTCTGAATATAAGTGAAGACCCACTGGAGACAGAAAATGTCTCAAATTTTAATGCCATTTAACTGACAAAGAAGCAAAGGACTGGGTAGTTGAAGAGATTTGCTACAGGTTTTCACGCTTTGTCTGTATTCAGACAAATTTAGGCTTTTTAAAAATCCTCAAACCCACATACCATATTCTTTTTTGTCACAAAAAGTTGCTACCGAGTATTGAGTGGTTTTAAAGTCCTGCCAGGGCTGAGTGTCCTGATGCATTGCTACTCCGTGTTCTGAACTCTCTGTGTGAAGTGAGTTCATCCACATTCACTTATGAAAAAATAATGAATAAATTGCACTTATTTAAGGACCGATTACTTTAACTAAATGCAAATCAGAAATTTAGAAGAGAACATTAATTACATCCAGTGACATACATATCCATTATAAACTAGAAAATATACTCGCAAAATGTACCTGGAGGTAGCTCACCTTTCTGAACAAGCCAAGTTTTATGGCTTGGATAGCAACACCACTGAGTTTAGTACAGGGCAGCTCTTGTATGGTGCTTTAATACTGCAACACTGAGATGAACAGCACTCCAGGGCAGCTTGTTATAACCACAGCAACAGTTAACTTTGTCTTCTTTTTACAAGCTTTATTCCTTTGGTCTCCCCTTAAAAACAAAGATCCCTGTTGCCTTGAAGTCTATTTTTTTTTCCCCCCCTTTTTTTTTTTAATCTGAGTGATGAGAATTAGTCACAATTTTCAAAATTAAATCTCACTAATGCCTTATAAAATGACAATGAAAATTTCTTTCATAGTTCTACTGGAAATTTCTTGTCTGACATACATCTCGGGTTGTTATTTACTTTGTTTCATGACTGCATCAGACTGGTGGCTCACAGTAATCCTGTAAATCAAAAACTGCAGTTGGCTTCTTCCTGTCATTTTCAAATAACAACCCTCTGGCTTTAATCACATCTGTTTATATTTAAACAGTTGTAGGCTTCTTGCAGGAATTATTAAAGGAAGTTCTCTAGCTTGTGTTAAGCAGGATGTCAGACTTCTCATGCCTCCTGGCTTGAAAAGCTAATTCTATAAACCCATACATCTCAGGGCATCCACCTATCTCTAACAGAGCTGATTACGGGGGCACTCACCTCGATCAAGTTATTCCATAACTATTCCCTGCAACGTTCCTCGGCCCCTTTTCTAAAGCATCTAGGACTGCATTTTCAGAGTCACAGCACTGGATAAATATTGAAAACAATTATATTTGCACTTGCTTAAGTGCCTCGCTCATGACATGAGCTGGTTTAAATTTGTATGCTTCTACAGGAAAAAGTAAACACCGAGGCAGGTTAGGACATAGACTTGTACTTAGGAACCTGATTATTTAGCACCTTCATTAATGCTTTAGTCATATTCTTCAGGCAGCAAAGGACTAGGAAACCTACTGGAATTTTCATACTGATGTGATCCAGACTTAGTCTCTGCCCAGATTCTGTTTAGTTTAGCGTCATTATACTTTTACCAATATTTACTTATGATCACACTTCAGCTGTGCTCTCGTGTTTCTTTACCTGATCCTGCTTTTTCACTCTGGTTTATCACTTTTTCCTGGCTTTCATGGTTGAACTCTTTTCTCATTGTTCAAAATTGCCTTGCAGCTCCTAATGTTTATGGAACTCTTGAGTTTGGGTAGTGAATTATTTCTTACTTAAGAAGAATACTTATTTCTACTTGCTGGAAATAATAGTCTAGCACTTAGATTTGTTTTTGCATTTATCACATCACAGAGCAGGATCTTTCCATTAACTGCATTCACCCTTCTGCAACTTTAGTCTAAATTTTGGTCTGAAAACCTGTCTTAACTTTTTAGTTGTTTAACTAAACCTGCTCTACCCTACATGCACAAACACCTTCTGGTACTTGCTTTGAGAAAGCACTTCTACACATTTACACTTCTCAGAGGAATGTAAAAGAAACTTTCAAGGTTTGAGATGTCAGAAACCTTGGAGACACATCTGATTTCCCGTCTCCTTCCTGACTTCAGGAGAAACCCCAAAAGAAAGATTTGCTGTTCTATGTGATGCAAAACCAGATCAACTGAAAGTGATTGGCTTTAATCTTCATTAATTTAGCATCTACTTCATATCTGATTTCTATGTCCCTTTGCTGTACGAAAGATGTAAGATAAGAAATATAAGAACCTTTGTAAGCTCCCACATAATTAATTTTTGGTCTTTCAGCTTGAACTGTACCGAAGTCATGTATCAATTTTAATTAATCTGCTTTTTTCCTAATTTTTATTACTCATTTCCCTAGCAGGCCTATTATCACCCTACCATGGCAAGTTGAGGACTTGGCCTCTGAGCTGCGCACCTACCGGCACTCATCCTCCTTGCAGAACAGAAGCAAAGAAGCAGAGTAGCAAGACAGCCCCACACCTCCCCACCAAACTGAGTTGTACTTTCTGCCTGGAACACGCATATCGCTATTTTGGGTAACAGCTCTGGGGCTGTAAGGCAAAAACAGCAAGCCTGTCTGTGATTGAAATGGCTGCCAGAGTGCCTTTTGCTAATTAAGCTTTCTATGGTTCACCAGCACATGCAGACATCTCCCTGCAACCCTTCTGCAGTCTGAGGCCACCTTCTATTTAAGCTTTTAGAGTTTCTCCAGACAGCCTTCCCAATACTGAGAAGATCAGTAGCCCGGCTCTGTGTTATATGTTTTCTTTAAAAAAAAAAAAAAAAAAAAGGAAAAACAGTGAGAAGTGGTCTGGAAATCAATCACATCACGTTACAGCCCTGTCTCACCCTATGACACTGCTCATCTCTAACAGTTACCATCTTATACTCCGGAAAAGTGTACTCAAGCACCATCCTTTCAGATGGCAGCAGCTGCCAAGGCTCTTGCACGTTCAAGGAGCTTCGCGTCCCCCACTTCAGGTGGGAGACAATGAAATCTCCGGATGTCTCCCATCGTCAAACATTTCAAGGGCAGTAAGAACCAAAGGACAAAATTTGCCCTGAAATATTGAAGACGAGCTGATGGAAAAATACCTGGCTCCTCTCTAAAATGCTGCTCTGCTAAAGGAATGTGGAACACCGCTGTCTATTCCTCTATAGGTAGATGACCTCCTTATTACTTCGCACGCATTGCTCCATTAGCCAGCTCTGCTCTTTTTCATTCTCATCCTCAGCAAAGAGTTCTGCAGACTCTTGCTAATTGTTGCAAAAATTTTACAGTGCTGAAAATTATTGCTGGATCATTGCAATGGCCTGTCATTATGAGTAAAACCATTACCTGCAAATATTTTGAATGGAACAAAGCAGTTCTTTATCATTAGTATGGTCTTGTATGAGGAAAAATAATACAGTGGATTTGTTTGCAACATTCTTACAGCTATTGTTCTAAAACTTTCACGGGGAACTCAGGAAAAAAGAGCATCACTCCACATGCTTCCAAAAACGTCAGATGCTATGGGGTATCTGCAGTGTGGAACACTTTGGAAGTACCAGACAGTTATGGAAAATCATGCTGACATATCCACGTCAAGACTTATAGAGTAGATTTGCCTAAAAATAATGTGCTGAAGTTTGTCAAACACACACACAAAAAGTAATTGTTACCAGTGTCAATCACTCTTTGTCTTCTTTTCTTTACCCTTTCTTTCCTCTTTTTCTGTGCATATATATATAGATAGATATACATCCAGAGATGGCATCCTGCTGTACATGGAACACATGTGTCACCAGCCTTTGAAGACTAATATATGAAGTGCCAGCTGGATGTAGCAGAATAATAAAATGTGCACTGCTAAAAGTTCCTTTCTGTTGCAGGAAATGGTAAATAAAAGGATGCATGTGGAGATCATTTGAGATAACTAAGACAGATAGATTAGATGTTACTGATGGAGTAGGCAGCCAAATTCATACCATTAAGAGCTGGTCTGTTATTTTTCTAAAATACAGAAAAATAAGCAGTGGGGACACAGGAGTGACACAAGAAAGCCTACCACAGGTGTGTCTCAGCAGCTCCGTGCCTCCTGGGACCATTCATAGGCTGGAGCTCAGGGCTGGGCTTGGAAGAACAAGCTGGATTTACTATAGTGAAGAGATTACCCAAATATCTTGTTTTTCTCATGACACTACTATAATCTGATCTTGAAAATATTTACTATCTACAGTATTATACAGTAGCATGATGAGAACAAAGGGGTTACTGCGACTACTCAAAGTTTGGTATGCCCTGGCAGAATCAGGCTCGTCCTTAAATTTGTATGAAATATTTACAGGAAAAATCCGAAAATTTCAAAATAGGAGCCTCTGAATTTCATTTTGAAGTTATAATAAAAAATGCTAGTTCCATGGGGACTTTGGTCCTTGTGGAGAAAAAAAGAGAAAATCCCCAAAACATAAGAATGGCTTTATTTTTCAGTTGGAATTTCAGGTTTGCTTTCATTTTGAATATATCTGTAACCTCTACAAATGTCTCATGATTCCGCTCTGACATAAGACTGACCTGTCAGAGAGTATTTTATAAAGACCATTTCCTAGTTTGTAAAATAATAGAAAGCATAATTACAAATAAGATTTATCAAAAACATATGAACTAAACTTATGAACAACTTCTCATCCCCGTGCCACCTTAGGATCACCAAACCCTAAAATCCTGACAGAAATTTTCACTAACAAGAGCTCAGGACGACGTCTTACTCTGTGGAAAAATGTTTACTGAATGCATTGAATCAGTTAATTCCTTTCATTAAGGTGAGAGTAAAAAGAGAAAAGTTTTGTGACAGTGACGCACTGTTATGCACAAGATCACCACAGAGCACAAATACTTTCACATCCCTCAGAAATTCATTAAATTTACTGACAGACTATAATAAAGACAGGACTTTTAATTTCTTTCTTTTCTTCAAACCGTACTTTGCTTTTTTCTGTTTTCATTCCTTTTTTTTTTTTTTTCTAAGTGTTTCTAGCTCTTGCCAGATCCTAAGAGGTCTTACCATATTTTTACATTTTATAAAAACTAATTTTGTAACAGTCCTTCCTTTATGAGTTAAAACTGAAAAACTGAATGCTGAATAATGAATTACAGCTCTTGTTAGGTAATACTTATCCTGCTGTTGATATTTCTTAATGCTTTTCTTGTTCTCTTTTTACAGCAGAGTTCCCCATGCTTTATTTTTATCATTTATTATTTACAAGGTGCCATGTGTTCCTCATCCTTCACAAAACAGCAAACGTTCCAGGTCCCTGCCCAGAAAATCTTGCAATTTATGATCAAGATGAGGTGGAATCTTCTGCTTTAAAACCCTCTTGAATGTTACATCACGAACAACCAGTAGAAATGTTAACAGCCCATCCCAGCCTGCTGCTGACCAAATAAACCTAGGACAACACTGAGGTCTCATTTGTTACCGTTACCCCCTAATCTGTTGCCTTTCCATTACTTCCATTCCATTACTTCCGTACGGTGGAACTGATGTTTACATCACGATCTGCTACACATCTGTGATGTGCTCGTGTTTTGATGCTGATCTGATCTTACAGTTTGGAGAAACCTGGATAGATAAGAACTTGAGAAGTGACCATGACATAAAGCTATATTGCAGATCATAGTGTCTAATTTCTTCTACTCTGGTAAGGTAAAGTTCACCACTACATACTGAACTGCTGGCTATAGGTCTATAAATATAACTTATAGATCTGTAAATGCAACTAGTTCGTTCAATCCACATCTTGGTGCCGGAGACATCTCATTAAACGCCAGTCAACAACCTCTTTTGCTATTCTCTGGTGTGCCAATGAAATGGCTGGAAAAGTCACAAAGACGTGGAATTAACTTTGATTTCTCATCATTCTTTTTACACCGGTTAACGAACAGTTCATCCTGTGACAACAGAAGTTAAACCACCACCAGGCTTCTGAACTGTCTTGTCATTTGGGTAAGCATTTCAGGCTTTCAATAAGGCTGAGTTTTGTAACTTTTCAGCGATGTTACACTGCTGAGAAAATACAACAAATATGAAACCTTTTTCATAGTTCAGAAAACAGGCTCAAATTTCTCAACATTAAAAAAGCCAAACAAGTGAATCTTGTTAAGTACTGCTAATAGCCATGACCATCTAAGATGATAAGCAGAGCTAGCTTTTTAACAGACCAAGCAGAATAGCCAGAAAAACTAGACAAGCGTTCAGGTATGTTAGCCTTTCTTCAGGTCTGAAATAGAAGTTAAATTTCAAGCTAAATACAAGCTATAAACAAGTCAATTTGGCACGTATTGGGCCTTCTGAAGCATTCTGAACCTGACAATACAGATGAAAGCTACAAAGATTATCTTCAGAAAGGCAGAAAGAGGGAGTTTATAAAACATGCAAGTGTTACTGGGATGAAGAGGAAGGAAAGTTACCAATTTCTCTCTACAAAGCATTTATTGCTAGATATCCTGCAATTGTGTCCTTTTTTCTTTCTAAAGAAGAATTCATCTTCTTTCTAAAATAAGCAGTCCTGATCCTCGTGGTGTCTTCATAGCAGACGTAGGTAGAGTGTAGCTTAGTAGAGCTACACTCAGCTCTGCTAAGCCTCTATAAGGTTCCTAACTGAACCAAGAAAAGTAACTTTGGTTTAAGGTAAGGTGCATTTCTCCTGCCAGGCTTTGTATTTATGGGCATGACAAAACCAGGAACATTTCCCTCTCTAGCTTGGGAGACATAGTTATAGATCAGACACCATTATGCTAATCTAAGTACAGCAAATGAACAAAAAAAGGCCTCAGGAGGTAACAATCTAGATTCAACCTACCTCTGCTCATGTGTTTACAGTAACCAGGAAACAGCTAATCCTCTTATTTCTAACAACAGCTCAGTTCCTCCAGGACGGCCAACTGAGAATTGGCTGTAATTACTGATTGCAGGAAGTGATTACTCACCTCCCTGACCTAAAGAAACTAGGCTTCAGCCATACCTAGGGTGTTTATATATTTCTGTGCTCATATAAACACTTTTCTGAATCCCTCTGGAAACTGCAAATCGTATTTGGAGAACACTGTTCTACAGAAATGACAAATGATCTTATATTTCGGAGAGAAGACTTCAAACTTGGAGTCGTCAGTACTTCAGAGTTCTCCATCACATTTAACTTTGCTCTGAGATTCAATGAATTCCTATGTCAAGTGGTCATGATGACCACAACCCGTATCATCATATTTGCAGTCTAAATTCATTATCACTTACAAAATGTTTTGCAGTGCTTAGAAAAAAAAAAATGTTACAGAAATGGAAAGCATTTTCGCTGCACTAATTAGCTGTGAGAGTGAGATCTTTACAGAATTGTAGCTCACACTACAGGGGTCCCTTTCCAAGGACTGCAGGTATCTTTTAAAACTTTTTTTTTTTTTAATGTCTGAACACATTTATTTTTTATTTACCACAACCAAAACACATAGAAAGGCATACGGAATGCATGGTGCCAATATTACTCCCCAAACCATTGGCTTAGCTGGCCTTAGTTCTTCACATTTTCATCTGAAATTACACAGCCCTATTGCGAAGGAATAACATATACATTTCTTTTTGTCCTAAGGAAGTGCTGTGAAAATTAACATGTAGATTACACACAGGAATCACGACTAGAGCTTCATAGCTTGACAGCTCACAGCAACTGCTCAACAGGTTGGAGCAACAATAAAGGATAAGAAGGGGAGCCAACGGGAGTGCTGAGTGCATGGGAAGGAGCTAGAATTAAGGTGGGCAGAATGCAATTATTTAAATTGGAATTTAGATAAGACTGCAGAACCAACATGCCAGTAATGTGAAAAGAGAGAGATGAGGTACAGGAGATATTTTGATTACTGTTAGCTCACTTCACAGATTTTTTAGGGTGATAGCACAATCTGTTATCACGAAAAGAATTGTGAAGTTTTAATTGAACACATTAAGGTCTCTTTATCCATCCCCGGAGCAAAGTCTTCAATGTTATAAAGTCTAAGTGCATTTTCTAAATCTAGTTTGACTCAGTTTTTGAACTACCATTTGCATGAACAGTCCTTGAGCAGCAATTTGCTGGCTTTGATTTATGAAAAAGAACCCAGGCTGGAACATCAGCATCCCAGCATCAGCTGTTGGAAGGATTTACAGCACACCACAATGAGACACCCGTGTCACAAGGAGCAGACAGGCACTAAGCAAGGTTCCCCTAGCAAACAGAAAGGACAGACGAGCAATAATGCAGATTTTGCTGGAAATCACTCTATACGTCAGAGAAAGACAAAAGTGTAGAGAGCAAGAGAGAGAGGACCAAATTTTTCTCTGTAGCGTCTCCATCTATGGGTCTGGTTACAGAGTAAAGCATGATAAAAATAAAGTGAATAAAGGAGAATTGAGTTGTTCTCCAACCAGGGCTTATCAAGTAGTTTTTTTTGTTTTGTTTTGTTTTTGCCAGAGCACAAATTCTTTACATGCCCTCCAGCGTCCAAACAGCAGCAATGCTTTTGTTCTTCATCAGCCAGACAGTTTCCAAGTTATTTTGCCGTGAACTCATCTAGTGAAATCTCCCAGTACGCTCTGCATCAGCACGTGCCTCAGGAAACAGGGACTTCACATGCTACCCACATTCACCCTCATATCCAAGCACGTGCATATGTCTACTGCAGGTTATATCTTAATCACTGGTACTTTCTGGAGAAAAGTTTCAACGTCTGCTGTGTCTTAATTATAGCATCTCAAGGGATACCAGCCGTCTTTCACATTAGTTAGCAAAGCCTTTCCTGTTAGTGATACTTTGGAGGCCAAAATGTTCATCTTAACATTGCCACAAAGCAGCAGGTGAAGAACTCCTGGGCAGCAAAGCCGCACAAGACTTATTTGCCTTCCAAGCCTTCACACAGGATTTACTTACTCGGTTTGCAACAGAAATGGTAAATACCCCTCTGCAAAGAGATGAATTCCACCTCGAATGAAGTGGAGTTGTTCAATACGGAGCAGGCCTTTGGCAGGTATAAATTATCACAACTCTGTTGTCATGGAGCTTTGGGAATTTATCCCTGCTGAGGATCCGCTCCAGGAGTTTGAGGCTTTTATTGCTGTGTATGTATTGTGGCAGTGAAAGGTTGTCTATCATGATGAAAGTAAGCATGGCACAATGATGTGCTTGTATTTATAACACTCGGTGTTTTATATGTGACTGTTATTCATTACTTTTTTTCTAATCTCATCTGCTCTTGCTACTTTCTGAATCTGAAATCCCCATTAAGATGAACTGTCCGTAACAGCCTTTATCAGCCACTACTGGCCCTGTGACATGGACAACTAACGGCACGCACACCCCTCTGCCCCAATTTACATCAGGGAAAAGAGACGTAGAGAGACTGGGTTAGTGACAATTTTAAAGAGAACCAGTGCTACACCAAGATAAGGAGATCTAAGTTCCTGGAGTAGGTCCTGGGTTCACGTGACCGTTCACGTGAATGCTCAGGTTCAACAATCCCTGACAAAGTGAGGACGTGCTTCTTTCCGAAAATGACGCAAAGACATCATTACAGGGAATCAACAATTCACCTTAAAAGTGAACAGAAAGGGAATAATGAAAATGTGTAATGTGGCAATGTTTAGCAATAAGATCTTTTGAAGTATTCTCCTTTAAAGCTTTATTTTTGTGCTTTATTCAGTTGCACAACTCCACAGAATAACTTTTATATAGTTGTCTGAAAAAAAAATGAGCAGTCTTTTGCATTTTCCAGATGAGATTTGCAAAAGCTCCAAGAGATCTCTGAGCACAAATCCCACAGCTTTCTGCGGGACTTGTACTGTTGCATCACCTGTGTTTGCCTTGAAAATCACTTCTGAATCCAGTGGTTTTCTATCTGTTTCTGGCAATGGGGATGGAGTTAGTTAAACCAACACAAAGTCAAAGTCAGAGTACATTTTTTTTTTCCATTATAGACTTATGTTATCACATGGACATGAAAGAAACCCTAAAATAAACTCAGTTTGCCTGACAATCTAGAAGCCAACTTCTAAAGAATCAGTTTGTCAAAAGACAGACTTTGGTGCCCAACTATGTACTTTAATCACTTGTTTCACAGGTGTTAAAACTGAGGCATTTCCCACAAAGGCATAAGACATAACTGATCATTCATTTCCTATCTCAGTTCGTTAAACATACGATTGCTGTTGATAATCGAGATCACAGGACATGCAATCTTTAAAAAACATTATAATCTATAGTGAGATTTTTATTCTGCCTATGTATAAGGATCTCAATCATTTTTGTCTCTGTTCGCATCAAGGCATCCCAAAATTTTAAGATAGGTATTTTTTTTAATAACTGAAGAAAAGTTAAGATAAAATGCATTTTTGCCCTGCTTGGAGACAAAATGAACAGCTCTGCTACAAACACGCTTTTGCATGTTAACCCAGGTAATTTGGGAATGACGGAAAAGCTGAAAGGAAAGATTCAGCAGAATTTATTTATGGTAGACTAGTCTTACATGCCAAGTCTCACAGTGCATGTTCTATTTAAAAATGACTTCCTTGCTATTAATCATGTGCAGCCATTTCTATGACAGCAGGAGAAAAGATGAGCTGGAGCTGGTATATTCGCACAACTCGTGACCCTGACACTTTTCCCTTGACAGGTGTCTATCACAGCTTCCCCCACCAGCCTGTGCTGGAATCAAATGGGGATCCCTCCTCTCATCAGCTAGGTGGTGTACATACGTCTCTGCTTGGTTGCTTTTCTTCCTGTGAAATGCTGCAAAATAGAGAGATCGTTGTGCTGCCTCTGCACATGATGCTGTATCATAGAACACCAAATGATTTAAACAGTGACACAGAATCACTCAGGGCCTGGCCCAGTTAGACAGAAAAATTTAAGAGCAACTCTCATATTCTGGCACATGAGCAAGGAACATAAAGATTTGGCTTATTGAGCTGGAGAGAAAGATGCACGCTCAGGATCCCACACAGTAAGGTCCCAGAAATCTTTCCTTGTATGTGCTTCCTTTTCAGAGGTACACATTTGGTATGTATCAGCAGACAATTCCTGATCTGTGTGACGAGTACTTTTTAACCCCCACAGATGAGATTCTCTTGGATTTCAGCTAAAAATAAATATATTAAAAAAAAAAAAAAAAAGGAAAGGAAAGGAAACACCGTTAATAAAAAAAAAAAAATCTTACAGGTTGCAACTGAGAACTCATTGTGTAAATTCAGCATTGGAAACATGAATTTCCCACTCAGCAGAAAAAAAAAATAAAAAAATAATGACTTTGGCAGCTAGTGCAGCGCAGGAAGGCCAAAAGCTGTAATGAAAAAAGGTTTGATGGTTCTAAGGGCACTGAGGAAAGCACATTCTCCATCTGATAAGGGATATACATGCAAGATTAGCCCTGGCTTCCCAGAAGAGCCCTCTCAGAGTGACATCAACCGTCCAGAAGAAAGGGATTGATGTTCACGTTTGCCACATGTAGGGGTTCAGCGCTGCTGCACTTGCACAACAAAAAATACAGCTTTGTAACTGCTTCTGGGCAAGTCACACAGGTGGGAGAAGGTCCTTTAACCTCTCACACTGAGCATGAAAGCAGGATTCACACACATGTACACACATGTATTAAGAAATCTCAGACTTTCTCTTGTTTTGTAGGAAGTTGTGTGGTATTAGGGATAACGGAACAGCTTGGGAATCAGTAAAAACAGGTACTATCCTAACTTCTGCCAGTGTTGAACTATGTAGCCCTTAGTAAACCAGCTTATAGATTACAAAAACAGAAGTTACAGTGATCAGTTGGTTGTTCTAATGTAATACAACCATAGGAACACTCTAAATCATTTCCAGCTCCAAACAGACACACATTTTTAAGGGGGGGGAAACAAAAGAAAACAAAACAAAACAGGGAACTTCGATTTTTAAAGGTCCAGGCAGAGAATCCACAGAAATCACTTAAAAGCAATGTCTGTGGTTAATTACCTTCATTGTATGAATGTGCATATAGACTCAACTGTTGCCTAATTTACAACTTTCCACCATTTAATCTTTTTATACTTGCTATATTGAAAAGTCTTCTACTTTCACATTCTGCACCCAACATAAATACAGACTGGGGCAAACCATCTTTACTTAAGCTAAACAGATTCAACAGCTTGGGAATGTTGCTGCATAGAATGTCCAATCTGTCCATCAGCCATCCCCTAAGGCCTCACCAACTCTTTATTCCTTTTTGAAACACGAATCTGAATCTTCACGCGTACTCAGATATTCAAGAGGTAATCACATCACTACTGAAACTGAAGTACCATAACTTCATGAAGTTTCTCATTTTGCATTTTCAGGTCTTTGGCCACTGTGTGACAATGAAATCTTACATTCAACCCATTATATGCACTGTGATTTCCCAAACCCTTTTCTGGCATTGTTTCTCAAGATAGAGTTGTTCATCCTGCAAAAGTAAGCTAAATTTTTTGTTCGTATCTGTATGCATGGGTTTATTTTCAGTTTTACTGAAACATATATGACTCATGGATCACTTCATAAGTTATGCTTATTTCCAAAATCCCAAATCTTATACCATTTATATGAATTTACCATTAATGATTTTTTTTAACATATTTTTCGGGTCATTAAAACAAATGAGAAACAGAGCATGGTCAAACAATTCCTATGGGATCCCATTAGATAATAATTCCCACTTTCCATATTAAGACTACCAGACAAGCAATTTTAAGTCCCTTTAATGTGTTGCCCAGTTGAATTTGCATTATTCTCATTTCTTAATCAAAGGTTGTATGGTACCATGACAAATGCCCAAAGAAAGTCCATTACATCAGCACTACAACATTCATCGACCAAACCTCATATATCATAAGAAAGCTATTGAGTTAGTCTGACAAGATATACTTTCCATAAACCAATGAGAACTGCCATAAATTACATTATTCCTGATTATTACTTTACTAATAATGCCCCATATCAGTCTTCCATTATTTTGCCAGGGATTGGCACCAGGCTGAAAGGCCTGTAATTACTAAGCCATCCCATTTAAAATTCTGGCACAGTATTTGCTTCCCCAGTGCTGTAACAATTAATGAAAAACAACATTAACAGTCTACAGACATTCTTAAATTGTTCCTTGAAAACTCCCTGATGAACGTTATTGGAACCACTGATCATAAAATGTCTTAACTTGAACAGCAGCTGCTTAACAACCTACAGAGTTAGTGATGAAATGAAAGTCATTTCCCAATCTCTAGTTCTACCTAGACCAAATTTGGATAACAGTACTACTTTGAGATCAGCAGTTTAAAAATAATTCATCAGAGCTAAGTATTTTAGTTTTATAACTCTTCAGTACTGTGATACCTCTCCAATGGTTAAGAATATCCATACTTCAACAAAAATCATTCTAGTCAGATATATTCTTTCTTTTGTATCGAAGAGGATATGTGGTACAAAGTATTTGTGTATGTTTTTCATCCTGGCAACCCAGAATTTATACAGCAACATTAAACCTCTTCCTGCCAGGAAATCCCTTATGTAACTGCGCGGAGTCACTCCGTAAGTGAATGCTTCACTGAATCCAGTAAACTCTCAGGGTTTATCAAGTACAACAAAGAGCAAAGCAGTTACTATAGTAAAAAAGAATATGTGTCGTCTGTATCATCAGTAATCGCAAGTGGATAAAATCTAATTAAAGAGCAATAATTTTCACTTTGAGATTTGAAAAGCACTTTTGTTCTTAAGAAATGATCAGAAGAAAAACCTCACAACCTCTATCACTTAAGGTCTAGCATGTTTTACATACTAGTACTATATAAACATTTTTAGCAATATTAAACCATTTAAACCAAATTTTCATTAATTCTTTAATTAAGTGCTCTATGTAAGCAATCTTTGCTATCTTCAAGGTAAGTTAATGTGTTTACATTGCACTCCAGAGCTAACTTTAAACCAAAGACAGCTTGGATACTGTTACCTATCTGGCCACAGACATTAGGAGCTCAGAGAAGGCAAACGTCTGCATTTTTATGCAGCTTCTAAAACAAGTTTGGAACCCCCAGTGAGTTTAACATGCTGTTAAAATGTTCCAGGTATCTGATAAAACTAGATTCAAATTACCTAAGATGCTCAACTGTGATCAGAAGTCTAACAGATCAAACCGCAGTGACAGGAAAACATAGACTTCAAAGTATTTAAGTTAGCTAGTTGTTTTCAGAGTAATTATGCCTGATCAAATTCACCCTCAGATACTTTGAGCATGGAGTGAAGCAAACTCAGAAGCATTAAACAGAACTTTTAAACAGGGACAAACATAGTGCTTAGAATTAAAATAGGGGAAAAAAAAAAAATTAAGTATAATAAGGTGATGAGTATCCAGCAGACCAGACTGCTTTCCCTGTACAATAGGGTAACAGGCATTATAGGAAAGCAAAAAAGACTGGATACTTTCAATAAGAGCTTTATGATATTGTCATAAACAGCTGGGAAAACCACGGTGTAGACGAAATCACTGTTAGCTGCATAACTCTACCCAGAAAACAATTTTTGATGATTCACTTCATCCTAGAGGGGTTTCCCAAGTGGCATTCTATAGAGTGGCACATAATTCAGTATTTTGATTAATGATGTGGCTAAAGGAATAGAAAATATATTTCTTAAATTTGCAGGCAACATGTAGCTGTAAAAGCTTCTGAGAACCAGACAAGGATGTGATCAGAATTTATAAAAGGCTTAATAAATGGTTTTGAGTAAATAGGTTACAGGTCTATTAGTATAAAGGCAAAATTCTGCAGTTAGATAGGACTAATCAATAAGGAAAGAAAAAAAATAACACAAAAAAAAAACACGAGTAACACGAGTAAATGATTCAGGAATAACACCAAAAGTAACAGCAGATCACCAACTGAACATCCCTCAGTAGCATCATGGTGTTGCAATACTATACGGTGATGTACAAATGTAATAAACCTGAAGAATTTTTTCTGGTCTACTCAGCATCAGTAAAGACTAGAGCACCTGTCAAGTTTTGGACATTACTGAAGTAAACCAGTCTAAGGAAAGTAATAGAGGTGATCAAGATATAGAAAGCCTGACCTATACGACAAAATTTAAAGAACTGGGATTACTTAGTCTAGAAAAGAGAAAGTTGAGGAAGATGCAGTTTTGTTGAAGTTTTTTGTGTATAAAGCAGATACAAAGAAAAAGGGAATAAGCTCTTCTCCACATCCCCTTTGGCTCACACAAAATGGCTCCTCCTTTTGGCTCCTCCTTTCTTTGTTTAGATAGGCAGAAGATCCTTTATGCATAAGGCATATCTGTGTGGAAAATAGCGTTATATACACAACAAAATCAGCCTCTCTGCAAACTATCAAAATCTCCTCTGTTAGGAAACCAAATATATGGCTGGACATACAAACAACAGTAACTATGGTGTTAGCTGACACAACCACACAGGATGAAGGCCAGACAGATCCACCAGAAGCCTGTCTCCTGTTACAACTTGATGGGGGCGATACATTAACGGATAACGAGATCCCTCCCAGATCTCACAGAAATAGGCACTGCTGAACTCAGCACAATCCCATGTGAAAAGCCCACTCAGATCCCACCTTCCCTGAGGAAGTTTCTCCACAATTTCCCTCCTATGCAGGCGTAAGTGGTGTAGGCCTTGCCCCATGGCATGCGACGGCCTGTATGTGGGATGCAGTGTGCAGCACTTACCCCATGCTTGCTGTACATAAATTTGGGTAACAACAACAGGATATTCAACTGAAATAGGAGTGCAGAGTTAGTGATTATGCTGGTCATAACCTGGAATAACGCCATATTTTTCTTCATTCTGCTGACAAGTTCTAGGCTGGTATTTACTGACAGAGTTACAGGCGAACAAAGCCTGGGTGTGAGCCCAACAGCATAAAGAATTATCCTGTTAGTATTCCACTCAGGCCAGTTACAATTTAATTTTTGTTTGTTACTGACTTGTGGTTTTTACACTGAGTCTTGTTAATTAAATGTTTTATATGCATCATTAACAAAACTTTTAGATTTTTAAAATTAATTTTGGATTGTGTGTTGCTTAAATTTATTATTCATTACAGTATATAAAGCACCTCAAAAACCTCCTTTACGGGCATTCCCTAAGCACATATCAATCATGTTAGCGTATAAAAGCAATGTGTAAATTACACATACACAAATATAATTAATTAGTACTTTCATTGATGTGTGGTTGTGCTGTTCATACCTTACAACTGCAATTATAAAACAAAGTATAAAGTGTAATTAGACTCAGTCATACTAACAATATTACAAATTCTTAATGCTATGTTATTAGTAAAATTTAAGACTGTTAATGCATTAACAACTGAGCTTAGTTTTCATGTTTTTTGCATCTCACTTGAGTCTAAGAATAAGCTAGGTTATTTTCAGTAGTTAATTTTTAATCAGGCCCACGTTTTCAGAAATAAGGCCAACTATTTCCAGTTAGCAGAAAATATTATTTACGAAAATATTTATTAGTATTAATGTTTGTAAATATCTCTTTCTTAATAAAATACAGACATTAGACCTAAATTAACCCGAGGAGTTTCCATGTATGCGAATTACTTATTATCTCCATGGTTGCATGAGCTAATAGACTGATGTTTTATATAAAGTATATGCACGAGAACATTGATCTATTGTCGAACAAAGCAGCAAATCTATATCTTTATGATCAAACACATTATCATTGGATGCTGGCAACACAAACTGTTGTCATACATGAGAAATAAAAGAGATTTGGAGGGACACAGGAAGCACAGCAGAGTGATAGAGACCACAACCCACGGTGCACACGGAGGTCCAAGTCCCCCAAAGTGCTCTCTTGCTTCTGAGGCTGCAGGAACACAGCACATCACAGGCAATAGCTGCCTCCAGTGCCACTGAACACTGCCCTCAATTTCCATTTAAATCTCTTCCACTGAGCACCTTTTATCGTGCACAACTTACAGCTATGAAAGCTCATCCTCTTTCAAACTGTGTCCCACATTAAGAAAAGCACCCCTATTAGGGAAGTGCACATAAGTAGGTTTCACATTGAGTATGTATTTGATTTTCTGACTTGGAATGTGCAGGTCTGTTTATCATTCAATGATTTCCCTAACAAAAATCATGACTTGCCCTTGCCATGTGGTTTCTTGGCATAGAAAACAGACTTTGCCATTCCAAACATTTCATTAATGACGAACACTATGCTAACTGTTTTTAATTTGGAAGCTATATGCTTCTCCTTGGGCAGTTTCAGAGCCAGTGATTTAAAACTATTTCTTAGATTGCCAAGATGACATAAATATTAGTAAAGCCTAAAGGAATGAAATATCCATTGCTATTGAAAATCAACAGGCCTCTCAGTGGGAGTTAAATGTCAAATTTTTGACAGTAACTAGGTAGCTACCAGACTTCCAAAAACACCTTATGCACTTTTGTATCTCTGACAATGCCCTTGCACTCCCATTGCCATCTCTAAGCTTCTTGGTTATCCTAATTTCCCCATAAAAGTATTTGGAAAAAAAATCGAAGCATTTATTTGTAAAATAAAGGATTTTTATTTGACTTTTTGCAAATTTTTCCCTGGCAATTTAATATTAATTAAAATCTGTTGAGCCATATGGTGACTCTTCTTTTTCTTAACAAACATTACGACTTTCATATTTTTTATGATGATTTTTCCCATTTTTGCCATAACAAACAGCAAAGCTCTGAGAGCTCACAGCACACAGACATCACTGGTTCAAGTCCTAATGCAGGCACACAGACTGCCATAAAAGGGACCACAACAGAAAAATGTTTTCCACAGAATCAAGGAAATGTTTTTAAACCATTTTAGGCAAGTGGACTCTGTGTGACTAAACACGCCCTATAACAAAATAGACCTTTGCAGTCACATGTAGAGCAGAGTCATAAACAGCGTGGATGCTGGCACTCACCTTTTTTAAAGCTGTAAATAAAATGCCTTTATATCAATGCTTCAGAACTGCAAACTAATACTTTCTGCCCCACCCCCCAGAGCACATTTCTGAGATTTTATTTATAACCAAGCAATAAACATTATTCACCGATTAGATGGAGAGAGAAACAAGCTTGCTGAAGCTCTCTCTAGTAAATAGCTGGAGCAGCGGCAGAGTTTACACTTGGGGAAGCACAGCACAGTGTGTGCATGTGTGTGATTTGCACTGAAAGATATTTAAAGAACAGCTCCTCAAGAAGAAACCGCTGCCATCCAGCTATCTATGCGTGCATCTCCCTCTGTCTCTGCACTGCACTGCCTGCTGCTGTGCCAGCCTGCTCCTCTTACTGACCAGCGCCAAGTGATTTAGCTCCCTGATAAGCCAAAAGGTAAAAGCTGGATCCACTTGGCTGTCCTGGATCTGCCAGATCCTGCCAAAATGTGGCATCATTATGCCACTGTATCAACAAACTGAGAAACTGATGCCTCTGCTTCTGGTGAATTAAGAAAAAATGTCTACTCCAAAACACACTATACTGTAAAATTTCATATCTAGCATCTTTATCTTGCCAAATTCCAACAGCCTTTGTCTCTCATCCGGAAATAACATGGCATGAATAATAACTCCTGGATTAACAATTCTCGCACTATAAGTGTAGTTCCTTCTAACATGTAGGAAAATTTTAAGTCATTATGTATACACTTAGATTAATACATATATATGCGTATATATTACTATATACTGGCTTTGACAAATTTACCCCAGCTTCCACCTGATGAAAAAAAGCAAGCAAACAACAACAAAAAGAAAATAAACAACAACAACAAAACAAAACCAAACACAAACAAAAAAAGCTCTGTACAAGGAAGGAAGGAAGGAAAGAGAAAAGAAAGAAAGAAAGAAAATCACAGGAAACTTGCACACTAGCCCAGGAAAGGACAGTGCAATTAGAGCAAGAGTGCAAGTTCAAGACTACTGAAAGTTTGTTAGCCTAATACCTCTCTGTTCAATAAACAGCAAAGACACCAAGGCTCTAAGTTTAAATAGGAGTGGCTATTTTTCATCTATAGGTGAATTTTCTTCTAAATTGAGCAAAAAGGTAGCCGCATATCTCTCTCCATAAAATGAGTACTCCATACTTTACATTTCAAGTAAAACCATGATAACTCAAATCTGATCTTTCCATCTACGTAAGTACAGTCGACTGCATTATGCAGTGGTATTTCACAGTAAAGTATGCCTAACATGTATGGACAATGCCAAAGAAGTGTTTTAAGTTCATCAGCTCTTAACAGAGGTTTTCAAAGTAATTTAAGGAACGTAGGCAAAAAAAAATATATTCCTTTTTTATTTCTTTTTGTCACCAATGTGTGGCTAAACTCCTAGGCTGCTCTGAAAATCATAGCGAGTTGGATGCATATTCATTGGATGTAAGAAGACAACTGTCACTTTTACTACCTAAAAGATAAAACACCCAAGTTTAAGCGAAAGGAATAAAAATAACTGCTAGATTTTGGTGGTGCCATCACTGACAAGTTTACAGGCTCACGTTCTGCAGCCCCCCTTTTTTTACTGAATAGGAACACTTCAAAAAGGCATATTCAGTTAGCTAAAATGAGGTCTGTGATGATACAAGTGTTCAGGGATGAGAAATCTATTTTGCATTGCTCTGGTACCGGTACATGCTTGAGGTTGGATTGCTCTGGTCAGTCCATAAAGTTTTGTGCAGTTTAACAGTAAAACTTGTAGCTCAGAGCCAAGAAATTATGCAATATAGCAAATGCGAGGCACGGGATGGTTCCTGTACAACTGAACATGGATACACTAGGCGGGACAGAGATTTGCAGTGAAGCAAACCCTTTAGCAGATCAGAAGTTTAAGGTTTGAGGTGGGGAAGGCTGGATCCAAGACAACACAGGTGGCACCTGCAGGATTTCGCAGGCCTGTTGTGCCCGTTTACAAGGTGAGAATTTTGCACACGCGGGCCATTACCCGATTGCTTTCTGTTCTGGTAACGTCTTTAGTAAGCACAGAAAAACATTGTCATGCACTTGACATAGGTTTAGCTGGCTTCTTTTTGTCTTTGCATTTTGCAACATCGTCAGGCTAGAACACGAGCATCCGGATGTTCTGCGTGGAGCACGCGGGGTCACCTTTACTTTCCCTACGTGGCGCTCGGTGCAGGGCCCGGCCCCAGCACACCGCCAACCTCCAGTGCAGACAGGAGCGCTGCCCTTGCGTCCCTCCGGCTCGGGGCTGCTGAAGTTTCCCGGCAGCCGCCAGCAGCCCTGTTCCAGCCGCCCGGTTGCAGCCGCAGCAGCGGGGCGCAGCCTCCTGCCGGGCGAGGCAGCAAAACTCGGGAGGCTCCGTGCGCCAGCTCCGGCTTTTCCCGTGCTCTGCCTCCAGCACGCTCCGATTTATTTTTATTTTGATGATCACCACGCTCACTGTTATTTATTTATTTTTTTAATTATTTCTTTAATTGCTGCAGCGGAAGCCGTCAGGCCCCGGCGGGGCCGCGCTTCCCCGGCCTCCCGGCGGCCCCGATGCTCGGGGGGGCTCCGCACGGCCCCGGCTGGCGGCGCTCCCCCTGCGGCCGGGGGGGGGAGGCGGCGGCGGGACGAGGCTCGGCTCCTCCCGGCTCCTCCCGGCTCCTCCCGGCCCCGCTCGGCTCCTCCCGGCCCGGCCCCGCTCCGCCCCGCGGCGCTCCCCGCCCGGCGGCCCCGCAGCCGCCGCCGCCTCGGGCCGCGCCGCCTCCCCCCAGCACCGGGCGAGGGGACAGCTCCGGGGCGGCTCCGCGTTAAAGGGCGGCGGAGCGGGGAGAGACAGGGAGAGAGAGAGGAGAGGAGGGGAGGAGGCGGCCCGCAGCGCCGGGTTACGGAGAAGAGGGAAGGGAGCTTCCAGGACAAAGTGGAGCTTTGGCAAAAATAGCTCTGTCCAGGGTTAGGCTTTTTTTTTTTTTTTTTTTTTTTTTCCCTTTTTCTTTCAGCCGAGCGCCCGGGGGAAGTGCCCCCGCATCGCAGCGGACACCCAAGCTGCCGGCCTGAGGGGCACCTGAAGCAGAATGTACCAGGGACACATGCAGGTAAGAGGCTGCAAGCAGGCTGGAGAGCAGCAGCCCCTGGAACGGGCTCCCCCGAATCGGGATTCCGGGAAGTTTCCGCGGGCTGAGCGGAGGGGAGATGCCACCTTGGCACCGTGCAACAAGTGAAGGGGTGCAACGCGAGCGTGGCGCTCCGAGCCGGGGCTGGAGGGGCGAGCTCTGCTCGAGGGGGAGGACGGAAAAGGGGCTCTGTCAACTTTGTAACTAGGTGAAGTCTGGTGTATATTTACCCATTTATTGTGCCTGCTTGTTCAAACAGATTCAAGGGAGCATTCCAGGGCAAACATTGTTATGGCATGCTTTAAGTGACACATGTCTCTTGCCATCTTCTTGATGCATCTCTTCCTGTATGTCAAGTGAAGGACAAACAATAAGGGAAAAGACATAGCACTTGCTTTGCAAAATCTGCAAAGATTTCATGTCACACTGAAGCCGTTGATTCGCACAATGTGTTGTGCTTAAAGGTGATGGATTTCTATTCTGCCCTCCCAACATGGGATGAGAATTGATTTTGCTAAGCCCTGGAATGACTTTGTAGAATGAATTTCAGGCACATGTCTAAGTGACTTCAACGTTTCAGGTAGAAATCTTGCCTCCTGGTCCTACTGATCCACATCGCCACAGCGGAAAATGCCTCTCCCTGACACAAACATACCCGTGTCTTGGACGTGATGACTTTAACCTTGACTCCCGCTCTCCTTCACGTGGCTCTTCCTTGGAAAGCCAAATGTATTTTGGAGGAGGAAATGCCAAAGTGGAGTAAAGGTTTACACGGATCTCCCAAATGCGTTTCTTTGCTTTGGGACCCACTCTGGCTTTGTGCTCATTGCCAGGAGTGACCAGATGCTTTTATCACGTACAGTGGCACCAGTCTGGCATGTGGCGTGTGTTAGTACTAAGGCTGTTTACAGGGAAACTGCAGTTCTAGCAAGTGTGAGCTGACCACTTCTCTGTGGTGCGATTCTGCAGAGCATTTAAAAATCTGCTGAATGGTCATCAGGGAAATTAAACTTAAGTCAATGCCAAACACAGGATTGTGTACAAAATACGTGAGTTAAGTGAGGACTCTGATTCAGCACTCTGTGCTTTCCAGAGCTGAATGATACCAGTTACTCTTTCATGTTTGTGTTATCTGATCTCAACAATGATAAATACTGTGTCATAATATCGCTTGTCAGAGAGAGCAAACAGGTTTTAACAAGAAACGGAATCAATGGAAGCAGATACTACTATTGCATGCTACTATTTATGATAATAAGATTAAAGGATGCATTGTTTTATTGTAAAGAAAACAGTTCTGTAACTGGTGTTAATTAATTGGATACTGGCAAATAAGTATTTATACCCTTAAGAAAGCAGAAGTTCTTTGCTATGGCTAGTATGTCACAAGGTTTCAACAAGCACACACCACTTTTTAAAAGGCAATGTAATGGAATACTGAGGGTGCTGGCAACATTGTAAATTTTCTGAGTCATTAAAAGGCTGAAATCCAATTTGCAGTAGAAAAACAGGTTAAAACATACAAATATATTATGACTGATGTCCTTTAATTTTTTTCTTTCAAAATACTTTGGTTTATCTAGCTCAAATGTAATTAAATGCTATCCAAATCCACTTTAAAAGTTTGCTTAATTTAAATACTATTCATATTCAGTACACTCGCCTGCTAAAAATGAAAACCCACCTGAGTGCATCAGCCAAACTTGGTAATGTATTTCTGCCCTGACAGGAAGCATTAACGGGCTTCAGGCAACTCCTAAATAAAGCCTAAAGCATTATGAAAGATTCTCATGTTTACTATATCCTTAATTAGAGCCTTTAAGTGAGTCAAAGACAATAAAGAGCTAATTTTATCGCAATGAAATTATGTACTGTAACATTTATTAAGCCACATTAGAACACAAACTACTGAAGCTACCACACACGTACAGCATCAAACCACACACTACCAAAAGCGCAGGCACATCCTAAGCATTACAGGTCTGTTCTTAACATCTCCCAAGACTTTTTGTTAGACTTCTTTGTACTAACTTAAGGAAAACTATTTGAAATTACCTGCCAGTGTAAAATAAGTTAAACTATAATACTATTCAAACCTGCATGGATTAAGCTAGGCACCTGAGTCACTACCTGGACTCCTTGTTTTCAAAGACTCTGAGCACTCACAGCTTTCACTGCTTTCAAGTGAAATTGGCGTCCTGAGGCGGACCCTAACTGGGCACCCAGGCATCTAATTTATGCATCCAAATGAAAAATGTGCCAACATGTAATGCCTAATCCTATGATCTTTAAGGCAGAAGTTCTTCTGAACTTAGAGGGATCAAATCAAGGATCTGGTTTCGAATGCCAGTCATGGTTTCCTTTATTGCCAGTGCTCTGTTTTCAGAAGTAAAAGTAAAATCTGCAGAAATGATTCCTCAATCTAATTACTTTTAAAGATGTTTACAAAGCCAATGTTTTATTAATAACCTGCTGTAGCTCAGCTAATTCTTCAAAATCTTCTGAAAGGTGAGAACATTAGCAACTCTAACAATGTCATGAACATAATTACGCACACTGAGAATTTACCTATCTCAAATAGGCATCAGGCATTATGAGCTTCAGCAGGGGAATTTCTAAGCTCTATGAATTCTGCAAGTGTGCATGAAATATACGTTGTATTTATGCACCGCAGAAGTCACCTGAAGTGAAGGCACTTGAAGTTCTCTACTATATCAGACCATAGTATGTGTATTTCTTGTAAAGTTTTAGCTTACATTACTTTTTTTTTTCATGAATCCCAGAACATTTCTTGGTTTATTCCAAAGACCTAGGTTTAGATTTCCCTCTTACTGTTTTATAAACAGATCTTCACAACACAGAAATACTAGAGAGGTCCTAAGCAAAAATCCCAAAGACAGAGAAAAAACAATCTAAAAGGAAGGCATGCTGCAGGTTCAGCCACAGTCTTTATATTGCCAGGTACCTTCGCATAGCTTTTGTGTTACTTGTGTGCTGCACGCTTTCACATAAACTACTAGGAGGAAAAAAAAGTGGCCTTCCCCAGAGCCAGCACCACAGACAGGAACAGGATGCAGAGAAGCACAGCACCACAGGAGCTCTTTCAGAGCTATTTCACTATCACAGCAATCATAAGCGTTCGGTTTTGCCGTACTACTTACCAGCCTGTTCGGTTTACACGTCTGAAGCCCGAGCCTTTATGGTGGGGCTTTTATATGAGAAGGAGAACTTGAGACGAGCCGCGCCGGCCGCTTGCCTCTGAGCGCAACCTTCGGTTATGTCAGCAGCCCTACTTAGTGCAGCAGGCTCAGGTGCTGACAGCACCAGGCCTGATGGCTGCAGGAGCACACCCAGGGCACGCTTCAGGTCCCAGGCAGTTCCAGGGGCTCTGTGTCTGCTTTGGGATTGCACAGATATGGCAAAGAGTCTCAGTGCTAATCTGTCCAGGTGAAGGAGAGGTGTTTCTCTCTTAGGACAGCGTGTGCTGTTTCCCATCTTCCTCAAGGAAACAGTAGCAGGCCAGATGGAAGCAGAACATAAGCTGAGTTCATCCCACAGTTACTGTTCTGAAACGTCTATCATTTTAACAACCAACAATAAGCCATTTTAAAGTTTTCACAGTATATCATGGACCCGGTATCAGTCCCTCCCATTGACTTCCATGACAGTCTGTACATGGGCAGAGGGTAAATGACAATCACAGAACGGGCAGCAGCATTCAGCTTCCGAGGACATTCAGAATAAACGCTTTCAAAACTCTGCCGTGATGCTGTATATAGCCAGCTTTCTCCAACACAAATGCTCGAACAGAAGAGGTGCTTTGCCAAATGTTGGCATGGGATTTTATGTGTGGCAGTGTTATGTTTGGAAACGGCTTAATTTACACAAAGGAGAAATTTTGACCACACATGGCTACGCGAGTTCCTTTGGCGCTTTGTCACACAAACAGGCTTATTAGTCACGATGCCTTGGCCAAGTTCCAAATCAGATAGCTACTCCTAAACTTTTAATTGAATAGCCAATCAACTTCACGCCTCTAATTGTTGCGTTGTGTTCTGTACTGATATTTAATGTTCTACCACTGGCATTTCACATTTAGATGACATGATCCATATCAATCCACATTTCAGTAAGATCTCATTCTTCAAGCCCAAACATATATGGCTGCAGTGAGTCTACAGAAAGCATAACTATGTACACATGAAAATTTTTTGCAAGATCAAACCTCAAGGGCTTCACATGTTTTACTGGGCCTGAAAAGCATTGCTAAGTATTTTAGAAGTTATAAAAAATATTTTTGCACTGATTTCCCAACACTTAAGGCTTGACTGGGAGTAGTGAAGCAGAATTGTCGCAGGATTATCTGCTGATGCAAGTCCCATCGTTGCTTATTTAGTAACCTATTAAAAATACTCTAGTAGTGTTGGTTACACTGCTACTGAAAATAAATAAAACCCAAGCTATTCATCAATTATGATTACAAAAATGGAATCGCTCAGCTACGCATTTTGTACATGAATAAAGCAGCCCATAAAAAATATAGGCAACATAAAATTGAATTCAATGCTAAATTGAATCTTTGTTCAGCTGTTAAGATCAACAGAAACTTAATAACTTTAAACTACAAAATTCTAAAAATCTAGACACATTGCTGGAATGCTAACTGACCCCTGGTGATGTTGATGAATCATAACTCCCAGCCTTACTGAAATTCCATTATGCTAAACAGATAATTTTTCATTATTACAAGCCTTTTGTAAAAACACTCACAATGCCAGGGCAGTGTTTATGGTGGTATGTTTTCCATTTTGTTTTGATATTTTTCAATTATTCACTAGCAGCTTTTCGAGTTTTGAAGAGCAGATTATGAACTGCTTATAAATGAAACAAGCTAAAAATAATGAGCTAGTTTTCATTGAATGGAGTTTGTTCAAAAAAAAAGGTGATAAACTGTTTTTGGCTAAGAGACATGCTGAAACTATTCAAATTGTGCGCAACGCCGGTATAGATAAGCGCTCCATGAAGCCGTTAGGCAGTCGTACAAGAATCTTGCAGAAAATCTTGCAAAAGGCTCAGGAACTCTTGGCACCCAGTGCATTTTTGCTGATGTAAATTAAGAGGAACTCTTTCTACCTAAATAGGGAGATGGCACTCTATTCTGGAATGAAATTCATTCAAAACAAGGAAAACCAACAGTCCCCAGCACTGTCAATTAAAATCACACCATATCCCGAGTTGGGAGGCACCCACAAGATTTGAGTCCAAATCTTGGCTCCACACAGGACCACCACAAAATCAGACCCTTTGTCTGAGAGTGTTGTCCAAACTCTTCTTGAACTCCGGCAGGCTCAGTGTCGTGACCACTGCCTTGGGGAGCCTGTCCCAGTGCCTTGCCACCCTCTGGGTGAAGAACCTTTTCCTAACACCCAGCCTGACCTTCCTCTGTCACAGCTCCATGCTGTTCTCTCAGGTTCTATTTATTTATGTAAATGTTAGTCTATTTCCAATATATAACCTTCACAAAAGAGGCACTGTTTACTTAAGAAATTGTGATGTATTTTTTTTAAAATTACCACTACTGCCATAATTTATGATAGCACAATACAGAGGTTAGGTTTTTAAATTAGACATCCAGAAACTCAGATTTTACCTCTAGTTTCATCATATAGCTTTGGCAAGCTCAGTCACCTTTCCATGCATCCATTTTGCCTCACCTATGCTGTCCACTCTGATTACTTAGCATAGGTTAGTATGTTAAGCTTGAGTAGTGGTTACCTTTTTTTAAAAATACTGATTTCAAACATCCTAAAATGCACCCATGCAACTACTAAAGGCAAGGTCTGATAATCAATCACAAAACACTTCAGCTGTGTGGAGACTTACCATGATTTTTCTGGAAGAGTTCAGGCAAAATTACTCACATTCTAATTTTTTAGGATGACGCTTTAAGTTTTTAAAACTTAAACCCCAGTCCATTAATGCAGTTATAACTTATATGCAGAGATATTGTTCTGGTGTATGTTGGTATCAACACTTCATAAATCAATGCTGACTGCTGTTATGCAACTGAGAGTCAGCCTGTACAAGGTCTGCGTTAGCATGTGTGTGGATAAATATATTTGCTTTGCATACACGGTCTATTTTAGCAAGAGAGTCTATTTTGATTACTTAACCTTATACTTGTTTGAAAGCATAACCTTACACATGTTTGAAAACTAATTAATTTAATGGGGCCCACAGTTAATAGGGCAGAGAGAGGAAAAAGAATGAAAGGCAGGCCAAGTCTTAGAATGGAAGTGTGTAGATAAAACTGCTATGCAAAGGAAGGAGGCCAAAAAGTTGGAAAGAAAGGTCACAAACTAGATCAGTATGAAATACCCAAATGCATGAAAGCGTAGGATAAATAAGCTATACAGAAATATAGAGTTTGCTTTAGGAAATGCAGACTCATAAACATTCATAATCAGAAAATCATTCATAATTTATAAAAAAAAAAACTTTCTAAACAAGCTGAATCTGCAGAAACTTTTAAGAAGGGTTTTGATGTCTAAAACAGGTCTGTTTAAAACCATGCAATTTAATTAGCTACCCCTTCTGCAATAGTTAGAAATGAAAATGGTAAAAACATCAGAATATTACTTAGAATGAATATGACAGGTTTGTTTTTCTTACATACCCAGAACGAGAAGTATCAACTAGTTGTTTGTATTGCAGAAGGTAAATTTGCACAATCTATTTCAGGAATAGTCAATATCACAAAAACAGCCACCTTCCAAATCAGGTGTCATAACACGTAAAGTAGGAGATGGCTTTCTATAGTTATGCATTTTCATCATTGTCCAATAACATTACTAATAAAATGCCCAAGGATCACAAAGACTATATTCAGCAAATTCTTCTACCAGCCTACAATTATTATGAGCAGTGTAATATTCTGTTCCTTTCTTCTCAGGCTTTTGAAATTCTGAGTCGTTGGTACACGAGTTTTACTTCCAATGGTTTATTTGCGAATAAGTTAATTAAGTTAAAGTCTAAAACATGAAGATTTGAAACATATTGTACTGAATGGAAAAAAGCATGTCTCATCAGATCACCTAGCTCCATCAACAGAGAACACAAACCAAAGTTTAAACTTATCCCCTGAATTTGATTTTTTCCAAGGGTGGCATAGTTAGTCAACATGTCTCAGTATTAACGCAGTTCCTCCCAGACAGTTTCGATTAGACTTCACTCAGGCTGGCATAATTGGTGTAAGCCCCGGGTTTCCTTCCTCCACCTCTCCACAGCCTATCAAGGCAGTCAGATAGATTTACCAGTATTTTTCTTCTTTCATTGTTTCATCCATTTTGCTCATTTTCTCCTCCCTACTCAGGTTCAAAGGCTTTCTCAAAATTTTTTGCCTGTTGCCTTCATATCAATCCCTTAAAAGTCCTCTTGTCTTAATAAGGATATTGAATATAATACAAGTTACATGAGTACAAATATCTTTGGACAGCATTTTTCAATCAACATACAAAATAATAGCAATGCATTTAGAATCTGTCAGTGTAATAACAAAAGCATATGTGATAAGGAAAGCACTGTGCAATGAATTCAGACAAACAATCTTTCTTGATTACATTAAGACTTTGTCTTCTGTTATAAGAGACATAAAAGAAATTCAGATACACTCAGCCATTGCCATTTAGAAACAACAGCTTGAGAATGTTTTTGGCATGCATTTATTTTAGGATCAGTCACATTATTTCTTTGTATTTTTACCTTAGATTGATAATTTGGCTTTATAGACTAGATTTTAAAAGCAGAAGGAAAATTTTTAAATTTCCCTTACCGCTCATGTTATTATCTAGCTGAAGAAGTGAAGTGCATGGTGTGACCAACATTTGAGCCCACTGTATCTTTATTTACATAAGTGAAAGTAAGTGGAAATTATACTGATGTAAATAAGAAAATAATTGGCTCCCAAGCACTTTTCACATTAATCCCTGTCTTCCTAATGTCAGGTCCCAAAGTTACAGCATCAACTAGAGACTATAGCACATCCTGTACAGGGACAGAAAAGCTGTTACTAATTGCAATTTCTAATGCAATATTTTCTAACTGGTACTTGCTTCAAGATAAAGGTTCAGGAACTCTCGCTTTTCTTTTAAAGTCAATTGAGAGAGGTTCACTGAATTCACTAAGGTCAAGTTTGCTATCATAAGTACAGGAATAAGCAAAGATTATAATAAATATCAATGTTTTGAGTATTTGTATTAGTTAAAATTGATAGATAACATCACATTTTAAAGTGATGGTAATCTGCCAGAGCTTTGTAAAATCAGGATTCCCTGATACGAAGTTCTGAAAAAAAAAAAAGCCAGCAATTGTTATTTTACACAAAAGAACAGATTATTATTATTTATGTGAGGTAGAAGGATGGTGTCAGTCTTCACTAAGGTGTTGGACATATTCTCATAGATACGATTAATGAAATAGTAAAGTGTAGCTCAACATGTGTCTCATCAAAATGACTATTTCTGCTGTCATTCACTGAAGTTTTGCAGGAAAGATAATTTTCCAGTTAAAGGGTTCAGATGTAGATGAGGTATTTTATCTTTTTCTATCTGCTATCCAACAATCCAACACTCCTTCCAAGAACCAAGACAATTTTAAGACGACTTTGAGAAAGAAATACAAGGAAGAGTGGCCAGCACTAATAACTGTAAAAAGAAACAAGCCAAAACAGCCTTGTCAAAGTAATAATGGCATTAGGTTAGATTAGAGTCTTAGTAAAGAAAATTAAGCAGGAAAATTATGATGCACAACAGAAAAAAGGCAAAGGAATGGAAATTAGGAAGTGCCATTATTGTTCTGAACAGTAGAAAACATTGTTAATATTACCACTGTACTTAATCCAGGTAACATACACAGCGTGGTGGGAAATATAAAATGAAAAGGGATGCATAAACTCGCATGACCCTGTGCAACAACCACAACAAAGGAGTGCGAATCATTAGAAAATAGCTGGATACTACATAGAAACAGTGAAAAAAGTCATCCCTAGAGCACTCAAAAGACGTGCTGCTCAGGAAATACAGCAAGTCTAAGGTGTTAGTTGTATTATGAACCTGGATCCCAAGAAAGCATGGGAAAAAAGTAAGATTCAATATTTAAAATGTTAAGAATAAGTAAAGAACACACAAGGAACGGAGAGAAAGTGCTCCTCCAAGACAAAAATAAAAAGTACAAGCTGCCTAAAGTAAAGCTTAGTTAGACCTCATTGAAAGTTTATTAAAACAACTGTTGAAAGTTTTTCAGTTACATGATTAAGACCAAAAAAAAAAAGGAAAGAAAAATGTACTCAAACTGGCATCCATATTATAGGCAACCTAATTAATGGCCCCAAACCAAAATGGTTATGAGGGTATGAATGCAGTTATTAGCAGCATGTGAAGCAAGAGCTCAAGCAGAAGTACACAATATAATCTCTGTCCCACACTGCTGATGGAACTGGTATATGGACCTGAAGACTTGGTAGCAAATATTTAAGTGTAGTTATGAATCCAGATATGGTGCCATATGACAGGACAATAGAAAATGTGTCAAGATTTAAAATAGGGTAATAAAAATAATAATCACAGAATCACAGAATAAGGCAACTAACAGCCCAGATACCCAAATGGCTATCCGTAATCTGCAAGGTTTTAGGTATAGACTTTAAGGGAGAAGAAGATTAAACAAACATGCACAGAAAAATGGAAAAGATGCTATTTGAATTTACCAACAGAAGATAATGCCAGACCAACTTAACATTTTGTTGTCGTAACGGGCTTTTTAGGCAAAGGAAATGTAACTGACTTTGATTTCTATGGTCTTTGGTAAGCATTTGCTATAGTGCCTCAAAAGACGTTATTAGTGAAGATGGAAGAAGTGAGGAATAATAGCAAAACCACAGAGAGGGCAGGAAACTTGTTCACAAGAACCAGAAAAATACAGCATTAAAGGAAGGACGGTTTCTGAAAGAAAGTTTATTGATGAAGGTCTTTATGGATGAGTTCTAGAAGTGATGTCCAATGTTTTCATCCGTAAACCTACTGATGAAACATCATCGGTATTGGGAATCATCATCAGTACTGGTGAGTATTAGGTCACTACACAGAGGGAACTATGTGAACTTCAAGTGGAAACAGTACAAATACGATGATATTTAACAGCACAATATGCAGCTGATCATCAGTAACAAAAATAAAATAAAAATCTACCCTAAGCTGTAAAATATAATTTAGAAATTATTAAGATAGACTTGCATATACAAGATGGCTATAAGCCATTAATATACCCGTAAAAACACAAGTGAAGTTTTAGTTTTAGAAGAGTTTTTTTTCCGGAAGAGTCAGAAAAATGTCAATGCCAGTTTACAATGTCACTAGCAAATTTTCAGCTGAGCGTCTTGTAAAGCTCTGGCCAAGAAGGAAACAGGTCCAAAGAAGGATGGATGATCAAGAAGAAGGGAAAGTCTTATGAGAAGAGACCAAAAGATTTTGGCTTATTTTGTTGAGCGAAATGATGGCTCAGCAGGAGCATAATCACAGCATGTAAATGCATCAGGGAGATAAACACCAGATACGGAGAACCTAAATTAGCTAAGGACAAAACTGGCACACGAACAAATGGATATTAACCGTCTGTGAATAAATTTAGGTTGGAAATTAGAAGATTTCTGATCATTAGACCAATCAAGATTTCCAATAGCCTTCCAACTGGAACAGTGGAGGAAAAAATAAAAAAACACTAATTACTTTAAAGATGAAACAATCAATTTATGAAAGACTTTTTATGACATGCTGCCTATGACAGCAGAAGACAAACTCTATAACCCAACAATACCCTTCTTGTCTTCTGAAATTTCTCCAACTTCAGCAGAAATAGACCTTGACTCATGCTGAGCAAAACCAAAATCTTCAACTGCAAGAAGCCAAAAGTCTTCCCATTGTGGCTGAGGAGGGCTTGATTGTTTTCACTGATCCTGTAACCTCCTACTGACAGAACAACGCAGGAGCTGACAAATTAGTCTCACTTCTCCCATTGCCCTACTCCAAAATGTCACAGACCTGAGCTCTACGCTTGGAATACTCTCTCTCCTAGTTTCCTTACTGAGTCTCCCACTCAGCTGAACTGATAGTTTTGCTGTGTGTAAAATCTTAATAATCAGAGGAAGTGTGTTTCCTTCCCCCATACAGCTAAACTCAATGGTTCATACTAGAAACACTGAAGCTTTTCCACATTTTATATTCATGTTCCAGCAAGCAGGCACTGAGGGTTTGAAATCACCAGCTGTGTTAACATGGTGTAACAGTAAGTTTAAATCTATTTTAATAACAGCCAAAGTGTGTGTGCATGAGAATATAATCAGAACCCATCAGGATCAGTAGAGGTATTTTCCCTGACCACAGCAGAGCTAGGATACAGCTCAATTTCCATCCTACCACCAGCTTCCTTTTCTTTCCTGAGCTCCAAAACCAAATGTGATGGTCATTATTTAGAGCATAACGCTCTTAAAGAAGAGAACAGAGTACTTGGCTTTGCAGTCCTTCTCAGGAAAATCTACTGAGCTCACTTTGGGCTGTTCTCTTTGAACTGATCATAAAACTGTGTTTTAAAGTCAGTTCTATGTCCCTTCTGATATATTGAGTAAAAAATGATTTCTAGGTTAATTCAGATTCATAAAATTACTGCAGGATCTAATTGCGGGGGTTCTTGTCCCCCTTCAGATCATGGTGGCTGTGATTTGCATCCCAACGTCTATCTGGCAGATGGATGTCCATGAACACTCCATCACAACTTAAGAACAGCCTTGAAGCCTTGCAGCTCTTGGTTGCTAGCAGTTGCTGTGCTGCAGCTTACTGAGCATCACTCTGCTTCTCACATTTCAGAATTTCAGGAGTCATGCCAGCAAAAAGTTTCCAAATATGTGAGATCACTGGATAATGGCTAGATATGCAATAGATATGCAAAAGCATATTGCTAAATTTACTTAGCAAGGAAATAGGGTGGTTATTTAATGAGTTAACTACTTTCTCCTGCCAGTGCACATAAAATGAACACTTATTTCCAAATTATATTTAGTAACGTTTGTTATAACATTGGACCAGGTGTTGATAAACTAGATACGTAAACCTCGTATGCGTTGGTGGAAAAACAATTTTATAGTTGTCAAAGAGTAACAAAATTTCACTGCCCTTTTTCTCAGATAGTCACAGACAAATATCAGAAATAAAGTTTCAGATAAAATTTCCAAGCTATTGACTCAGCCTCGTTAATCACCACAGAAACAACTGTACATGCTGATTGGTGCGTGTATATTTTGTGTATTTGTTAAGCTACAAACATACTAACTTTATGTGACGGTACGAATGAAACTACTTACTATTCCTCCCTGCTCAAGTCCTGTCCCATGTAAGCATCATTCACAGAATTAAGGAACAGAAGTATTGCTACTGAAGTGGCCAACCAGACACAGACCAGAAAGACTAAATACACAAAGTTTACCAAATGGCTAAAATGCACGCACATGGTGTGCCCAGTGGACAATTACCATTAGCTGAAAATCTGTAAATATGGGAATAGGCAGCTTTTCTACTGACTTTTGCAAAGCTGTTCAGAAGGAAACGAGGCTTACACTAATGCATGTCTAAACAATAAATTGTTTTTCAACTAGCCATCTCATCTGAGTTAAATGCCTTTTGATATATCGCTGCCAACAGGTGTTCTCTAATATCCAGCCTTTCTTGCGAGATCATCAGTTCTAAAAATTAAAATCCTAGTTAGGATTTCAGCAGAGAGGAAAGCATTGCTTTACCTGCATAATCTTTTGGACAGTGGTCATCAGGGAGTGCAGAAGAAACACATGTACGCTCAGCTACAGGTGAAGAATTAGCACGGCTGCTTTTTTGCTGTGATATATCAGACAGTTTTATTTTGAAACCAGTGAGATGATGGCTGGACCGTTCTCACTTCAACCGAGAATTACAGATGTACTTATCAAAGACCTGCTAATACCTTGCAGAATACTCTGATAAGTTTGCTATTCAGAGACGATTATGCTTCTATATTTTTTCATGTTCTTTTTTGTTTTTTATGTATAGCACTTCTTGACAGGCAATAGGATCACTCCTTAAGAGTTCATCTGCACTTGTCATTTGTTTCTCCTCAAATAATAAAATCCATTCCATAAAAGACAAAATAAATATATTATAGGCATGCACAGAATAAAATCTGCTTATGCTTACAGGGTCCCACTAAATAATAGGAGAAATAGCCATTTAAGATATCTGGTTACTACTTGTTTCACTCCAGTTTCAGTTTGGGACAGCCCATTAGAATTTGTGTTTATGGGCAGTAAAATTTCTGAAATTTCTGAAATATGAGGAGCATAATTTCAAACCAGGAAATTTGTCACAGAGTTCTGTCTTCCATCACTTTCTTATTACTGGTACAGGATCATGGCACCATGCACTAACACTACCAGATTTCTTTAAAAAGATGCTACTCTGTGTTCATCTCTGCCTTGTCCACTGAAATCCTGGTTCCAGTAAAATCAATGAAAACAATACCATTAACTTCAGTGCAATCAGGATTTTATTTAGAATCTTTCACAGCAGGAAACACTGTTTTGTCTCAAAGTAGTTTTAAAAAGGATATCTTCATTTTGTGAATGCTGAGAAATAACATACCTAAGTAGGCTAAATTCCACTTTGGGGATTTATACTTGTTTACACTCCATCGGTAAGTGGTACATTATGTACTTTCTACATAAACAGATGAAGGATTAAAATACCTGTTTTAAAATCTGAAGGGTTTTAAATATGATCTACTCTATGAAAGAGGCAGGTTCCATTACTTTCAGGTCATTTTCCCCCAGTAGGTTACATGAGAAAAGCACTCCACCTCTGTTAAGCAGTTTTTTGTGAAACTGTCATTTACTGATTGGATTTTAAAAAGGCAACCCTTGACTCTGATTTGGGGAAAAACAGAGAAGTTTCAAGACCTCGCGTAATCATCTGGGTGTGGGAAAAACACACAGGGCCTGCCCTGCCTGACAGCTCAGTCTGGGGGAAAGGCACCAGGTAGGACCCTTAGAGCAGCAGCTCAAGTTGGATTTCCCAGCAAAGCTGAAGTTCTCCCAAGTCTGCATGTGCCAGGTCTCAAGTCCTTCACTGGAGCTGCTTTGGGTCTCATTGGTTACAAACCATTAACATTGGGACCAATTCCAAATGCACTGTGTTTTGTTTTGGTTTTAATTTTAATGCAAGTTCTGTCCGGTAACTTTCTGGATCCATGGGCATAAAGAAGTAACCTCCCGTGCTTACGGCACTGCTACAGAGGGATTGGGGGTTAAGTTCCTGCTTTGCCATTGCCACAGATTTTCTTTATGAACTTGGATGAGGCACTTACTGTCTTTGTGCCTCTGTTCTCCATCAGTAAGACAGGAATAAAAGCACTTCCATCCTCTAGATGTATTAAAAGGTATAAAAGCACACATCCATGTAGTTATGGAAACTTATGTTGATTTTTTATTCCGATAAAAATGAAAAACCATCTTAAAAATAACCTTTAGATTTGAGTCCAAGCTTTTTTCCAAATTTCACACAAATGAGTGTAACAGCAGTCACGGGCTGGATGGCTCCAACCCCACAGGGAGGAAGAGGAGCCTCATTCTGCACCATGCATGAGGTGCACAGTACCAGAGCAGGGGGGCAGAATTTAGGAGCGAAGTTTGAACATGGGGTTCAGTGGATCAGGAGCCCCTGGTGGTACTAGAAAAACCTCGTTTGCACCACTGTGTCCTGGTGTAATCCCATCTGTGTCTGACTAATCAATTGTAATGCAGCCCATCTGATGCATTACTTCATAACTGCTGTATACTCTGTAATAAAAGGTAATAAAATAATTCCTATAAGCAGGATAACACCACGAGCCCAGCCTCGATTTGCACTAATCAGTTTGCTGCACAGGGGCACACTAGCAGCTGATTCAGTCTTCCGGAGTAAGTCAACAGTGCTTATAAACTATTCTCAGTTTTGAATATGCTTCTTTTTATTTAAACTGTGTGAGATGTAGGCTCCTGCTTGTCGAATCCCTGGCCAACTCTCAAGGGAAGATCATCAACCTCTCAAAGAAAGTGGATAAGGAAAGCTAGTTGGATCTCAGTTCCCTTGCTTAGGATTCTTGTTTAGGAGGAGGAGGGAGTTCTATTCCCCCCATACAGCGCGCTGCTTTTTGAGCTATTACCTTAACAATCATGCTAAAAATTGTCTGCAGTGAATCTTAGAAATGAAAAATAGAATAAAATCAGATAGAGATCTTAAGATGAATGGAACGGATCAGTGCCAGTTGCTGAGCTATACTCCCTCAGACATCTGCAGAGACCCTTTTAGTTCAAGGGATGGCAGATGTAATTAGAAGAGAACCTGATGCAAGGTATTAGAAATAGCAGCTAAACAGCATATACCATGGATCGATATTGAGAAGCTATTTAGCAATAAAAGAAAAATTTCATTTTCACCAAATGCTGAAATACAAAACATGCTGAAAACATCCATAAACCATTAAACCATATCATTTTAAGAGAAAGCTGCATAGTTGGGATTTTTTTAGGAAGAAAGAAAGAACAGAGGGCACGGCTGCTGGCTAGGTATTTGTTAATTTTTCATGTGAATTTATTGCATATGTAAGTGATTGAATTAGTAGCACTGACAGGAACCCAGGCACGGTAAAAGCTTCCTGATACTGACACAGCACTGCTCAAGCCGTACAGTCCTGACCATTAGCAATACCGCTGTCGAAGCCCTGAGCCTTTCTCTTGAGCAGAGGCTGCAGAGCACACTGGACTGGACTGAGCAAGGTATTGTTTCTGCGATGTGAATTTGCAGACGTCCGTAACAGAGGCTAGGATGAGACCACTACACTTTTTTAGATCAATGACCTCATTTGGACTCTGATGCCAGGCTCCAGGGAAGAAAGGCCAGTGCAAGCTAATAACATGCTACCAAAATATTGCAAGGTAAGTTTGGGGGGGGGTAATGCTAAAATGGTTTTGTATTTTGTGATAAAGAGACTAAATGCAAACAGTCAGCTGCATAAAAGATACAAGGGAGAGAAACTGGACTGATTTCCCACCTTTAAGAAAAGCAGGGCATTTCCAGACACTCAGAGGCTGGAAATCCTGGAGTGAAATCCTGATCTTCCAGTACATCACCGAGAGATAGATTGCTTCAGAATGGTGTGGCTTTGAGAGCAAACTAGGGAGATGTAAATTGCATGTCTACTAATTTAAGCATGCAAGTCTACTGCCAAATATTACCATCTAAAAGGAATATAGGTATCAAGGCTGCTATGAAGCCCCTGGGGAGGCTTGTAACCTTTGGGAGCCCTTCCCTCCCTCCCTGCAATGTATTAACCTTTTGACCACGTCACCGCGTGGATCTACATAAAGAAATCGTACACACAGACACTCATAGCCGGGGAGCGGTAGAAACAAAACCGCGCAAAACACGGGATGCAGGATGTTGTGTAGATTCAGTATGAAAATCCAAGAATAGACACAAATATTTTAAAAATAAATTTCAGATATATTATGAATGTGTGCAGGGGCAGCCACAGCGAAACATTTCACTGCTGTCTTATAAACATTATTCCTGTAGGGTCAGATTGTGACCACTAATAAGAATGAAATATGACATTTTTCTAAGAGTAATACTGCTGGATTTAATGGTGCTACTAATGGAGTAAGATTTTCCTTGGAGTAAGGGTGCCATAAAGTAGCCCTCAGCCACCACTTCCTGTTTACTTCTTGCGGTTTATTCTCTAGAGGAAATGTATTTCTTTCACTTGAAACTTCTGCTTGTTACCCAAGAAAACATTGCTTATTATTTTCCTTTTCATACCATTCATCCACATGGAAAGCATTTCTTTCTAAGTTAATCATTTCGCATGTAGAGGAGCAAAAGAACTATTGCTTTCTGATTAATGGAGGGGTAGAGCTTCTCTTAACATGTTCTTTTTCAGTAGGTCCAGACGGTCTCTTCTTGAATTTAATTTAGATATCATTTATAATTCATTTGAACAATTCTAGTCACTTAGTAAAGTTACTTCAATATTTTCCTTTTTATTGAAAGTTATTGCACTGCTGCAAGCAAGGTATTTGGTCTGATGAATTTCTACATGGTCCATCCCAAAGGAGAGACTACAAAACACAAAAGACCCCCAGATTAAATTCCGATCCAATTTAACAACAGCTGCAAGGGAAATCAGGAATAGTTACTCTAGAAACTCAGTGTCATAGTAACATGAAAAATGAAGTTGATCATCCAGAAATTTTAACTAGTTTAAGCTTTCTCCAAAAGACAAGTATTACCCAAGCAACTACAGACAAAAGTAGGCAGAAGCTCCTGTTAAATGACAAGATTGAACCAATGACAAGATTCATGAGCTGGAATTAAGATATAAATTATATATAGAAATACACCAAGGTGCACAATTAGAGGTAAAACTAACAAATGTTTTTGACATTTAGACCACACTTGAAATTATAAAATAATAATTAAAAAAAAAAGGGTTCCAATACAGGCTGATGAACTTCACCCACTTACTCGATTGGAAAGATCATAGTTTGAATTGAGAACATATATTCTGGAAAAGCATCTAGTTTAACGCTGAAGACTAAAGTGACGGGAAATTGCTCAAGTTATTCCATTACTAATTCTTCAAAGTACTCCTAGGGAGTATTAGCAACATGTTAGAACAGTTCTTTCATACACATACAGAATATATTAGAACTCATTTTACAAGAATAAAGAAGGTTTTTGTTTTTCTTTTTTAGAATTCTCAGGTAAGCTGGATTATAATGAAAATGTTTTTAATTGTATTTATAGGCATAGATAGCACACCTAACTCAGTCAGGAGCAGCGTAAATATGGACATGAAAGAATGAGTTAAAAGTCTATCTTCTCGTTGCCAACACAGCAGTTCTGTTCACTTACAGTGGACAAAAGTGGCAGTTGGAGGAGCTGGAGGAAGAACCCTCCAGGCAGCAGCGCACTCTTGCTATATGTGGCACAAAATCATCTTACAGTGTAAAAGTTTCCATTGCCTTTGGAGGGACTAGGATTTCACCTCTAGTCTTGTGGAAGGAAATTATGATAAACTTTCAGAAAAAGGCTGGGTCAAGCAAATGGAAGGCTGCTTTGTAGAGTGAACTTAAAATTTTTTTGTGTATATATGTCAGGAGTGTGTATTCCTGTATATTATTGTAAGCAAAAAATGTACCTACTCTTTGGCAGTTTAATCATACATCTATTTTAGAATTTTCTTGGAAGTTCCCTGCAACAAGAGAACTTTTTACAGTCCAAATAACAAAATAGGGAATGAAAGTCTCTAAACCTGAAATAATTTCTCACTAAGAATAATGTAGACAAGACCACAGATAAAGAACTCCTCTTTTGCTTATACATGGAAAGGAAACAAAGTTACTCACCAGTTAGGGAAAATAAAAAAAAAAAGGGGGGGGTTGTATTCACACTCAGAATGATTAAAGAAGAAAAGAAAAAAGAAAAAGGTGTCTGAACTTGTCAGTAAAAGAAATAGGTTAGTGTATGTCCTGATTTTGATAAGAATGATCAATATTTAAAGACATTAAACAGACTACAGTTGGAGACAATCCTCTCATGGAGAGAATGCGAGAAGTCAAGACCAGAGTAAAGCTGAAAGTAGGAATTGCATTGATTTGGGTAAATCAATATTACAAAAAACACAAGTTAGAAGAGCAACTGCGTTGATTCGACTAAGAATCTCTTATTTCCTTGTTTAGTAGAAAGGATAAATACTACATGCAATGCCACCACCCCAAACTGCTTATCGTTTGTGATAACCAAGGCAATACTGCCAGCAGTTACAACACTAAGTCTATTCCACGCTTTCCAATTATTCACTGGATGCATTTCTGTCCTGTTCATTCCATGAAGGTATTAATTATATTAATTCCCTTCTCCCAATCTTTTTAGGTGTATGGTAGTAATTTCTGTGTAACTGACACCAAAATAGAGTGCACTGATTTACAAACATATTGTGTACAAGGGGGTCAGAAAGGCAGTGACCTTATCTGCAAAATACTTTGCTAAGTGTTTGAACATTTACCTGAACTAGTCAGTCAGGAGACACTAAATTACAGAAGCTTATATATTTTGGAATTGATGACATCTTACTTTTTTATTATTATTATTTATTACAGAAACTATTCATTATTAATTCAAACCACAATACATCTACCATATATATATATTTACTGCTGGATTAAGATTGAAGGGATGTTGTTGCTATTTCCTCATGACAAGTAGAAGGCAACAAACCCCTCTATAGGGACTAAGTAGCTGAATCAACTTGTTTACAAAGCAAAGCCTACTTAGTTTATTTAGAACAGTCTCAGCAGACCCAAGGTAGTGCAATGAATCTCTGCCTGGATCCTGGATGCTGTCAGATTTACTTTGCTAAAACAGCTCCTTACCTTGAATTCCTAACGTTTTGACCAATTATTTTTTCCTCTCCTAAGTATTTAATTTATCCAGCAGCAAAAAGTTGATACTTAATAATTCACCGACAATATTATGTGCCTGTACCTTTCCCTTGCAGCTGTATTTACTCAAAACAAAGCTATTCAAATAAGCCTTAATCAAGACATATCATGCTACCACGCTGTGTTTGTACAAATCCACTTAGTCCTCTTCAGCTGGGAGCATCGGTAGTGAAGCCCCAGACCAACAAGCAGCAGGGCAAAGTGGCAAGGGGCAGCCTTGGCCTCCTCCCACAGCAGCCACCCCTGTGCTACCGAAATGTGGCCAGTGATACCCAGTGCTCGCAGCTGGATCCACACTAGAGTCTTTGTCCTGCACTGCAGTCGCTGAGAGCTGATGACTCTGGTCATGGCCAGCAGGTCCCTGGCAGCGGTGCCATGTAGACAGCAGGGCCAGCTGTTAGCTGGGAATTCATGGGGAAAGACATCTCTTTTCTTAAGCTTACTTTATTATAACTAGGGGTTAAGTTATATTTGAAACTATCAGAAATAGTTACTGAAAGATAGACTCATGTAAAGCTTTATTAATAACTATGGAGTGCTAAGACTCTTGCTTAACTGAAGCCCATCTCCTGAATACCATACATCAGTATTATTTAAATAACATTTTGACAATCCAACAGATCAAGTTATATTGAAGAGTTCTCACAGTAACTAAATGCGGTACATTAATAGCACAGATAGCATCTGAGGTACTTGCGATTCCCCCGTATGTCAGACTTGCTGGATTCTGCCACGCTACCCAATATAACTCAATTAACGCTGACTTCATATGTGTGTGCATCAGTTAACAAGCTGCAGTCATATTTCGGAAAAAGATCATTTTAGTGAGCAATGGCACACACACTTTCAATCGCATAGAATCCCCCCTCAGTCCCTCACCTCCCACAAAAAGTAGAATTTAAAGTACTTTGTGCATGAGGAGTGACTGAGAGCTGAGGTTAACTCAGTGCCTAAGACTTGCCAATAGACTGAGCAGTGACCATGCAGCAAACCAACAGACTTCTGATGGCCCCAGGGAAATGGCTTGAACATCCAACCATGAGACAGAATCTATTACCTCCTGGCTTGAAATTGTGGAGTCTTTATATTTTATGCCCTAAACACTAAAAAAATACCATGGGCAGATGCCAAAAGAAAGACAACTATTTTCAAAAACATTTCACAGTAAACTGTGCCAGTACTTGTGGGAACTTTCTGGTGGTCAGCATCGATCTGACATCGGAGCCCGTGACGAGTAGGCAAGGCCGCAACTGCTGCAGCTCATGCTGCAGAGGCTGTGCTGTTCTGTAACTTCTTAAAACAAAGCTTAATGTGTTTTATCATTACAGCAGTCTGAACTTCGAGCCTCCTGAACAATTTCTCGCTTTATCTAAAATGTGAAATGTATTCTAAAATATTTTTTCCTGTAAAATTAGCATTTATGGCCCAATTACTACAGAGGATAATGGGAGCCTTGTGGGAAATAAAGCTATTTGTATAAGATTATGAGGGACCTTTTCCAAACAGCATACTTTGAACACATTCAGCTCTATAGCTATATTTACTTGAAAAAAAAAATGTTTATTAACCTATGTAACTACCACTCTGAAAAGGTAGATTTGAGAATAAACCATAAAAATCAACCACAGTCAGATTTCACATGAGTTATCAATCAGTTATGTATACAAGAAATAAAGACTTGGACTTTTCTGTGTAGAAAATTTGTATAGCTGTTTCCTCAAGCAAAATGCAGGGTTAGACAGAATCATTGGAAGGTCACAGAAAGAGAATGGAAAACCATTTCCACTCTGACTTCCTACCAGACTTATTACGCGAAAATATTTAGTTATGTTCTAAAAATTGGTAGAACTGTAACTTCTATGTAATAAGAGCACTCTTGTCCCCAGAAAATCAATAGCTGCATCTTCATTAGAGCTAATTACTAAGGCTAAAATTCTAAGTGCATTTTGGCAAAGCAAAGTTTTATTTTATATATATATATATTTTTATATATATATATACATAGCCATAAAAAAAATTAAACAAGACATTAATGCAAAGTTAACAGTAAACACCAGAACACCATCTCCAAATGAATTCTAAAAATTCTTGCTCTGTTTGTATGGACTTCAATATTTTCTTAGTAACCCTTCAACCTTGAATATGAATCAAATTTAACCCTTCAACCTTGAATATGAATCAAAGTGCCATGCTAGAAATCATCCCATTTGCACCACAAAGTTATCAAAATCAGCAATAAACATTTTACACTTTTATTGGTACATTGTCAGCCCCGCACATACCAAAGATCTTTTATGGGGATTCCAAGACACTTGAAAAGCACCAGCACTCTGGAGGCCATTAACGCACACACAGTTCTCCATACCTATGAACACAGGCCTGTTTTCTGAGGTTCTCCATGACTTGGTTTCTCTCCTTATAAAAATAGTTTATAGGGACTGTACCCAGTCTACCTTACAGAGATCTATCACATGGCTAAGTTTACTGATGCCTGTCAAGCGCTTCTATATATTTGGATTAAAACAAACAAACAGAAAACTGAAACTGAGATATGTACTGGAATAAATACTGCCTTAGTTTAGCTCACCCTAATTGCCAGAAAAGATTCTATCTTTCCCAAAATATATGCAGGGGAAGAAAGGGGCTACCCCCTTCTTATATACAAAGCACAGATATTTTTTTCACATGTTGGTAATGAAAGTTAAAATGAGATTCCACACGGCTGCAAATGAAATTTGTCACCTTTTCTCCTCTCCCTTTTTATGCCATCATACACAATGCTTTTCTGACCGGTCCTGAAGCCTTTTGTGCGAGAATTAACTTCTCAGCTCTACTCCCTGCCTTCCAAACCTACACAAAAAGGAGAAATTACCTGCCTCAATCACTCTTCTATCTTCACTGTTTCTTTTTAGGAGTCTTTCAATAGCGACACCTTTAACCACTTCACTTACTGCACACATATGAAAACGGGATCAATACGAAGCCATAAATGACCTGGTTGGTGTGGGACCATGCTACCTAGCATGACGTATTTTATCCATCACTGTCCTATTGCAGTTGTATTATGCTTTTAGCATTGCATTTTAAGAAAGTGGCATTTTAACGTACAGTGAAGTTTCAGACTGCTTCATTCAAGATTTTTCTTGGATACTGTCTGCGTCTTGAAATAGTGGAGATGGTTAACTATTATATAATAGCAAGATAGTATTGTTAAGGCATAGGACAAGAAATACTAAGTCTTGCACCATTAAGAACTCTTCTGTACACACACAGCATGAAATAAACCCAAGAAGAACATGTATGTGTATACTAAGAAAAAAAGTCTATTGTTTCAGAACATCCACCACAGGGATGTGTGGGAAAACAGCTCAACCTGTTAAGAAACAGCTCACATCAGCACTTTCTGCAGTGTGACCTAGCTACTTCATCTTATTGAGCTTCAGCATGTTTTGCAGGCTGGCAGTAGTGAGCAAAGAGACAGAGAAAAACAAAATGGAAGTTGGGATGAGACATTAGCTTGAGAAAGCTGTAAAGGGAACCTCTAACTTTGTTTCTCCCAGACTTGCAGGCACCTACCAGTGAAGTGCAAAAGCCTTCTCATTTTCCACATATCCATGCAAGAAAAATTAAGTTGCATAAAACAAAAACACATGGGGAGTCTCAATCTAGATTCTAACTGATAACTCAGATACACAGATGTGTGGTCTCTCCCAGGTTTTCTGGAGGATTCAGGCCCCTGGATAATGATGAGAAAGACCCCACTGCTTCTGTTGTCCTCTGGATATGTTAGAAATATGAGCTTTGAGTGTCTTTAACTTTTCCATTCTTACCACTATCCCCACAATGACTTAGGAAAAAAAAAAAGTGACAAACCCAAGCACTAAGTACACACACCATCTCATTCATATGCAGACAAAGAAGTGAGAGCCCAATGGCAGGCAAAGAGCTTTGCCCTAAAACACCCACTGGAGTAAGGGATGGGTGGCAGCAGCGAAGGGCTGGCTCCGGTCAGAGGCTGGGATGCAATCACCCAACCACGCTCGGGCTGCAGCAGAGAGAAGCGTTGTGCTACTGTCTTACATACGTAGTGGCTCGGTCAGTATGGTATCTAAATTATTCTTCCTTATTTCCAGAATGTCACTGGAAATTGAGGCAGTTGTATTATCTCCATGTTGTAAGTAGTAAAATGTAGAGAAAGGAGTTGCTTTTCAGCTGTCTGTGGGAAGTCTATAGCAGATTGCAAGTTAAAGCAGAATTTGCATTCCCAAATTTTAGTACCTAAACTGCTTCCCTAGGCGCCTTTGAAATCAGCAGGCTCCCTCTGAGAGCAGTGCAGGCTGTCCCTCTTTCTTACGCAGTTAAGACAAGTGCCTGATGTAGGTTTATAGGAAGAGCCGTCCGCTGATTTCATAACCCCACTCATTAAAGACACCTTTTTTCTGCACTCGGTTCCCTCGCTCTTCCAAGAGCTAGTGCCTGAAGGAAACACAGTATTTGCAATTCCACTAAGCCCATACCGTGTGTGCGTGAAGCTGATCTACAGGAAAAACTCCTCCTTCTGCAGTGCCCCACGAAGCAACAACAATTTGTCTGACAAATTCGTGCTTTTACAGCACAACTGGAACACAAACCAATTTGCAGTCAGCAATTTTAACCAAATGAACAAGTTACATTTCCCATTGCAAATCTTAGCATTGACACCTCCTCATTGTGATGCTGCAGTATAAGGTAATTTTACCAGAAATCTTGATGAAACACATTGTCTACCTGCTTTAAAATTGGTTCACACAATAAGAAAAAGACATTGAGGATAATCCTGAGCTATGGTCAGACAAAGTGCAGCTTTTTTCCACCCCTCGCATGTAGGAAGCAGTAATATTATTGTAGCCTCAAGAGCTTTCAAGTTTCATTTTACAAAATTTGGCTTATTTTTAAAATAACAGCTCATACATTGTTAACGACCTACAGCCGGCTCTCTGAGCACACAGCCTGAGAAAGTAAGCTGAAGTCTGTTACCCCACAGGCTCTGTTTCTACCAGTGTGCTAGAGAAGGTCAGGGAAAGTTCCTGGGCACGGGGATGTGACCACCTGCACTGCCAGGCTGCCACAACCATCCCTGCGTGCCTCTGCGCATTCCCATGGCATCGTGCAGACGGTTCCAGGCAGGACTCAGGAGGGGTCAGAGGACACTGACCATTTCCAGTGGTTGTCCAGCTGCAGGCTACCTCCGTGGGAGGGTCAGTTTGGCAGCATGGATGTTGGTTAGCTCCCACGCAAGGAACGGGTCCTGTGGGCAGCCAGGAGGTGGACTCGATGATCCTTGTGGGTCCCTTCCAGTCTAGGACATTCTATGGCTCTGTGACCTAGGCAGATTTAACTTAGAACAGACGTAACCACAGGCGCTAAGGAACCCTCAATTCCACACAGCATACAAAGTCCAAGCAACACGTACTCGAGAGGAATGACCTGGCTCCAAATACGCACAGCTCCCTCGTCCTGCCTCAAACCATTCCAATCTCAGCAGAAACACAGGCTGCACGTCCTGGTTTCATAAGCCCTTTGTGTGCGTGGCACACAAAGCTTTGCACTGCAAGTGAGAGCACTACGACCACCCAGTCGGCTCTCCAGGTAATACAAAGCAAGGAATTTGACACTGATTCCCCAGTCAAGTCCAAGAGCATGTGTTCAGAATACGTCGTCTAGGAGCCAAGAAACGTTAAAGACAGCAAGAGACAGACAAAGCTGCGGCACTCAGTGCACTCACAGTTAAACAGTATGCAGCACTTCAAATGTACACGGTATATTTTCAGCACTGTTACCTGCTTTGTCTAATTACTGTTTTTCCTAATTGTATAACCCAGCACTAACCGCACAGTAATAATTACTTAGGAAGAAGCTTGTCATAAGCCAGGAGAGAGAGAAGGTACTTTGCTTTAACATCTCCAAGTGTGAAGATGCATTTATAGAAATTATGGCATGCACACTATGCAAAAATATCCAGAATTATCTGAAAATGAGTAGTCAGCAAAGGGCAGGTAGACTACGCTGATGTCTCTGGGTGATGCGTGTTTTTCTGTCAGCCATTCTCAGCACTTCTTTTTGCCAAATAATAATAATAATGATGCTTTCTGAAAAAAATTACTAGGAAATTTAATGATTGTTGCAGATTTGCACTAAGAATTTGTTCCAGGTACTTTTCTTCAGACCAGAATACACGGAAGGTTTAATCCTCACACATTCCTTTATCTGGAAAGCACTGGCATGATGTAAACATTTGAGATTTAGGACAATGTCTTTTTACAAAAACATATCTGTAATAGACTATATTTATAAAAATTGATTGTATTTCTCCCTAAACACCTGAATAAATTCTAAAAGTAAACTAAGGACATCTGGTATTCTTACCAGTTATCATTAGATCATCCTTTCTGTGCCCTCCTGAAGTTTTGTAAGGACAATCATTTTGGGGTGACTTCCAGGCAAGACTGAACTTCACTCTCAGTGGACTGATAATCCTAACACCAACCTAGCCTTCTTCTAAAAACAAACAAACAACAAAAACGAGCAACCGGCTGTCCAAGGGGGGCAATCTAATTTAACATTGTTGGGAACATCCCTGCTCTCAGAGCTGCTCCTGCCAAACTCTCTTCCCTGCTGATGGAAGTAGCTGGGTTCTTTAAGTGCCAGCAGCATGAAATAACAGAACTACTGAACTACTCTAGCGTGGAGCATGACATCAGATCTGTCATTGCAAGCCAGAAAATCCATCAAATTGAGACTTTGTTCCCTCAAACAGTCATTTACTACAGATCATTGAGCTCCTTATTTAATATTTATGCAAACTCATCATGGTGTTGTGCTGGACCATGTTTAAGAGGCAATCTGGGCAAAGAGGACTGAGATCCTAAGAGGCTAAGAAGAATCCTAAATACATAAAGGAACATTTCTGTCTACTTTGGTTTTACAACCAACCTCATTATACAGCTGCTTTTGAGAGCTCCCACAAATGGTTTTTTTTTTTCTGAAAGCCTGCGTGAACCCAAGGGACTGCCACTCCTGTTAATGTCCATACCGACACAGAGGGCTTCTAGAACTAGAGCAACCTTGGCCCACCAAAAAACAATTTGCATGGTATTACAGGAGCACTGCTGGCATTACAGGAGCGCTGCAGTGCCGCAGCTCAGCACGAGCACAGGTGGCTGGATGCAGAGTTTGGAACAGGTGGGTGCTACTAGCTCAGCTCAGAAATTGTCAAAGGCATGCAGAGCAGTTCAGATGAACTTGGACTGTTTTGCAGAGGACAAGAGAAAACAAAAGGAATCCCTTTTCCTTCATGTTCAGCCCAATCCCCTTAAGGAAATTTGTCTAGATAGATCCAAACTTTATCACCTAACTGCAGTTTCTCAGTTTCCACTCTAGCACAATTCACTGGCAGATTTCTAAATTGGAAGCCCAGTACAAATCCAATTGCCTTCCAAATTGGTCTGCTTGGCACAGCAATCAAAATTGTCAGATGCCACATTACTAACCCGCCTAGGCCTTACAGAACAAATGCCACTGTGGGCTCCACACTTTTATAAAAGTTACAAATGCCATAGTTAGTATCGGCTCAAACTATTTATGATGCCTTAGGATTGGATCAGAATCTGTCATTTGATCATTTGGTTTTGATCAGAACTCACTTTCAGGAAGGCAAGGACGAAAGATAAAAGAAAAGAAATTCACTTTGATCAGGAGTTGCTTTGCATAATCTTGATTACGGGACTTCATCACTATTTGCAAACTGTAGTAGTGGTATCTGGCTTACACCGTCCTAAGTAATTTATAAATAAGCTAGGCATAAAAATAAAATCCCTTTAACTCTTGAAATTTTAGGAGTATTTGAGATATAGATAACATTGCACTAACACTTTCTCCCTTGGAGTTATTACATTGATTTTATTATTCCTGTCGTGTTCTGTTTAATTGGATAATAACTGCAGTCACATTATTGCCTTGTAAGTACGTACAAGCACCTAGCAGTGTTTACCAAAGAACTCCATATGCCTTCCTGCTTAAATGGGAACATTATACTGTGAACGTGCAGCAAAGAGTGACAAGTAGCTCCACGAGTGCTAATCACAGACGAATGACCAGAACACAGAGGCTAATTAATGAGAACCCTGATATCTGACCATTGCATTGGAAACATCATGGCTACTAACGTGAGTGAGGACTAAAAGGGGACTGCAAAATAGTACAATGCTTGCTTTAATGGCACAAGGCCTCCTCCTGACTTCCCCTAGAGTTGCTAGCCATGCTCCATCTTTTTCCTTATGCTCATTGGATTAAAATAATAGGGAACAGAGAGGAATGAGTTATCAGAGTACAGGCATCAACAGTTCCAGTTTCCCCTACTCACGGTGCCTGTGTTTATGCCACAACACATCAGGCTTCCAGGTCATGTGCCAGGCAAGCGCAGCGTTTTGCTTCCTGACCTGGCAGAATTCGCGCAGAACGGGGAGGTAAAGTACAGCGACCATGGACTCAACTCCATCTGCTTACTCTAGGTCAGGTTCAAATTCGAAGTCAGTCAAATCTCTCTGCAACTCCACTGATTTCTGAAGCTTGTCATTAATATCAGGAATAGATTATAAACGTTTCTTTTATTAACATGTCCTAGTGGGGGACCCGTAAAATGTCAGCATTGTTAATCTCTGATCTGGGTGAGGTGGTGTCAGCACTCACAAGCACAGCACTTTATTCGCCATTGTTTATAATAAAGTTAAGATTTTATAAGATCTGAGACAAATGTCACTCAAATCTCTCACAGAGGAGTTATCAGATGCTCGCATTGCATAACTCAGTATAAGCTTGATTTTCTTCAACTGAATATTTGATAAGTAGGGGAACCCTTCCCACAGGGCTGACAATCGTCTCTCCCAGAAAAACTGGGAGAGGAGAGAAGGGCTGCATAAATATGATTTTTTTCATTACATTTTATTAACAAATCCAAAGGAATGATGCCTTTTAACTGCAGGAATATGAGGTAGACAACACATCAATAAGAGATATTTGCTTGAAAACCTCCAGCATACAATAAACATGCTTCTAATCTCTTTACCTGCCAGGGATTTCTTTTTTTCCTTTTTTCCTTTTTTTTTTTCTTTTAATAAGCAATACCAAAGAGCCTAGTTCAATTCAAACCTATAAGAAGGAAACATATCAGCGCTACCAGGCGGTGTATGAAATTAGGCTTTTCTAAGCAGTTATGCTCTTAGGAAAGGAACCTACAAGTAAACAATTCACTATACCACTTTGCATGGCTCTAGGGTTCTCCGTTCAATATCTATGCATTTACCCATTTTTCAGAAAAAGACATTTCCCAAAAAAATTTCAGCTGCTCATCTCTCAGTTTTCTTTCCCAGTGACATTCGTTGCAGTTGTCTTCCAGAAATCCTGCTGTGCAGACATGTAGTCCGATTCTTAAGGTGTTTTGCATGCTGGCGAACCTTCCACAGAAACAGGCCAGTTTATTTTTAGATTCCCTTAACTTTATTTATTGATTTAGGAGGATATGAGGAATGGGCGTAAGGGAAGAGAGTTTTGTAGAAATGGTATCTTTTATTAGATTAGCTGATACAGCTTGAAAAAGCAAGTATGCTTTTGGGCACTGGGTGCCTTCTTCAGCAAAATCTAACCCAATACAGACAATTTCAGTAAAATCTGATTATATTGATGACAATACCGTTATGAAATAACTGTGGAACTGAGTAAAAAGAGGGACATGGTGAAGGTTTATATAATTTGATATTCCAATGTTCCACATGAAGCCAAATTAAATGTCTTGGTCATGACTGTGGGGAAAGGAACACAGGATTTCTTCTAACCGCCTCTTCCTTCCCTCCCATGCTCATCACTGCTCAGAAGTCTGGCTCTGGCTGCTACTCCTAGTTCTAACCCTTACAAAAACATTAGTTGTTATAAAGTTTCTGTGCAACCACAAAAATACTATTGTCAGCAAGATTCCATATGCAGTAGACGTGTAAAAAGAATGGCGAAATAGCACCAGTTTTACAGTCTTGTCCCTCTCCCAGTTTCTGCTAGAAAAAGACTATGAAAACAGAACGTGGGAGATATCCAGGAACGGGTAGTTAGTGTGACTGTGACAGACTGAGAAACAGTGCAGTGAATAAGAGGCCATCACGGAGCTTCACTATTTAAAGATCAAACAATAACAGAGAGCCTGCACTAAAAATTAAGAGGAGGGGAGGGAATGAAACAAGACTTGGGAGACATTACTAAGACCAGTAGGGAAACGGGCAGTGGGGAAATAAAGGCAGACTGCCTCAGTGCTAAAATGACTGAGAAAAACTTCTAAATTGATGAGAGCGGAGAAAATACCAGACTGTAATCCCATTAGCAAATAGAGACTGGCCTCCACAGTGATTCCTGGCAATGTCACTGATAGTTTACAATTAGATTTTTCCACAGCAAGACAAAACTGCACAAATAAGCAAAAACCCACGATTTTTTATAAGCAGTAGAAAAACAAGTCAGCAGTGTCAGTCAAAAAATATCCTAATTAATTTACAGCTAATTAAATGTGAAAAGTCCTGAAGAACCAGGCATTTATTAGATGAACTGCAAACAAGCCAAGTACAGCGCTGATTATTGCAACAGTGCAATGTTTTTGCTCATCTGCATCAAGCACGAGACTTAGCTTTTTTTTTTTTTAATCCTTTCTGACTGTTGCTAGAAAGCAGCTCCTTCCTAAGAGCAGAACCATGAAAGCAGCACTTAGATGAAGAAAGGCTGAAGGCTTTACAACCTCTCTCAGAAAGATCATCCTAAGGACACAAAGCTGTAGAAAAGAAAATGATGGAGTTGGAAGAAGAAATAGCCCAACAAGGCACCAAAGCCAACGTTGTTTAGACTGCATGGAAAGAATGTGGAGAGTAGTGAGGGTGACACTTTGCTTTCCATCCTGTCCAGGCTTCAGCTTCCATCAATGGTCATTAACAGACAGTCTTTCTATTCAGTATTCATTAAGCATGAATGAATAGGGAGAAAAGTTTAGCTGGTTTTATTCCTATCTCTGGTATTAGTTTGCAGAAACCACAGGCAAGTTGTTCACCGCAAGGCACTGCCTAAAATACTGAAGGAGAAGGCAGTATATTTCATGTGCCTCTGGAGGCTACTAAGGAAAAAAGAACATCATTCCCCCTAGACTGGAATATAGAGAGGTTTGCTGAGCTCAAACAGGTCTGGTTCTACCCATGATTACCCTCAGATGATATTGGGAATGGCTACAGCCACACTTCCCAGCTCTCCTCTGCCCTCATTATCATGCATGTACTGGGGTTAATGATACAAGAATTAAAGTTTGCTGATGAGGTAGAAGAAACAAAGGGCATTTCTCTATCTCCTCTGCTTTTGTACTTTTGCTTCTCTTTGCCTTGAATTATCCCATCTGTAAAACAGGACCAAAATAGTTCTTTACTGTACCTGCAAGTATTACTGTGGCTTTGCAGTTCCAAGCACTGGAGAAGGTCATGAAAAGCAGGACTTAACAGGAAGGCAGAAGCCACAGCTCTCTATTCACCGCCTTTCATCCTACAGTGCTGTGCCTTGCTAGTCTAGCTGGCAGGATCTTTAGTAAGCTGATTCACTTGTGTTTTGACATATGCTTTTCAAATTGCATAATTAAAAACACAGCTTGTCTCTTCCATGTACTATTGGCAGTAAATTTTATCACTTGAACAACAATTTTATTATTGAGAATATTCTGAAAAAAAAAAATCTCAGTGGTTCAGCTTAAAGCATAGTTATCCATGAGGAAAGATTCAAAATTTTTGCAAAAACTCTTCCTCATTAGGATTCTTCTCTTTCCAACAAGCATCTGGTTAGGGCAGCGGAAGCACAGAGGTACCACAATGCTGAGCCAGGCATCACGGTGCTGTCTACTGCAATCTATAGCTCAAGCTGGGCCCCAGGCACCTGGGGTGAGCAAATGCCGAAAATCGGCATTCACAGTCATTAGTAGCTGAAGCAGGAGCTGCTTAAGAAATTCATTGCTCAGGGAAGTCTAATGTTGCTTAGTTGCTTATTTCTGGGCTAAGGAAACTGCTCTGTGAGAGCTCTTCACAAGAATCAGATATCCAACACATCGCTGTTAAGAAGCTGAGATGGTCTAAGTCCACCCTGCCTCAAAATAGAGATGATGGAGGGAAAGAAGTGTCCTTTCCAGCACACAGCTCTCACTCAAGCTCCAGAAGAGAGGTATCCCATTCTGTAACATCTGAGGAATCCGAAACATCTGCCATCTTCAAGGTGTCCCCAAACCAACAGATGTAGGACAATCTGCTACTTTAATGGCATTTCATTCCTTCCTGCTGAATTTGCTCCACGGTGCATGGAATTGATTAAATATTCATAGCAACAGTCAGAAAAGGGATAAAAGCAAACTTGGATATAGCCCAGCAGCCATAGTAGTCATGCTGGAAGGGAAAAACACCTGTGTTTTAGACTTTCTTTTGCTGATCACTTAAATAATGAAATGGTCAGTAAAGCCAGGGTCTGGAACTCAGGCTATTCCTTCTCAGTAGCTTAACCGCCAGGCTTTGTCTATATTCATAAACATAGGCTTTCTCCATCCCACTGAATAATTTTTACTCCACACAAATTAGAGATGCTTCAAAAAAAAAAAGCTACCCTAGGCCATCCTATGGATTGGTGTGCAAGTGCTGTGATGGGGCAAGGAAGCTTAAATGGCTTTGGGAAGCATTAAGAACGTGACAGAGGGTGACTATTCTAACTGTGGCTTTACTGGGTAAAAATAGAGGAGGATGCTATCGTTGTGTAGATTGGCATGCTCTGAGAAGGCCTGCTAGATTGAGCCAAGTAGGGAAAATAGACAAGAGAACATATATGTTATGAATCTTATAGATATGGCGTGAGACAGGTCAATACTGCCAAGATGGAGATGTCCAGAAGTAAAACTAGAGGTAATTGAGAAACTGCAAAGTAATCATTTTGATAAAAAGACCCCTATCTCTTGCCAGGGGAAATAAATAAATAAATAAAAATAAAAACCCATACCAACACACAAAGAGCTTTGCATGGTTTGGGGCAAAAGACTTTGCATTTCTTGGGCAAAATAGCATATAATCTGTCAAATTACATTTAGGAATTCTGTGCCTACAATAGAAATTGTGTCCAAAATCTCCCTACCTAGAGGAAGTCATCATTACAAGAGAAAGGCAATGCATGAAAGAGAACACGTACACAATATATAATATTGAACAATTCTGGAAAATAACTTGACTCCTTTACTCAACTTTGGAGACTATATAAAGTGGTAAGGAATATGGACCACTCGCTGTAAAGCCGTGCAACAAGAACGATCTCACAAACATTGAGAGCCCTCCTGGATCTATTCCACACTTCTCCTCAAGGGTGGGAGAGATTTTTTTTCTTCAATTAACAAGAAAAGATTTCTGGATCTTTCCAGCACAAACAGCATGCGTCACATAACATATGACACACACAATACATATGGGCAAGTACAGAAACAATGAAAACATGGTAGCATATATTTTCTCGGTGTCTTGCCTGAAATGGTAAGAAGTGGGTGCCGAAGCCCAAGACTCTGAAACACAGCCGTACCACGGGGAAGGAAATAACTTCCCTCTGCAATACATGCTGGAACTTGTACACTGCGAACTTTACTACAATATTAATTGCCCTCATCTGTCAATGTTTAACATGCAAAGTGTGGAGTAAAATCACTTAGGCGATTCAGTCCAAGTAATTACCTATTTTACATCCTTTCTATTGTAAAATAATCTGGTCTCATTTTATGACTTGGAAAACCATGCACTATCAATTTAGTGATAATATATTAATAATTGTGCAATGTTCCAACCACTTTCAATAGATGATGTCATGTCCGCAGAGCAGCTTATTGTCAGGAGAACAGATCTGAGATGCAAATCAGTGAGAATTTAATTATGTTAAAATAAACAGATGCTCTACCATTCACTGAGCTGTCTATTGACAACGTTCAATAAAACATAAATTGAATGCAAGTTGTTACACACAACTGTCACTTCCTCGGTTGTATTATTTGCATAGGTTGCCCATTCCCTGTAAACAAATAGAATAACCGCGTATGATGAATTCCAGCTGACTTTGGTCCAAGCAACCATGTACCACAAAAATGAGCTTTCTTCCATACGTTTCTTTCTTATTGTAACTGCATCACGTTTTCATCAATCTGCTCCCAAGTCTCATTTTGTTCCTTTTTAAACAGCTAGCCCCTAGAGTCAAACAATGGTATTTAAAGCTCTCTTTTTATTTTGGAAAAAACGTGTCTATGTTTTATGGTTGTTGAGAGAAACTTTCCCATGTAAAGACTTGCCATGCCAGAAAGCAAGCAAAACAATTGCCGTTTTTACAATGTCATTATTTCTAATTGATTGACTCACATTTCCTAGGAGAATTCAGAAATTCTTGACTTTCAGAGCCACCCTAGGACAACACAATCTAAGACATGAAATTTTCCCTTCGTAGACCAGATTTTCAAAAGGCATACACCTACATGTAGGACAAGCTCAGAAATGAGTATAAAACTCCTCAGGTTGAAAATGTGTGTGCAAAGTGAACCTCACACATATTCCTAGAATGTTAAAGTACATATAAAAAGGACCTTTAAGAAAAGTCAGTCCCTTTTAAGTTGATTTGATTTGACTGCACTTGGAACTATGGATTACACAGAAATAAATAAAATAAATAAATAAAATAAAATAAAAAACAAACATGCAAATATCCTTATATTTAGCAGCTGAAGAGACAATAACAGCTAAAAAAAATATTCTGAATATTCACTAAAAGCTGACTGGTGCCACATAAATCTATGAATCTATGTAACAGCCAACTGAAAAAGATCACTTCTGATCTTTTTTGCTGTAAGGTGTTTGTTCAAATCCAGACCTCACTCAGTTGAAAGTTACCTCCACAAAGGTGAATAAAGTTGCAGCACTCTATTCCATTCTTGCCGTGACACCACAGGAAAGATTCATCAGGTTGCTTCTTCCCTCCCCAGACCTGTCTGGGTTCATTTATTCCTCTAATCAGTCCTAGCCCCCAATTGCAACAATGAATAGCATCTTAGAGCAAGCAGCCATTCTGTACTTCTCTCAAAAGCGGTCAGATGTGAATCACTATTCCAGGCTTTGCTGTAGCTTCTCAGCTGTTCCAACAGTATTTGGCTTAGAAAAGTGTCTCAATGCGCATTCAGCTAGGGAAATATCTAGGGATTGATTATTATTAATATTCTGTAAATGTTTCTTTCCATGTTCATCCTGTTTAGTTTATCTTCATAACCTGAAAGTCTGTAAAAGATGAGGTACGTAAACTAATTAGCTGTAACTGAAGCTGCTTTCTAAAGAGGGATCTGCTGCTTAGTGAGAGCTGCAAGAAGCAGGTGACTTCTGGTTCTCTGAGCATGCTAATTTATACTAGGCTTTAATCCACAAAATTCTTTCAAGTTCTCATCTCTTTCTTGTGATAGGTACACAAAATGAGGCACCCCTTGTTCAGGGGGATGGGAGTGCTGATAACCACAAATTAGCATGCTGCAGAAAGTTGTATCAGATTTATTGTAAGATGCATGAATGTTCGGACTTGTTTAATATGCAGAACAACTTTGTCTCCATAACTCTGCACACAGTTTCTGTTAGTAGTGGCTGTGCACAAATAAGTCAGTGTGGCTTTTCTATATTTCTTTCTAAACATTTTTCTGCCTTTAAATTGTGTTCTCATAATTACCTACTGACTTTCAGCTTCAATACAACATGTTTCTGGTCCTGCTCCTGGAACCAGGATGCAAAGCATCAAGCCTTTACCCTGCCTGAAGCCCTAACCAGCAGCAAACATGTGCATGCATACAGCAGACATCTTTTAGATTACCTTTTTCTTTCTTCTCTAGTTTTTTTCCCCCCAAAATCAATTGCCAGTATTAATGTGTATGAGCAAGACTGAGTCAAACTGTTCTATGCCAACTTGAGAAAGTCAATAACTTTAATTAGGATTGGAAATATGCTCATTTTTCTCTTTTGTGGCCAAACTATTCTCTCAGTTTCAATGGAATAACTTTGTCAACTTAAGTCCTCATGGACAATCCTGTATGATCAAAGCTCACACTATATACACTAACAGAATTAATGCAGCAACCATTTAGCTGAAAAATAACTGTGAGAAAGGTTGGTGCATTTTTATTATTATTTATTTTTAGCAGAATGGATGTATTTCAATATGTAGGCTTCAGCTGGCATGGAAGAACAGACGCTGCAACAGTGGAAATATATATTTCTGCTATGCTTTCTCCAACATAATAATGTGTAGTCTCAGCAATTTCTTGTACTCTGAGAAAAACTGCAAAGACTCAGTGTACTGTAATCTGCTGTGAATTCAGCATCTGCTTATGATATTCTCAACAGGAAAAGTTGTTTCTTCATCATCTGCAGATGTAATTATAACAGCAAGGCCTGCAAAATGTTCAGAAATCAGATGTTTAAGATGAGCAAAACACTTAAAATTAAACGTTACTTTTGCCATAAAAGAGAACATCCATATTCTTCTGTTCAGAACCCCTTAGTTGAGCACAAGTATCACGTAATTACAACACTTTGCACCTTTGCTTCACCTTCCATCCAAGCCTCTCAGCTCACTTTGCAAACTGGATTAGGTAATGCAACAGTCAGAGAGAAGCATTCCGCAAACTGCAAGAGGAAGAAGAGCCCAGAGGTCACACCCATCGAGCTCTGCGTATCTATCACTGTTTACACATTAATATACTTGTATCGCACATAGGAAGTAAAATTTTAACTTTTTCTCTGCCAAAAGTGCATGTTGCTGGTTTACGTTCAATTTGGTGCCCACCAGGAACCTCCATGCCCTCTTCTGCCATCAGCCAGCTAACATGAAAATGTTAAACTCTGTTGGGCCCAGTATTGACCTGTGGTGTAGACAAGCAGATACCTGGTATCTTCCTACTGCTGACGTAATTTATTTCTGCCTGAGCCTTAACCCCACTTCACTGAGTGCCTAAAGATGACACTTCCCGGGATTTACGGGATCACCAGACTAGGTCCTCAACTTCCATTCTGATCTGCAACCTGGTCTTTTCAGACACTTTGAAAATACCACTGGACCTCTAACTGCAGGTCTAACTTCAATTCCTAAAAATTTTGTCACGCTTTAAATTTTTATTCTTACTTTGTATATAGGCAATTAGCATCGCTGTCCTCTTAGAGGTGACAAATTGAAACAATAAGAGTCTGGGCAAAGTTTCACAAAAAATTGTAGCTGAGCCAGGAGTTGACCTAATCACATTGATTTAAGCATCATTCCTTTCAGAATTAAGTTGTGGTAGAAGGGTTGAAGATATATGAAAGCTATGCAGAAAGAGCATTTATATACACATATATATGTATATCCATTCTCAGTACAAATAAAGGATAAGTTGTTTTTGACAACTCTGCCCTTCTGCCTCATGTTTCTCATACCAACATTTATGTCTGGTTCACAAGTCTACTACAAGCAGGAGTAGGAGGCTGACAGAAGGAGCAATCAGAAGAAGGTGGGCAGCAAAGCAGGAGACATTTGATTTGTTTTTCACTTGCTTGGCGCTGAGTTGATACGGTTCCAGCTAGGAAGTCCAGACCAAACACGACATCTGAGACATGACAGAGGCAATTAACTGAAGGACAGGCTTTAAAGCAGTGAATTGATGGAAAATCTTGTGTGCGAGACGTTCTGCAATTGCACCTCCAGCTTATGCAATTTAAGTAGATCCCAAGATAGTTTTTCTATCACCAATTAAAATTACCTAAACTTCCACTGCCAGTTTTCAGTGGGATGATTCTGCAAAGATGAATAAGTGTGAAGTTACAGGAAACAGTGTGGTTTCTGATCAGCTGTCAGTTAGTTACTCTCAAAGATGAAAAATTTAACAGAGAAAAACCTCGTCTGGTTTTTGCGCCACACAGCAGTGGTCAAATTTAAATAACACACTGTATAACGAAATGAAATTTCACTGTAAGGGTAGTAAAAACTTGATCGTAGGTTTTAAGTGATCATTTAATGCAAATAAGCAAAATGTGATCTCGAATATCCAAGTGATTAGAGAGCTATCCAGACTGCAGTAGTAAAATACAGAACAAAAAAAGATACCACTTTTTTTCCTGCAGCATATTCTTGCTTTATCCAGTAAATCTTAGCCCACACCAGTGCTTTTTCACCTGTGGCCCACAGAGAGGGAAAATTCACAGTTGAGGAGAAGTTATGGATCATGCCAAGGGAGACTGCAAAATGCAATGAACAGAAGCAAAGTCACAGTTGCTAGGCCTAAACTCACTCTGCAGAGGTTCATACCTCAACTTGAGGTCTACAAACGACAAGTTCAAAAACAGGGGCCGTATTTCCCAACTAGGAGAGAAAGGACCCTTCACTGATTAGAAAGCAAGCTTATGAACTGGAGAAAAATATTAAAATCCTTGCTCTTTGATAGACTTCTTGTGTGGTACTTAGCAAATCACTCTTCCTATGTGCCCACCTGTAAAGCAGGGCACGTACATCCCTATCTCTTGAGATCCTCGTAAGAATAGCTATATTAAAGATGTGCACTTCACACGGATTACTGTCTCTAGGTGGAGGAACAGCTGCTGACTGAATTTCAGAAGCATTCATAAAAGCTACCTCTAATTATTAATGGATTAACTGGCTTTACCACACTGCAGAAGAAGGAACATTAGAACCAGCATCTGGTCAGCTGGGTAGGCATTTATGAGAAAGCTATGAATAAATGAAGGATTTCTGTGAAAAAAATACAAAAAACAAAACCCAAAAGTATCCCTCAGCTGTCATGGATGAGATTAATCACAGGATAAAACCAGCCACAGCATTCCACTGCTTAAACTATTCTGTTATAGCCTGCAGGAAGCAAGAGAAAATCAATCAGCAGCTTAAAATGATTTGGGATATGCTCAGCCACTGCATAGAGGAGATTTCATATTGTGCTTGCAAGGAAGAAAAAACTTATGCAGGAATTTGTTCTTTCACACATTCTAGATACTAAAGGAAGAATTAAAATGCTTCCCATAACCATCCACAAGTTCACAGACAGTCAAAGCTTCCAGTATTTCAAGCAGCTGTTTCTGGGATACTCCATATTCCCTCCTCCAGCAGAAATGCTGCACAAAGTAGCATTCACCTGTCAGATTCAGAGGGGGATAATGTTGCAAGATGTTGTAAATGGAGTTATTACAACTTGTAACAAGCAAGGATTTTATCCTTGATGTCCAAGAAGGAATATTCATTTGTCAACTGCACATAAAAAAATTCAATTTGAAAAATTTAGCCAATAGAAGTAACATAAGGTAGAAATATTTTTTAAAAGCACAGCAAATAATCATGAATATTTGGAAGGCTTTGGTGAACACAGGTGCTTCAAAAATGCAACTAGTCATTGAGCCATACAGCAACCACAGGCTGTACTGGCAGGGTTGCTGCTGCCTGCATCAGGATCTGGTCAGATCTGGTAAGCGCATGCAAAGAACAATATTTTTGAAGTATTCAGATACTGCGGTGATAACCACAAAGAGTGGAAAGAGGATGACAAAAATAACTGCATTCCTAAAACATCATTTGAAGCCATAAAAGTCTCGTTAGGGATTATCCTGATCTACTCAAAAACGTCAGTGATATTACACAGAACACACAATATTAAAAACACCATTCAAGCCCATAAAATAGCAGGCCGCAATATATCACCACCTTTCATCTAAAGCCTTTTGCAACCCATTCATTTGCTTGGCAGCTCCATTGCTGAAACAGAGACACGTGGGTCTTCCGTGGTGAAGGCTTTGGCAAGGTTTACCTCTGCAAACAGCATGTCCTGCCACTGGTGTGTCTCTCAGAACATGGTCCTTGCATCGTGGGCAACGCTGTTAGTTCCCAGTTCTGATTCAAGTCACGTAATATATGCTGTCTTTAATAAGACAAGTCTTGGAATAACATGATTTTCTCAGCAGAAAAATAAATAAATAAATAAAATAAAAAACAGGAAAGTCTATAAAACCAGAAGGTTATAAAGAACTTCAAATGATGCATCTGCAATTTCCCAAGGCTTTTATAGACAATTTTGTCATTTTGAAGGGAATGATGCAAAATTTTATCATTTAGACAGCTCTTATGTTGTCTGCCTATGCGTGACTGCTTTTAACGTTACATATGCAAATGAAAATAAGTATCCAAAAGCTGCATGTGGTCAATCAAAACTCATATTCAAGCCCACAAAAAATTGGCTGTGTATTTTCTCAATTTTCTCAAAATTTTAATGCATTTTTAACTTAAAGTTCTGACTAAAAGTTTTCAAGTTGGTACAAATTGTTTCCATGCTGATCTGTCTAGTAACATGAATTTTCTGCAGTATCTTAAGAGCACAAGTTCCACTTTACATTTAAGCATCTAGTTTTATGCATTAAGTCTATCTCTAGTGTTTATATTGTCTTTCAAAACTTCATTCTATCACAAGTAATTATAACTGATCTAGTGCACTTCCTGTGTGCAATGCAATGTTATTCTAGTCTTTTTCTTGTGTTGCCAAGATTACTTCCAATTTTTATACTGGTAATAAAGTCCTCCCATAAAAATGAGACATTGTTTGCTGTCCTAAGCTGCTGTATACTTCTCAGCACCATAAGTAAGAAGGCAAATTGTGCTTCGGTCTGCTACATTTAATTAATAAATACAGCAAATCCTTAGCAATAGGATATAACAGTACAGTTTATAACAGTAAAGTTCAGCAGCTTCACCAGGAAAACGTGAAGAATTTAAAGTACATTCATTAACTGGCTATAAATTTATTTTTAAACAATGTGCATCTTCACAGAATTCTGCATAACCTGACTATGGCCACTATAAAAAACTTAAAAGCCTTCAAGGGAATAGCTCATCAAATGCCCAAAATACAAAACTTTGCCAAAATTCCAGTCTACTACAGCTTGGACAATGACAAATACTCAAGAATGTTACAAGGAAGTGAGAGAGAAAAAAAAACAACACAGAAATGGAAAAAGGTGTAGCCTTTTTTTAATTAAGGGTCTGTGTGTTCCTACGCAGCTGTTCCTAGTCTGGCACCTACTTACCTTTTAAATAACACAGCTAAGCTCAGCACCAATTAGGAAAGAAAATATATATATATATTGAAAGTTCAGTAGGGGTTTATGTTACACAAATTAGTAAACAGATTTTTTCTTTAAAGTTACTAAGTAGACAAATGGGAGAGGAGTTAAATAATATACAAATCTGGGAGAATTAGTTTCTGACAGTAAATTAAAGATTTTATCAAGTGCATGCTAGTACATCTTTCTCTCAGCCTTTGGCATGATCACAAACCATATCTTATCCTGCTAACTATGGTGTCCTATTCCCTGTATTTTGTCCTAAGATGAAATAATGCATATCCCTATCCAAAGTTTCTGTGCACAGATAGCAGCAGAACAATGCCAATATCTCTGACACAATACGAGAAGATATCTATAGAGTTAAATTTGTTGATCTGGCAAACTCTTTCCTCCTTCATGTATCATCACCTTCAGCTTACAAAAGTTGGTGATGATCAATGCAGTTCTGCAGAGGTTCGGCGACACTTAATGGATTTAACTGAAGGGCTTGAGGAAATGTCCACAATGCCTGAGGCTTAAGTCCTGACATAGAAATGCATACGCATACATATGCTTAATGCTTCACCACATCAAATACTATACAGGATATTTTCTCCTTCTAACAATGCCTCTAGCAAGGTTCAGCTCAAGAAACCCAGAATAGAATATGTAAAGATCCCTTACTCAGCCATCCTTGTCTATCAGCTGTTAAAAATGCTTTTAGCTCTGATTATATTTCTCAACTCTTTGCTAGAACTACATTCATCCAACCAAGAAATAGAGTGCCTATGCCACATCCTCAAAGTAGCAAAGCACACAGAAGCTGAGTATTGAAAACACATCTGTAATCCTTCAGTAGACTGAAATATGTTTACATGAGAACCCGTTCAATAATTTTGAATAAAAAGCCTGTAATTGAGAATCAAGGACTGTTCACATGAGATTTCTCAACAGGAAGAAAGGACTGAATACTCAACCCAGCTCCAGTGCCATTTATAATGTAGTTTATGATTCATTATTTACATCAAATACTCACTAGAGAAAAAGGCTTGCACTCCAACTTCTTAACCTTTTAGGCATGTTTTCTTTCTTTGGAAGATTTATTTTAGCTTAATGGTTATGTGAGTAACATTACTCAAGCAAATGATTATCCAAAATTTGCAGCTTAGCATTGGAAACTGTTCAGATCATACTTAATCATGGATTTCAAGCAAGGATGCAAATAGAGACCAGTGCCTATATCACGATTAATGAGATTGGAAAGAACACGATGTTCATCAGCAGAGGAGGCAAAGCCTGTCTGCTTCAGGTACAAAGGCACTGATTAGTTTCACATAACAGCGAGAAAATTCAGTGAGCTTAGATCTGTCAGAGCATTTGTATGAGGACTTCACCAAATGATGTACATCAGCACAAAGACCTTACAGTCTAAATCAACTACAATAATGCAAGAAAAGATGAAAACGAAGAGGACGTGAGTGGCCACTTTTCTTGTTAGAGTTTTGCATGTGAAAAAAACAAGCTGAGATAGACATCACTACTTGAATAGCTACCTGAAAGCAGCAAGTCTGGAGGTATATCTGTTCTCATACATGGAACAGAAATTAATTAGTTCAATGATCCTTTAAGATACCACAAATATTCTTGAAGGATGAAAATGCTGGTCACTGATTCTTTGCTGGTCACTGCCTTTTTTTTTTTTTTTTTGCTTTTAAATATTTCTGACAGAAGGACAACTCAAGCTTTTTTACAGCTTTTGAAAGTCCAGTAAAGTGAAATTATTGGAGAGGGATCAGTATAGTTAACAATTATTCCTTGTTTACAGCCCTCGACTTAATATAGTGGAATACATATTTCAGAAGATATTTCTTCAGAAACTGTATTTCTATAGCCGGATTTCATGTTTTTGTCTTTAAAGCTCTCCTCTCCAATTCCACCACAAATCCTGTAAGAATTTCTCTTTTCAAAACAAAGGTACGCACTCTAAACTCCCACAGAAATCTAAAGGTCAGGCATTTACATTTTCACCTGTTAGCAACTTTTTCAGGAAAAAAAAAAAACACCTCCTATGTGTCTATTCAGCACATTCCTCATTATTATAATACTTTAAACCCTTTAGAAAACAGAGGATGACATATCCTCTTTTAATGGGAATACTGGTAGAAAACAGTTATTAAACATACTAATGTTGATCTTAACACTGAAACAAATTGCTTATAATTTTAAAATGACGGCCTTGTATAACAAGCAATGTAATGTTTCCTTCCTTGGAAATGTACTAATGAGCTACTGTCTTCTCTGCATTAGAGGACTGCTCATACGGATCAAACACAAAGCCGAAATCACAGTATTAGCAGGCAAATAACAGTTAAATGAAGTGGGATTAGACAAGGATGATTGTTAAAAGAATCAGACGATTTGCACTTGTTTTGCTTGCACCTAGAGCAGTCCTAACTCAGCTCCTCCAGGAAAGGCATACAGAAGACACGATGCAGCTACACCCAAATCCACCCCAGCCAGCTGCTATCAGAGTAATGCCTGGAGACGGAGCAGACCTCAGCAGGACTCATGAACACAACTCCCCCTTCAGCCCTTCTCTCAGACCCAAACTTTGCCTACACCAATGCAGGAGTCCACCCACGTTTGCCAAAAGGAGGAGATGGGATTATACGAACTTCAAACTGGCTTAAAATATACTGCAACAAAAGTACAACCACATTTTTCCTAGCAAAGATACATCAGACACCTGGGAGCTACTAGCTCACCAAAGAAGGGCTTATTAAAAATCACAAAGACAGAATTAGGAGGAACAAGGCACCTGGCCTTCCCAAGGAAGTAGCAGATTCCCAGAAGGGTTGCCTTGGCACCTGAGTACTTCACAGAGAGCATGCTGGATTCCCAGTGCCTGGAAGGCCGCACCACCACGCGGTGTGATGTGCCAGGAGAACCAATCAGCCTCACAAGGTCCACAGACACAGGCAGGAAGAAAAAAAAGCCAAAGGGCTTCACCTTTTAGGATGTTGCTCCAAAATTAACTTTAATCTTCATCAATAAACCATCCTCTGGGGAAAGTGTTCCTAGAGTAGATTGTAAAACTCCAGGATTTTTTTTTTCAGCTGCTAGATACCATCATAAACAGCTGCTCTCCATCACAGGACACTTACCCCAGCCAGTTCGTGCATGGAGAGCTTAAAATCTACTCTAAGGAGAGGATGGCATAGAGTAAAACCCCACAGGCTACTTCTAAGGTTGATTCGTGCTCTATACAGTAATAATTTAATTCCAGTTTTTACTCTTCAGTGTTTGATTCCATGAGAGACTTTTGTTCTCAAAGAGAAAGGTGGTGTTCTCTTGTTACCGTGTTATTTTATATATGCAATGGGTAAAATAACACGGCAGCATGAAACCTACGGAATTTTGCAAACAATGTGACTTTTCAGTTGAAATCTTCAAGTAGATTTACACCCCTGTGTACGTTTAGGAAAGTGAGATGTATAATCTGATTAATTGCAAATGAGTGTATGTTGTTGAAATACGATCATACAATAGTTAGAAGCTTAAAAATTCCCAGTTTCTGCAGTTTCTCAAATCTTCTTCCTAACTGGTCTTTAAGAAAGATTTCACTCTAGAGAAATGAAATGCTTCACTTCACATTCTTTTTACTAATTCAAGCAGCAAAAGCAGCTCATTATACAAGGTAGATCACGCATATTTAAAAGCTTAATTCTCTAGATTATGACTCTTAACAGAGGATGTATAAAAGTTAAGCTAATTTATCCCTGCAAAAAGATGTTATAGCTCAGAACACAAGGATGCCTTTTGCAGGCAAGGCAGCAGCTGAAGCCTGTATTTTCTAGACAAATGCACTGCACGGAGGTGCAGGGCTATAGGATTACCACAGGTCACATTTGTACAATATATTTCCGGGGCTTAAGACAACCAACTTTCACTGTTTATTACCAATTCTAAAATTATACCTCAGTAGGAAGTCCAGGTTCATTTCAAGTCCACAAAGAGCTGAAGTCTGGATGCAAAATTGTTTTGAACTTTAATAAATCACAGCAAAGCTTCAACAGAAAATGAATTTATGCTACAGCTTGCAAAGATATCTTTGACCACTTTTGGATGACCCTGAACAGACACCATCCATCCATTATACTCACTCTTTTTGTGAAATAACAAGTTCTAGGGGACTGGATCCTGATGCACCACTACTACCTCTAGTTGCATGTGCCTTGTGAGACTGGCAAATGTCACGAGATGATCTGCCTCTCTGGAGGCCCCACAACATAGTTAGAAAAAATATAATCACTGCAAAAAGATAATTCAAAGACTGGGAGTTAAAATATAATCCACTTTAATAGAATTATCAAATGTTTAAAATGTTATCACAAAACGAAACAGAACATACCAAGGAAGGAGAGGCGGTGATGCCAGCTACACATCTAATAGCTCCAAAGTAAGCAGCTTTATTTCACCCACCCTCAAAATACAAGCATAGGACAAGCTGCAGGTCTAGAAAGGTACCGTTAGAGCAACGTGCTGTGCTGATATTCAGATTTCACAACAGCTGTGAACAGCTCTAACTTGAGTGGAAGTTCTCCAAAATCCACAGATCTTAATCATTACATATAAATGCAAATAACGCTAAGAGTGCACTGCCATGATGAGTTACTTATTATGTAGATATAGTTCCCAAGCTCAACTTGCTGTACCTCCTGATTGCTTCCATATATTTTAGGCTGTCCGTGCCACAATTTCTGTGGCAAACTCCTTGGAAAGATTATGCTGTCAAATACAAGGGAGATAACTGATTTTTACCCCTCTGAGCTTTTAATCACAATCATGCTCTAGGAAAAAAAAAAAAAAGCCATTGGCACTGTGCATGCGCGTACATAGGCAGAGAAACTTTCCATGCCTAGTATATGCTTATAATCTCACTTCATCATGTATAACACCTTTCCCTCTTATAAACCCTTGGCTGAGCTCATCCCATGGCTTACTTATGAGGGCTGGTGATCAGTCTTCTCCTTCTCTTCACTTCTGACATATTTCATTATCTGCGTTCTCCCGTCTTCTGTCTGACCTCAGCAGTTTTCACTTCAACAGCTGTCTCCATTCTCCTGCAACCAGTATTTCTCTATAAAAATACTTAATCCCTGATGGTATTTGGAACAGCAAGATGCTGTGAAACTGAAAACAGCATTGTGACTTTCGTCAATAGCTATTAAAAATATATATAATCTGTGCACAGAATAACCGATATGGAACATTTACATTCTGGGATTCCTGCGGCTTGCCTGTGGCTGTGCACACTAACTGGAGCTAACTTCAGGCTCTTCCATTTTTAAACAGTCATGATGCTTCATGAATATAATTCCTTATCATTAATGCAATATATTCACAAGCTTCGTTTGCTGCTTGGAACTAAGCTTAAGCTAAGTTAGAAATTTCCTATCAGACATGGTTTTGTACTGGCTGAGTTTTACAGATTGTATGCCAATTTTTAATGTTTATTTTCAACGGATTTGTAATGCTTTCAGTAATTCAGGAGTACAACTGATTGCAAGAGAAGGAGGACTTACTTTGCTAAATATAATTCCTGCTTACAGGATTTGCTGAGCACCCCTTATAGCCAGAGAAGGCAATGAGATTGTGAGCATTTAGCATCTCACAGGGTCAGGCCATCACCACTGTCTCAATTCCACCAGGTTAATGCTCTGATGGCACATAAATGCTAGCCTGGGCCATGTCCCTAACTACAAATAGAGCATTATATTGACTATCTAGGTTTGTGAAATTCAGTCTTTATACATGTTAAAATAGTTTTATGTTTAGATCTTACAAGCTTTTATCTTAACACAAATGTAACATGTAGCTACTACTAGCATCCAGGATACTGGTTCTGGTTTTATAATTGCATTACTCAGACCTCGACAAAAGGAAAAGGGATTCACAAAACCGTCTATTGCTCTTGCGAGCTACCAAAGTTTGGTGTTAGGAACTAGTCCCAGAACACACACACTGCATTCCTGTTCCCATGGACTTGTAACACAGCAATACCAACACGGATGGGCAGCAGTATAAAACCTTGTAATACGAGTATTTGTAGTATTTTAACCTGGCTTCTAGCAATTTTGATAACTGCTATTTTTACACTACAAAAGCTAGAAACTGTTGGGGATTTCTGAGTAGAAATAGTATTTTAATTTTTCAATACTATATCTTATAGGTTAAATTTCCAGAAACCTACACGGAACACAGCACATTTATGATTTTTGTTGCTCTCCACTCATTTCAATAATTTTATGTATGAAAAAGTAAAAGACATCTTGCAGTAATAATGTCTGTAGTTTAAGTATAGCCTCATCCTTTATTTCACATTAATAACCAAGATTTACTTAGAAAACTGGACTACAAGAGAAAAATATTTTCTTTTCAATGTGGTGATGGACAGCCACACTTATTCATTACCCCTTGTGTTATGTCCCCTTCTCTCCTTCAATCTGCCTTTCAAATGGGTGTCCTCTTAGCCAGTATGCTGCTATATAGCCTCTAGAGTTGGTTCACAATGCTGAGCCATTTTTAAGAAGTGAATACTCCATTGCAGAAGTGCTTCCTCACATCCATCCACCCAACAGGACCCCAGAAAAAAAAACAAATCACAAAACCCCAGGAATCACTCTGTTCTACTGTAGAGCTGACAGGAGCATTGCAAAGGTTTACTACTTAGCACTAAGCCTTGCCATAAAATTCAGATTCCTTAACATTCCTCTGGTCCTGCTGTTTCTATTCCACTTGCTATCATCAGGTAGTTCTTCCAGAAATGAACAATCAAGAAAGGAGATACGCTTTGAAAACTTTTTCTTTTGGAATTAATCCTTGGAAACAGCAAGACCAACACACACACCAAAAAATGCAGAAAGCTCTGAAGTAGCATTAAAAACAAAACCACTTTTGGTTGAACGTATATAAATTGACTTTAAGTGTCCACATTTCTTCTCACTGAAAATGATTGACTGGTATGACTGAGTTGCATGCAATTTCTATAAACATTCAATGAACATAGATTTTTGAGGAAAAATAGATACAGACCAGCTGGCTGACATCTGCAATACATATCAAATGAACATGCCTTAAAGGTACCAATTTTCAATATGGTCAAGTCTCCATTGCCATTTAGTTTTCAGAGGCCACTATTTATTAATGCAATAAATTAAGATATATCTCAACACAGAAGACAGAGTTTCATAATTTGCATCACTGAATCACAGGCTAGGACCTGGGGAATAATATAACATTTGCTTTCTGAATAAAAATCTTCTCTCTTAAGGAGACTAATACTGGTTGGGACTTCTGTGTTCAAGTTTTATTAAAAGGACAAAGAGCATTAGAAATGTCAACACTGCATCAAAGGTAGAGGTAATCTCTCAGGGTGCATTTACCTGCCCTGGTGAGCTTCACTGAGACACAGGTACAATAACCCCAGGACAGCTGTTTAATTACTTTGTCAAAAAAAAAGTTTTCATATGTACCATAAAGCACACCTCCATGTTTGTTTTTAACATCAAAACTGTGTCATGGTCATGGAAACGTTTTGAAAATGAATCAGGAAGATAACCTTTTTATAGATTCCTAAATGTAGGAAGCCCGCTGGTTTTGCTACATGCAAGTGTCCTGCTGAGAGAACAAAAATGCAGAGCTGAAGTTGGAACAAAATTTCTTAGCTTTTATGTCATTCACAGAAAAAAAGGAGAGAGAGAAAAAAAAGATAGGGGAAAAAAGAAAAGGCAGAGACATGGTGTACTTAATAAGAAATAAAGAAGCCAATTAACTTGAGATTTCTTGATAATTTTTGATCATTTTGAAATAACATTCTCTTATTGCACTTAAGTTAAAAACTAAAAATCAAGGAATATAGATTCACACGAACGTCCCATCACAGCTACCCATTTCCTCCTGACCTATCCATTTGCTGTCATCTCAGTAACTAAATAGAAGACTTGGACTTAAAAAAACTTTACATTCAATTCAAAGTTAATCAGATTCACAATTTTTCATTGCGCTGATAGTTACTTTAGCTGTGGGTCAAGCAACAAGACATATTTTGTTGTGATTTTTCCAATAGACAACGAAACAAAGACAGCTGCACACACTAAAGGCAGATGCAACTCAGCTACGAGCAGAATATTTACAAGGGTATTCCCATAGCATACGTGGTGGTGCTGACTGAGTACAGGTCCCAGCAGTCCGGATGGTAAATCTATGCTTGGCCATTGCTTTATTCCCCGGATCTTGTAAGGTGCTCAGTATCCCCGGCCATTCATATGTTTTTCTAAACAACGGTATTAAATCAATACATAAGTCAGGAGAAACGTCAATGTTGCACAATAGCTATGGCAATATAATCTGTGTTTGTAAGAAGCCACAGCTGTGCTGTATTGGTCCATGGTGCCAGTCTAACTTGGTGATTTCATTAGAGAACATTTCACATCCTGCTTTACAAACACCACCTATAGTTTCTAGGCATGATAACAGACAGAATAGTGGGCATCATACGTCAGGCGAAACCTCCTGCAAGCCGAAAAGTGCAACAGAAATACTATTGTTAGTTCTGTACTCACTGAATATGCAATTCTCAGAGGACAAATTTCAAAAATGTTGATATATTTACAGCAGAGTAACAATAAGGGTCAAAATCCAACCTACATTGCTGTTTTACGAATTATTTATTAGGAGGGTTCACAGAAATCACAACTAGAAAAAGATAGCAAGGGATTGTTTGAAATTCAACCACCTACAAAATGGAACACCATTGTGACAACAGGCTCTCTGGTACATTTTGGGCCCTACTACAAAGAGGAAGAAAGTAGCAGGAAGAAAAAAAAAAGAATGAAAGAAAAAAAAAAAGAAACAAGGCCAGCAGAGAACCCTAAGGCCAGTGATAGGAGATGTAGAACAGAAATGAAAATTCATACAATAGGTACTTGCCTATTGTTACCAGAATAAAACTTACTGCAAAATCTTGCAAAGAAAGTCCTTCTTTTCTTAGATCCCACAGTATTTATAACAATCGAAAATCATCTATAATATGCTGATCTGGTGATATCTGTAATACTTCTCATTGGACTAAAATAGCTGGCTTGAAATAGTCAAAGTCAGGCTAAAGAAGTCAGGCTTGATAATAGGAATTCTAAATTAGGCAGCTATGAGACAATCACAAAAGCCTGTATTTCGTTCTCAATCTCTCTAGTGCACAGAAAGCCAATTGTGCACGTAGGCTTTGCTTTACAAATAAACAAGGAAACTTCTTGCTGACATTTGAAAATGCAGCACAAAAATACAAGCTTGTGCTCCTATTCGCTGCCTGTATTTCTGATCTACACTTACTCTCAGAAAGCCCACTTTTGCACACAAGTCAATGTCTCATTTCTATTAACAGCAGATTTCCAGCTATCTAGATGTAGGGAAACTAATATGCATACTTCTACATTTGCAACCAGATCGTGAATAGAGTTTTTTAAAATCTCACTGCAGCCTCCAGTGTTGCCAGGGTGCTTTACAGAGGGCAAAAATAAATGAAAAGCCCTTACTCAGAAATAAAACAGTTAATATTTTGTGGTGCTCACTCTTAAAGAGTAAAATTTAGACTATATTGTCATAAGCAATATAGAAATAAAAGGTCAGCGTTTGACAGAAAAGTGACAACACAAAAGAAAACCCTTTGGAGAAGGGCAACAGCCTCAGCAGGCATACAAGGAATTATTCCTCTGCTTGTGAGAGCAAAGGGGCACAAAAGAAATAGAAGGGTTATTTTTCAACACTTTCAGGATAACACAGCAACATTTGAAAGGAGATGGTCTTTCATGTACTCGGAAATAAGAGCAAGTTCTCGGTCTACCTTAGCTGAACTGTCTTCAATCACCGGCACTGTTACTGACCAAAGAAACTTATTCTATTAATGAAACGAGACAAAACGGGTGAAAAACTCAAGTGTGGTTGATGAGAGGACAGTTCAATTCAGAAAGGGTTGTGTGAAAATAGCTCTAAGCTATCCTTTTCACTTCACTGATCATGAATCAGCTGCTTGAATTTTTTATTGGCTGCTAATGACACCAAGGGCACTTTCTGCTAAGGTGCGAACAGGAGGGGGAAAGGGAAAGTCCTGCCCATGCTGTGTATGCTCAGCTCAGCCTTCAGATCCACCACAGCTTGGCAGGGTTTCAAATAAGGCATCTCATGTCCAGGCAGGTATCACCCTCCCAAATTACAGGTAAGGTGTCCTTCCTCCGACAAGGCAGCAGCTACATCATGCCAGTGCCACAGGCTGTCGCACCCCTGGAAATCCTCCTTCCCTCCTCTCTGCCGGATGCTCTCTTGCGCTGATCCCTTGGGACCCACACACACTTCTCAGTTTTTGGTTTCTGCTCATGAACATCTCTCCATGGGAAGGAGCAATTTGAATCACTCTCTTTACAAATATGCAAGTTTAGTCAGCTAATAACTGCGTTTCTTAGAGCGTGCAATTTTGGCAGTTGTGGTGTGTTCTCCTACCTCCCCAGCTCCTCTGGAACAAACTTTGGGTTGAAGCACGTGTCAGAGGGCCTCTCGCTGCTATCACCATCTGTGACGGCTCCTTTTTTCCTCAATTCTGCTCATGCTATCTGGGCTGAAAAGAAATCTCCCAGTCCTTGCCAGTCTAAGCATATGCCTATGTATTTACTCAAGTAATTTTTGCTGATCCGAGTTGACAATGCCATCTTTCACATCATTTCACTGGGGTTTTGTTAACATGAAATGTCCAAAACTTAATGGCAGAGAGTCAAGTTTGGATCAAGACTTCCTTATTTACAAGGCTTTCAGAGTGAAATTCAGCAGCCATGTGTTTCAGTGAACACGAAACTCACAGTGCTGCCTGATAGAGTGGTATTAGGCAATCGGCGCGTTATCAACAGAAACGCTAAGGCTGCTCTACTTGCTACCCTAGCCAACAAGGAGACAATGCAGTGAGCTACTGCTGGACTATACCAACAGCAAACTTGCTATTTCTTTCCCTCTGCTGGCTCAGTTGCTCTCCTCAGTGACAGCAAAGTCAAGGTACACAGAGGCACCTATATTTGAAACACCACAGCCTCTCCTCCATGCCCAACAAGCATTCTCCCCAAGCTAGGGCACCAGATATACCCTCCAATAATACCCTCCCTCCCCCGTGTTTGTCAGCTTCACCCTGGTCTATTACTCAGTACAAACAGCAAACACTAGCAAGCTGCTTTCCCTCAGATACCAGCTTGTTAATTCTCTGATAAGAAGCACATTTATTGAGCCTGTCTGCGAGCACATCACAATGTTAACTCATCCCTGCTCTTCCACTTAATCAAGATTTATTTTGATGTTCAAGAACTGTCTGTTCTAAATGAATGTGCTCTTGTGGAAGGGCACACAAGCAGTGTACAGCACTGGACTACAAGATTAATACTGATTATTTATTTATTTTACTTTTTTTTTTTTAAATAAAACCTCTGAGGAGAAATAACTCTGACAATAGCTGTCATGCTACTGTCAGGCGACTTAACCTCTGCAGCTTTAGGTTCCCATGCCATGAACTACAGGGAAGATTCAGTTTAGCTTTAACTACCTAGGACAGACCGGTGCTGGATTTGACATCGTAGCTGAAGAGGCAGAATCCACTAATTAGCGCTACAACTCATCCAAGGGATTGTCTGTGCCTGAAGCCAATTCTGAAATACAAGCAGCATCATTTCCATCCCAAGAAAGTAAGTGTTAAAGAAGCTTCACAGCAAGCAAAACCAATGATTTAACAATTTTTGCATATAAAAACCTAATTAAGAAGTTTTGAGAATCTAGAACCTCTCCATAAAATGTATTTACCATTACCAGCTCCTTTTTATTACCAGGTCACAGATGTCATGCTGTAGGTGCTCCAGGGGCTTTAATTAAACCAAGATACTTATTTAACAGCCAAACCCGGCTGGTTTAAACACCTGCTATAGGACGCGTGGACTCATCACCTTTTTAATTAGACTGCAGACTTGTAAACAGCCCCAAACTGATTGGAACTAACTGAATTCTGAACTACTGTTGAACTACAGAAAAAAAAAATAGATATCAGACCTTATTTCTGTAATGAGGAACCTTACAACCTAAGCCCATAAGAACTGCAAAACACAGTGCACATTATACACATTATTAGGATGTAATGCCAAAGCATACATTTTAAAAACATCTAAACTGAGTGATTAACTACTTTTTTTTCCTTAATAGATGCTTTTTACTGTATAGTTATGCAAAAATAAGGAGGTTGAACACAAATTTATAATGAATAGTGCTTTTGATTGCATTACATTAACTTGATACAGAAGGAGAGTGCCTGTTTAAACAGAATACAAAGAGCAGCTGATATGAGTGATGTGCTGACTGTAAGAAATATAGATATTGCTCTCAGGTCCTTGCAGCACAGCCCTAGTGCTAATTACTGTCATCGGTGTAAAATGAACTTAAATCCACTACAGCCAAAAAAGTATACAAAATACTTGTACAAATATACAAAAGAGTACGTTTGTACAAATGGAACTGATATGGCCCGTTGTGCTAAAAAACTTGTCTTCATTGGTAAGGAGAGAAGAATGAGTCTTTAGCTGTCCAGGACAGCTGAACTTTGGATTAGGTCTGGAACTAATTATCTACTTCTGCCTGTACATTTTTTCATTTTTGTAATTACATTTTTTTTTCAGTATTTGAAAAGCTAGTTCTCCGCACTAATAGTACACATCAACAAATTAAGAATATCTTGTAAGAGTACATCCATAATACCTCAATTTTAAGAACTTGCTTCCCGAAGGTTTCCAGACTGTGATAAACGAAGAGCTAAATGAAGGGTTAGTAGCATAATCCTCTCTAAATGGTTTTATACGATGCTGTTAATGCTGCTTTTGTGGCATTAACATACTTCAGATGAGATCATTCCAAAGCAGAAACTGTGCACAGAGGCCATCTCCAGGTCAGGGACATCAAGTTATTCTGCAGTCACACCATTATTCCACTGCCTCATCTACTACTGCCATTGTCTGATAAATGGCAACCTCCTATTTTTAGGAAATAAAGGGGTAAACATACTCTACTACACCATGTTAGAAATAGAATTTTACCTTGCAAGTAAGTACACTAAGACTCAGAAGCCTTTGTTACCAAGGGCACACAGCATAGGAGACATAGAATAAAGAATTTTGGGTCAAGGCTACAGCATAAGGCCCCTTTATCACCAAAGTGCTGTAACAGCTCTACTTTAGTCTCCATCCATTGTAAAAAGTACTCAAATCTTTTAAGTTCTGGCAGAAAAATGACATCATAAATTCAAGGGTATCAAATGTTCGTATTATGGAGAGAAGCAAATGTTTATATCACAGAAAGTGCTAAATTTATCCTGGCAGCATTCAGAATGGTGGCTGGAGAGAACATAAATATTTCAGGAAAATAAGTCATAAAATTATTTTTCAATCATAAACTGTACTGACCCATTGGTTCAAACCTGCCATCTAGTAAGACATGTTCTTATTATTTAATACTTCCAGGACTAATCACAGGCCTGATGAGAAAGTAACAGCAATCTGTTCCAAAAGAAATCCAGATCATACCCCTCTGTTTATTTTAAAAAGAGCCAAAGGAAAAAAAATGCTAAGCAAAATTAAATCTTTTCCTGTATCATACAAATCACTATAGAATAGAGTTAAACTGAAGGCATGGATTTTGATCACAATGTTCACCCCAGATTTATGGAACTCAAATCCTGAGATTTTCATCCTAATCTTCAGTAAGAGTTAATACCGATGAGAATACATTACAAACTGTATTCTGTGTCCAAGCTGTCTTCCTTTGTAAAAAAAAAATCAGAACAATCAAAACAACAATCATTTTAGGAGTAACACGAGTTTAAAACAGCTGTGAAATTAGGCACCTAGCAAGAGACATCTACCAAATCATTTATTTGAATACATATCCTAATATTCAACAACAGCACACAGAATGTTATCTGACTCAAAGTAACAGGGCATCTGAACAAGTTGCCCTTATTCATCATTAATTTTACTTTTCCTAAATATCACCACCTTCCTTCAGGGCTTTCAGAGGAAAGGCATCCCTACTGCAGCAATAAGCAGCAATAACAGACTTTTTTCATCTGGTAACATAAAAGCCAGGGGAAACAAGAGACAGCCTCTACGTCCAGCAGTTTTGATTAAAATTTGTTATATTCTCTACAGGCTTGCCTGTTCTTTTCTGTGCAGAAAATCACAGTTTCAGGATTTAAATGATCTTAAGACTCTCACAGAATTGTAACTACAGGATATGATCAGATTAGTATGCATGCCGAGCCTCCTTTTAGCTCTATAAGAGACTTTTTTTCTTTTGAATTACATTTGTTTCTTTGCATCTCTTTTTCTCATTCTAAATGTCTGCTGTGTCGCTGCCCAAGCTAGAGAACTACACAAAAAAGAAGAGTGGGCTAGTGGGGCCCAGTTCCTTTCTCAGTTATGCAGGTGTACAGCTGTGGAGTGAATGGATTTATAATGATACCCAACTGGAGCAAGAACAACGTGCTTAAGCTTGCAAACGATGGAAAAATATACGTTTCTGGGATGTTCCAGGAAAGCTGAGCACTCATTATACCCTTTTAACACCAAAACGTGTATCACTTCCACTCCAACTTTCTTCTTAAATTAAAAAAAAAAAACAAACAATCAAAAAAACGAACTTGTATCATATTCCAGACACAGTTATACTACTAGTTATCACCCATGCATATTGTCATGCACTTTTTGGAGTCTCACTGTTCCAAAGTGAAGACAGAAACAGCCCACAAACTGATCTCGTCCCAGAGATCATCTACTTCTTTCTCTGCAAAGGTTGGGGTCTGAAATTCAAGATGACAGCTACAAGGTAGAGATCCCATTCTATGGGAGGCCAACACAACACTGTGTTGCCACTTCTAGGTGCTTTTTTTTAAAAAAAATTATTTCTTTTTATTTATTTATTGAGAACCATCAGAGGGTTTAAGATATAACAATTAAGATATAACAGTTCCAGGTAGCAGTTGGCACTATCCCAATAATCAAAAGCAACATTTAAGCTATGCCTGCCATAATTCACTTGACACTTTGCTCTGGTCAGCACTGCTTCTGCTTTATTAATACTAATAACGCAAAGTTTTGCTTTTCAGGACACCGTATGTGAGAGCACAGGAACCTTTCCCTAACAGCAACAGAGTGAAAAGCAGAGATATTGCAAAAACAAAATCTGCGCATAACAAGATTCCCAATACCTATAAACATTTGCAATAAGCAGGCACAAAATTAAATGTTTGTCTCAAGCTTTGTAGCTCAAGTTACCTTCTGACATTAAATAAGAACACTTATTGGTTTCATTGAGGGCTACCCTACCACTGCATCGAATTTCTTTTTTAACCTATGAAACTTTTATATAAAACAGACTCAGAAACTTGTCTTGTAAGTAACAGTTACTTCAGAGCAATGTTCTGAATTTCCTACAAAGGAGGACTATTTTTTATTCTTGGACTTTGATAAACCTCTGATTTTTTCACACTGAAAAATACCCGCTCAGTTTCTTTTTTTTCCCCCCTAAATAATTCTTCAACAAAAAGCACAAGCTCTTTTGTTTAACTGTCATAGTGTCATAGTTACTCAACTGTACCATCAATTCTGTGTTTAGCTGAGCTGTGGCATTACATCTTGAAAAGCATTAGCAGTAATACAAGAGTTCTACATCCCCACAGATTACCTCTTATAATCCAAATTGATTTCAGGTGTATTGAATAGATTACTCATCATTCTGGATTAACATCCTCAGCATCAGGGGCAGGGTGTAAAAGAACTGAAATTATTTTGAGTTCTACCCCCTAAAAATATATTAATTTTTATAAAGGAAAATATGTAAAAAAAATAATTCTTAAATACATTTTTCAAATCAAATACCTAAAATTTCACTGTCTGTTCAAGGCAAAAAATTTAAAAATTCTTACTGATGATCAAACTTCTAGCCCTTTACTCAAAAAGTGACCTTGCCTAAAAGAGGGAAAAATGGCTGAGGCCAACTCTTCACGCCTCCACATATCTTTAACTCCTAAGGTATATTAAGAACCACATGCAGAAGAGGGCATACTTTTGTATGCTGATAAGAATTCTTCTAAATTTATCAGAAAATCTTCCATTCAGTATTTATGGTCCACTAACTAGCCTAGTAGCTGAAACACATCGGGGGTTGTGAGCCGGCAGAGGAAGATGAGGAAAGTTTGCTACAGCATGTTCTCATCTCCCATCTGAAAACATTATTCAAAATGATCTCCTTTCCACTTTTCTTATGTGCTGAAATATTGCACATTATTAAATGGAAGATATGCATACCAAATGTTTAAAGACAGATTTCACTTTCTCAGGTTTTTTTTTTGTTTGTTTTACAAACTACCAGTTTCAACACACACACATATCTCTGATTCCTAATAAAGAAAAAATGCCATCTGAATTTAAATTATCATTTCAAAACAATGTGTGAAGTCTGAGGCCCAACAGTTCATATATGTGAATAATGAATATATATTGTATATTAGTCACCAATCTGGTTATTTTGGAAGTGATCTGAGCACCTTGATTTTAATTTGAACTAGTACTAGAGGAATGCTTTATTCTAATTCAGTACCTGCATAATGACAGTAACAAACCAATTCTGTAGTTACTATTTGTGTGCTATGATTGAGACCCATGACACTGAAGTCAACATAGAGTGAACCCTAATTCAAAAGGGCAAAATATTTTAGTATTAATTTTCTCTGCTGAAGATGACCAAACAAATTTGAAGTTGCCAATTGATAAACCCAATGATTTAAAAAATGTTCCTTAACACAGACTAAGCAGAGACACGAGAAATTCTCCAGCTATTCCCTTGAATTTTTGAAGTCAAATGCAATTGTGCAGCCAGAAGACTCACCCTTTTGATAATACAGTTCAAAATTATCAAGAAATCAATCTAAGTGCTAAAGAAAAATGCTGCTACATATCCAAAATTGCTTTAATAAAAGATGACGCTTACACAGAAAGAAAGGATTGCAAAGCACCTTGCCCAAGCCTGCTATCACAAGCAGCTACCTTATGTAACTCGTTCACAGAGGGACCAGAACCTTAAACAACCTCAAACAGTTAGCTCTGCTCCATACTTCACTCTAAATTATAGGCTGATTTTACTATTTACAGCTGGACCAACACTGTTGTTCAAAGGTTAGAAAGTGTTATCTTACTCAATAGGTGTGTCCCCTATGTATATTCTGAATAAAACATTTTAACTTGAGACATTAAAAAAAAAAAGTTTCATTGTGTCTTCATTCTCTTAGCCTGCAGTAATCTGACTAGTTGAAACAGGATGAGTTAATTTGACAAAACTGTTTATCAATTTCCAGTCATACTATCATTTCAGACGCATTAAGGAAAACAACCAAGTTTTTTAGAGCAAAGTGGGTTTTGCAGAGCTTTCACTGGAGATGCTTTGGAAGCAGTCCCACTTGGCTTTCAGAATGAATCTATAGGCATCAAAATGACAACTTCTAAAGGAAGCACACGTAATGCAACAGCTACTGACGGACAAAGAAACAGAAAACCTAACAATGCCGTTTCAATGCAAATGCTTTTCAAAGTAGAATGCAATCTAGCCACAGTATTGACATTTAAATGGACACAAGGCACAATCCAATAAAGGTAAATGTGAATGTGGTGATTTCTTTTTATCAGGTATTATCCTTCTTTGCCAGTTTTCCTCCTATGCAGTAAAAAAAAAAAGTCTTCCCATATTAATATTGAAATCTAAATTATTCCATCAAAATGGGAATGAAAGAAGAAGGGAATGAAAGATGAGCAGTACACTTATAACTCAGCCAATATGGATTTAGCTGCTTTACTGTAAATTAATCATTGGGCAAGTCTTTCCATACCGGATTCCTTATCTGTAGCCAGCACTACCTGTATTTTGTCAGAAGAATGAACAACTTGGTCATGAGTCAAAAGTGGTTAGACCATCATTAACAGAAAACTTGCTGAGAGGTTCCAAAGGATGCAAGTACAATATTGGAAATACTAGCTTGGGTCTTGAAAGCTGGTTTATCTCGACAATACTGCTTCCAGTTCAGAACATATAGCTTGGTTCAGATATCTCTGCACTACACTCAACAGAGTTTCCCTAGAAGAATTACATATCCCCCTTTATGGTCGATATCTACCTCACTTTGTTAAAAATGCACCAACAGCCTTGATGAAAAAATTTTCTGTTTAATAACCATCTTGTTGTGGGTCACAGAACTGCTGCACCATATGGCTTATTATTTTTAATGATGTATAAGATGCAATATATACCACTAAAAACAGTAGAAAAGCTTAAATGATGAAAAGAAAAACAGATGGAGAAAACATGAGCAGAAAAGCCTGAGAAAGAAGAAAAAAATGCAGAATAACAAACAGATCCTAGGGGAAATCAAGAGCTCATGGTAGCCCTGTGGACACTAGAACTCTCATGGCACCACCCTCTAGCTGTGCATGCTCATTTTGAGCCATAAAAATGTTTGCACTGCATAATTTTAAAGCCATGCATGTCCATTTTTATTTTTAAACTCTACAAAACACAAAGATTTGCAGTGCATAAATCCATTCCGAATAGGCTGCTTAATTGGTACTGTAAGTCTAATATATCAGCTGCCTGGGGATCTGGACAGCAGCCAAGCATCCCAAGTTCAACACGTACAGTAGTTCTAGTTGCTCTCCCTCCTAACATAAAGGACTAGTGCTGCTATAACTTAACGATACCATTAATGCATCTTCTGTAACATTTGCTTTATAAAACTTCTCCCCAACCTATTGAAGCTGATTCCCTTTTGAGGGAATAGTGTAATACTCAAAGAGCAGATCAGTACCTCAAGAGGTTCTGGGCTGAAAAGTAGAACGTAGAAAATATTGGGTTTACTTTCAATGCAAAGAGCATGATTAGTCCAATGACTATCCAATACCTGTTTTAAGCCTCTGCATAAGTCTGACTGGATTTCTGATTGTTCATGGGAAGGATATTCCTGATCTTCCCTTTTTCCAGTCAGCTGTGAGTACTCTGAAGTTGGACCTTTGCTGTGGTCACCTCAGTGTTAAGACCACCTGAGAGCACAGCCCAACCAAGATGACTTGAAAGAGTAGTTTATGTTCACCACCATTACTGCAAATTTGAGACATTTCTGGAAGACTAACTAGCCATTTCCTGCAAACGCCATCTCTGAACTAAGACACATTTCAATTCAAAAACCTGATGTGAAAAGTACATTACAAGTGGTCTTTATTTTTTTTTCCTGGCTTTTATATTTATAAATATAAAAGTTACCAGTTTCTCCTCACCCGGAAAGGAGAGATACGACGTGAAATCAGTAATGACATCATACACGAATGATGCCTTATTGCATATCACTTTCTTCCTTCCAAATTTCTTCACAAGGAAAGCAGAGTTAGAACTTCTGCTTTACAAAAGCAGAAATATGCCTAGGTTCTGATCATTTCCAATAGTTCAGTGAATAGCAATACACCATATTAGTGCATCAAGTGAAGGCGCAGCAGCACAGTCGGTTCTTCAGCAAGTAAATAGAAATTCTGCCTTTACATAAGCCTGTGGTATCCTTTCTCTGTGTAGAGATACCTTAAAAAAAAAATCTGATCTGTAAACAATTTTTCTGTTCACTTTCCTCACAAGAGTAACTGGTAGAAATATTGCTGAAAGGTGAATCTGGGACTCAAGTACTTTAAGTATTTGTCAAAAGAAAGCCTCTAATTACGTTACAGATTTAGATAAAGTACTTTTACTGCATAGATTATGATATTTACGTAATTATAGTTTAAAAACTGATGTCAAAATATTAAATATTTACAAGGCACTGGTCGTTAACTTTTCGTGTACAAGAATAAATTTTCAAACAACTGTAATGAAGAAAAAATTACAGAATGATACTGCATTTCAAACAGTAATGTTTCAAGTTATGCCCAGGTATTCATTCTAATTGATATACCCATCATGACTTGAAGTTGGTCTATTGGCCTCATGCATTTAATTTCAAAACTCTACAATAAAGTTTTATAGTACATAGGCATTGTTTCAGAGCTCAGTGCTTCACTGATTTAAAAAACAACACACAACTGTATGTAGTCCTAAAGATTTACATTAATATGGCCTTACAGTAACTTAATTAAAGACTCATTAAGTATTACAGTATCACATAGTGTGAGCTGCATTGAATTTAATTTGGAAATATTCAATAATACCAGCTGCAAAAAATATTTCCTTACAAAATCCTGACAATCATACATAGTCCTTTGAAAATGTTTGTTACTATCCATTATCTGATCCCAAAGGATAAACCTGCAGAAATTGCTATTATGTTTTCTACTAAATTCTATTATAAATATTTAGCATCATTAGAATACATTAGAAGAGTCTGAACTCTACTCCTTATTTTGTTTTTGAGACATCGCCTAAGGGCACTGTTCTAAGTGTAACAAATAAAAAAGTACTGGTGCATTTCTTTTTCTTTCTTTTTTTTTTTTAGTAGTACATTCTATGAAAACAAATATTTTATTTCCTTTATCTTTTCACATTTTTCTTGATTTGTGCTTAGGTTATCATGCTTTACACCACAACTGTTTCCATCTACATATTGCAGACAAATAGGAAACGAATGAGATTTGTTTACTATATCATTATGCTGTTGTTTAAATGAGAAAATAACTTACCTTGCAATTCTGACTTATCAAACTGTTCATTCTAAACACCTGGCAAGTATAAAATTGGCTGTTACAGAATTACAGGGTTTGATCAGTAAGGTACTGTAACAGATAAATACATACACCAAGCCGAAATACTAAGAAACAACACAATATTGAAGGAGGCCAAGTAAATAAGTAACTTTTTTTTTGTATATAAAAAAAATAAAAATAAATCCTTCAATAGTTGTTGCTAATGTCTTAGGATAGTTTGAATACTGTAATAAATTTGCTAGAGATCATTTCAGTAGCAGTTCTAAACAGTAACAAGGTTGTCCTGGTCACAGATGAACTATCCCTTCATTCAATTCAGGTAAGGACTGATTACAATAGTATTCAAATACAGCAACGCAAATTTGCAAGTTTACATACCTTACAGCTAAACCCATTTTCAGTCACCAGAATAAACAGTTGGATTTCCCAATGGATTGGTCACCTGTATCTCTCTCCATTAAAAATCAGAGCATTTAAGCTGCTTCTCTGCAGCCTCTCAGATATGCAGGAGATTGCCTACAAACTTCTAGTTTCAGAATGATTTTTTTTTTTTCATATCAGAGGCTGAGTAGCCAGACATAAATCAGCTTGACTTTGTCAGGTTGTAGTCTTTTGGAAAGGCTAAAAGACCTAATAAAAGAAGTAGTATCAAACCTCTTGCTTTGACTAGCGATCGTGCTACGACTGCACGTAAAAAATAGCGCAAGCATAGCTATTCATCAGGTTACTGTTCTACATCGTGCCATAGCCACTTTAAACTGATGAGATGGGTTGTGTATGCTATCAACCATTCCCAGGGTTTTGCAGAGTTATGTTTACGAAAGGTTAACAGCAGGCACTAATACGAGTATCATGACTCTTTTCAGGCAGTAGGTGAAACCTTGAAGAAAAAGTGGCTCTGTCTCCAAAAAAGTGACCTGACCTTTGCTTTGGTGGGTTTTTTACTCTGCAAGAAATAAAAAGCACTGCATGCTTTCCAATGCATCCTTTCTAGCTGATAAACTATTCTGTTCTAGCACTCAGCACGAAAGGACTATGTGTTATAAAAAAAACAAATAGCATGTTTACAGTACTAGCTAACGATAGCTCCACATCATAAGAGAAATGATCTTCATAGACCTGAAATACATCATACGAATTATGAACCAACTAAATACATAACTGGCCAAGAACCTTTGATATACTTAGCAATTATAAGCAACTTCCATTGAATATAGTTTAATGAAATTCACAATGACTTCGAGGTTCTTTGGATATCAAAGGCACCACAGTTCCAGCATGCTTACGATTCATGACACTTCTGCTCCAAGAATTTCTTGCAGCATGCAAAGAACTCTCTGTAGGGTAACTGAAGTGTTGCACAAGAAAGCAAATCTAGCATTGACCTGTCAGTTGTTAAAATCTGTTCTAAAATTGCAGTAGTATGTAATGATTTTACATGCAATTGGTGAAATGTTTATGAAACACCATATAGTTCAGTGTACATATATTTTATTGGACATGGAATACAGCGCTAGTGAAAGTAATTCTATTATGATATAATGGGGTAGTGAAGTCTATTAACAGAAGGGGTTTTTACATGTTGGAATATTTTAAGTGTAGTGGAAAATACTGCTTTTATGGAGTCAGATCCTGCCGTCTTTTCACTGCTAAAACTTGCACTGAAATCAACGGGAGCTTTACGAGTACCATAATAAGGACATGGCAAGGGACACTGGCATAACGCAGTGCTGCCGCTATGCTTTGTGTGTACACTCGGACACTGCTGCTTGCAAGAGTCAAAGAGATCAGAACACAGAGTCTGGGTGGATTCAAGAAGATAAATACCCTTTTTAAATAAAGAGCACGGCACAACATCAGTGCATTTTATTTGGCTAAAATATTAAATTAGTTGTTAATTATTTTATGTTTCTCTTGAATACGTAGTGTATTAGGTGAATTTTAAGGAAATTAAGTTTAAGAAGTCCTTGCGTTACGCTCAATAACAAGGACGTTTTGAGGAGAAGCGCAGCAATGCCTATGACAGCAGGATCTGGCTCCGTCCACTGCCAGCAAAGCCAGGCAGCGCGGTTAATTACGCGCACTGCTTTACAAACCGTTCCCAGAGGCGTCAACACCCCGGGCCCCGCGGGTCACTTCCACGCTAGGGCAGCGTGTGCCCCAGCGACCCGCCAGGACCCCGCTTGCCAACTCCCGGCAGTGTTTAAGGGTCCCGGGGGAGGCCGGCCGGAGCCCCCCAGCCCCGCGGTCGCTGACCGGGCCCTTGTTGGTTTCGCTGTTGTAGGGGAAAGGCGCTAGGGCGGCCGATAAGGCTGTTGCCATGGTGATGAAGGAGATGCCGAGGGAGGAGTCCGCGGAGGAGAAGCCCCTCCTCACGGTGACGTCACAGGTGGGCGGAGCGCGGGACGGGGCCGGCGGGGGGGGGCCGGGGGCTGGCACCAGGGCTTGGTCATCAATAGAAGCTCCACAGGGCGTTGGGCGCACGGCCATTAGCTGAGGTACCTCAACCCGGTACAGAACACCAAGCACTGGTGGTGTTCATGCCCCAGATCTCCCCCTTGAACACCGCATCTTGCTCCTTGCGAACCCTGATGTCCGTGAAGGAATTGTCGAGGGAAAAGGACACTCTTCAACGTACCGTTTCTAACTTTATCCCAAGTGACTGACAAACAATTAGAAGCCAACATCAAACGCCGCCCCTTCCTTCCCTGCTCAGTAAGCGCAAATCTTCCATCGGCATCAACAAGGCCGGGAGCTGCGCCTGAGCTCATTAATTGTTCAATGAACCATTTGTACTGGTTGTCCATCGGTCTACTCAACACCCGTCTGATACAGTTGTGCATTGATAAAGTGCCTGTGTCTGTTAGCGTCACACCTCCCACCACACACAAATACCTACTTCCCTGCTGTGCACCAAAGGGGTGCAGAAGCCAAAAGGAGGCAGAACCAGGTGAACAAGTGAGTATTTTTCATAGCCATCTCCGCATCATGTACCCATGACGTGCAGCTACACCACCATGCTCACTCCTCATTCACATCCTAGTTGTCCAGACGCCATGCTGCTTTGAGCTGCTGCCTCCTTAGCATGTCCGTGTTACCCTCTTGTTCAGGCCGGTTGTTCAGTTACGTGCTGCTGTACCGCCTTTAGCCATCGCCATCAGCATTCATCTCAGCCCTTTACCCAATGAAACAGATGGATGTGACTGCCGCTCGCAGGGCAAATCATGCGAGTTCCAAATTGGCCGCAAACAAACTTCCCAAGCCAGACCAAATTGGGTCATGAGAATAAGGCCTGCTCTTCCCAAAGAGATCACCAACACCAAACCCTGTACGGGCACGTGTGTTATCTTAGGAATTACTTACATGAGGTACCTATGTTGCATTGTCCCTCACAGTACAGTTAAATAAGCAAGAAAGCAAAGCAAAATGCTCGGATCAAGCCAGGAAGCGGAATATTTGCTTTTAGAAAACTACCAAAAAAGTGAAATTCCTATTTACAAAAGTCCTAGAGAACTGATTACATCTGACTGTAGTAGCAGATTCTGCAAGAAGCAGAAGGGGAATCTCAGAGACAGAGAGGAGATGCCAAAGCCTTGTTTTAACCAAGGAGTTAGCGATAATAGAGAGAAGTCCCTGAAACCTAATTTAAGAGAGACCTTTTAACTCTCTTCCTCTGGAATATGTTAAAAACGCATCCAACAGAGACCAAGTCAGATACACGTTCACATTTTATTAGGCTGCTAGCCAACCTTTATTTCGTAAAACATGACACTTGTTGACCTAAACACTCAGTGTGAATTAGAATTTGACAAAGTTTCCAATTCACAATTTATTTTATATCAGATCTCAAGGCAAATCTACAAATAGCATAAACCAAAGTACTGCAGACTCCACTGGGGTTCTGCTGATATGTGGCAACTGGGAATCTGGACCTTCATTCCAGCAGTAACAAGCCTACTACAATAAGCAGAGTGGTGTTCTTGGTAATTGAATAGGCTTTTCAGCATCTATTTTCTGTGATTCTATCTCAATTATTTTCAATGAAAGTCACTTTATTGGTATGAAAAGGCATTCAGTAGTTGCCAAATTTAATACTTCAGGCATCAGAGAGTGAGCTTTCTGTACTAATGGGATTTTGTAGAATATAACTCTATATACTATGTTGCTGCCTCCCTTTATCTTTTAAAGATAAATCAGAAAAGAATGGAACAAATGAAAAAAAGTAATTTTGGTATGAATAAGCCTAGGAAAAGTTAAGGAGTTTGCTGAAGGTTCAAAGATTAACAATACTCAGCTAACTGAATCCGAGATAAATTATTTTATGCAACTCATTTATAATAAATACATGGACAAATTGTGCATAAAGTTGGATTTGAATTCTGATTTTTTTTTCTTTTTATTTAACCTTTTCACAACTTCATTGACAGGAGCAAAGATCTCCCTTATGAATTAATTTCTAATGAGAAGTTTAAACCTAACTATCCCCTGGAGTCAAAGTTTAATTGTACAGTCAACTATGAAATTCCCTATCTGCTACAGGTCAGTGAACTTCAAAGGAGCTCATTCAATAACATACTCTGATCCACACTTAAACTTTAAAATATGACGAACTGCTTTATTGAGCAGTAAAAAAGTGCATGCTTATATGCTTTGCCAACCTGATTTTAAACAACCCAATCCCAAAGTATCGGGAGTTATCTGTCCCATGTTCATCATACTTAAGTTAAATTCTTCAGAGTACACAAGTTGGAGAGGTAGTGATGGTAGGATCCCTACACAAATAAGGAAATAACACCTACAGGAAGGGATTCATGTCCAGGAGGATCCTGTGGCAAATATACTCTGTATTATACAGTAGACTTGGGAGTCCGTGAAAAATTCACCAAAGGAAAAAGAAATGCAAATTATATGTTGACAGCTATCCCAACTTCTATTTCTAATAGAAAAATAGGGAGGTGCCTGCTTACTACACAGCCATTGCTCAGAGTAAAAATTTGATATTAACTGTTTATGATTTGAAATATTAAAGAACACTTACTTTTAGAACTGGAAAGTAAGTAAAAATGTGAAGTTAGATTAGAAGAAACATGCTGAAGTTCAGCTTATCCCATGAAAAATGCAGGCAATGACACAAATATCCCAAAAAGAAGAAGTGTTTAATGACTACACTCCAATTAACTCTCTCAGCTGTTTAAGGTTCTTATGAAAAAAAAGAACATTTTAGTTCTTATTAAGAGTAGGAGCAATGTTTTTTGAAAGTGAACTTAACTTACATGTCACTGGTTGATCCAGGCACACCTATATTTCCTCAAGAGTAAAAATACACGAACATTTCCAGTGCCTAAATTCCACTGTTCTGGGTGGGTTTGGTTTGTTTGTTTTGATTAGATGCTTTATGGGTTTTTTGTTTTGTTTTTCTCCCCCCCTTGAAACTAATATGCGACCTGACAAATTTTATAAAGGAAACAAAATAAAGATAGCTAATACACAACTCGCAATCTGAGTAGATTAAGGCATGTATCAAAAACTCACATTATGAAACTAATAGCATAATAACAGTTTTCCATATAAAAGTTAAGTCCAAACTGTTCAGAATCAACCACATTTATTCGAAACTTCTTAGCATTACACTTGCATTGACTTACAGTCTACTCTGTAAATATTTACTAAGTAACATAGAACAGAACAGCAGAGACTTGAAGTGAAAATAATTAGCTTCTCCTTTATACCAATCTCAAGCAGAAGTAACTTCATTTCAAGTAATTCCTATACATTAGTTTGAAAAAAAAATAATAAAAAAAGTCTTGCCAATTTTAGGAATCTTCAGCAATTAACTTCGGACTAAAATAATTCATCATAGATTCCAACCAGCCCTGTGAGAACAGTGGCAATTTCCTCAGTGATTTTAGGACTAAGTCTGTGATTTTATTTTTATATTCCTTTTAAAAGATTAGTGATAGATTCATTAGCCGTATTCCTCAAACATCTCAAATGGGTCTACTGTTATTTATTGTAAAACATTTGAGTAGTTTAGCAGGAGATGCTTAAGTCTGCAAACTTTTTCATCTGTTATTAAAAATAGGTAAATACTATGAGTGTAAAAAAAGACAAAATGCATAACTGCATGCTTAGCAGTACAAATATTAATTAAATCTTTACCTCCAAGTTAAGTATTGCTTAACACTTTGCTTTTAGGGCAGTATGTATAATTTGAGCAGAAATATTCTCATGAGCATAATAAAGAAAGTTGCCTCGATAACATGCTTAAAAGTCATAAATTGGCTGCTTGCCTAAAGTTATACAAGTTTCTCCATCACAAATTAAATACATTTTTCCATGAAATAAGCTTTAATTTGAAATTACCATGGGAATTGATAGTATTTTTTTCCATAAAATAAAGCTGACTATACCATTTCGTGCATTTTAAAAATGTTCTACCATTCCGTAAGCACAGAAAGAGCTGGACAATTTTTGCAAGTAATGTATTATGCTCATTTAACCCTTTTTTATATGAATAGAAATTAGTTTTCAGAAATCTGTTCATTCTTCATATATGAATATTCTAAGTAAAATTATACTATCCTTTTAATACTTACTTTTAATATCTTAATCCTTTTAAACAATTGCAAACTATGTACTACAATTGTTCTACATGCAATTAACTTCTTGTTTGCACAATGAAAATGTTACACTCCATTGCAAGTTTAAAACGTTCTCAAGCACCTTTCAAGTTTCAAGCATTTCAATCTACAAAATAACATCGAAGCCAACACACATGCCATGCCATATCCCTGTGGAGAAGCCATACAACAGGAAATTATGATTTGGTTCCTATGACTGCCCACAGTAACACATCCAAAAACACAACCTTATTCTAGATAAGCTACAGAACTCCACAGAAAGAAAAAAAAAAAAAAGAATGATTTCAAAATAATTACAGCCTATTTGTAAGGATACAGCAAGGTACAGTAAAAGATGAATTTTGTTACATGGGAAGTATACAGATCATTTTCAGCGCAGTTGAAGATCTGTAGGAATTGCATAAGCTTTACAAAATTGGCACTCGTGATAAGCCATGGTAATTTTGATATTATTAATTCTCTTCATGCTACTAATATCATGAAGATCTGGTCTTAAAAAAGCAGATGTATATCTTTCATCTTAATTGACATTTGATTATGCACCATACTCAGAACAGTGCACAAAGCTGTATATAATCCACTACTGAAAAAATTTTCAAACCTATCTGTGGATTACAGGTGATTGACAAAGCATTTGTACATGCAAGCTCAGTTCAATATTCTGGTGGTCTTCTCTTTCAGCTGACAAAAAAAACATTAAATAATTTCCTACTATTTTGTAAGCAATCATAATAGTTGCCCCAGAGATGCTGAGAGATTCCAGAAGTAGTACCAGCAATATGAGTGAAACAGGACTCCTTGAATTTGTCATCTATTTAAAATCCTTATTTAGAAGAAATGGAAAACTGTGGTTCCCAAAGTCAGGCTACTTCTTTAGTTGGAGTTGCCACACAAGAAGTAATTTCAATGAGTAATACAGGAACCAGAGTCTAGCACCATGAGTTACCATTTGCTTTCTGGAGGTACTATCATGACACCTGTGCCTCTCCAGGTCTTCCACTGTATAGATTTCTCCAGGGCTTTCTCAACAGAAAATGGGTTCTGCAGAACAGGAAGGCTACAGGACTTTCCCACCCTGCATTTACTCAGCTTAGGTGTCCAATTTGTTAACCCCTCAATCAAAAAGCAAGTCATTTTAGGAATACAGACTAAATATTTTCATGAACTAACATTACAGAAATCATTTCCTTAAAAGGATATTTTGCAATTTTTAGCGACTGTATTACTTCAAGGACCTCTATGCATTAAGCATTTATTAAGCATAAACAGTTAATTTTGTCTTTGATCACTGTTGTACTGTAGCAGCAATCCAGCAGGGAGAACTGGAGTATTGGGAAAGGCTAAAACATAAGTCATATGGCGAGACTATGAAGACAATGCAGAGCCAGGTGAGGGTAAACAGAATCTTCTAAGACCCAAGAAAGGATTCAACAAACAGCTTCCTTTAATTAAAAAGTACACAGAGCGCGTGGATGTTAATGCACCAGAAAGACTTGAAGTAACATTTTTATAAGTAGTAAAGGCCAAATTGGCAGTTCCACTCAAAACATGACAAGAGCAACTTCTCTCCTAATGACTCTAATCCAGCAAGGCAGTTAAGCACATGCTTAACCTTGAGTTTTGCAGGACATGCTTAAGTGGCTTGCCGGCGTGAAGCCAAAATGCAGGAGCCAGATACAACCCTGTGTTTGGCTACTGCTCCCTTTTAGTTTTCTTCGCCAGACGAAGAACAATAGAGGGAACATGGTGAACTGCAAGATATTTAGTTCTACGTTGCAGCTAGACACTATAATTTGTGTAGGTCAGCACTGACAAACACAGATAGGATGCTACCATGACACAGCAATAGCTCTCACAAAATCGATGCAACTGCTATGAAGACGCAACATAAACATGTTACCATTTACTGATTGAGACATCAAGCATAAGTTTTAAATAACACCACTTTCCTGTAAATTTAAGCATCCAATATGATGTCTATAGTAATCCTCCCACAGTTTCTCAGCCTTCACACAGGCTGTGGGTCAGTTGTTAGCATTAAGCCTCAGGGAATCGCTGGGCCTGCATGATTTCAGGTAAGATATTGTCACCTCTGATTCACAGGCTGCTGTACACACTTCCTACTATTTAGCAACTGAGTACCAGTTATCACCTGCCAAGTGAAACTCATCTTCAGAGAGGTAGCAACACCAAACTGCTCTTAGAAGGAGGGCGAAATGAGTTTGTTTCTGTTTTAGAGCTTCCCACCATTTGTGTTAGGTGGAAGTCAGTTACACTGTATGCCCTGTGTATTGATTCTCTGTTCCTGTGAAAACCAAATATTTGGCTGGCATGTCAGTTTTGTTGGGACGTAAATTCACACTAGAGTGACAGAGAAAAGATTAGTATGCCCCTGGCACAAGGATGATGCCAGAAGTCAAGCAGCGATCACACTTACTATACGATAAAAAATAAGTGTGGGGTGGTAGCGATATGATTTTTCCTTGTGAAATACTTACAAATATTCTAGAAAAGTAAGGGAAGAAAAACACAGCTCATACAATTTGAGCTTTTTTGCATGAAACTACTGATTTTATAAGTACTTCCTTTTCCAAGTCTCCCTCTGAGACAATAAAGGAGGTATCTCAATACTTATCCTGTCAAGATCACAATCCACAAACACTACTTCCAGTTATGCTTCAGAGAACAACCACCTCAATTTCTAGATCTGGTTCCCATTTATCAGTTTTTAGAAATACCTTGTTCAAGGAAATGAATCCATAGAAATCACTTGTTTCCTCTTATCCTAGTGAATGTCACCAGAGATCATGATATGCCAAATACATACAGAGAACTTACCTATTAAATTTGATATATGTCATATAAATTAATTAGCAATTGATGTTAGTTCATGTCTTAGGTAATGCCCTCTGGTTGAGTTAAAAACTAAAAGAACAGGTAGTATAGCACGGACAAACTACTATCTAGTTTACCTACTTATCGAGTCTCACCCAAGCAGCAGACAAGTTTCTCTCAGAGCAATGTTCAAAAACGCAATTTCTCCTACAGAAATTCTGAATTAAGAAGGTCCTGTTTTCTCGTATGCTGACTGCTCATTACCATACCCTGAGCTTTTTGAGTCAGATCATTTCACTGATCCAGTTTACAGCCCAACCGCACCATTCCAAGCACAGTGTCTAGGCAGAGGTACAGCAAAAGCCATCAACACCCATGAGTAGGTTTGCTACTGAATGCTACAGGGCCTTATCCAGTAGTAGTCTGGGGCTTCCTAAGTTAATTCCTTGAATAATTCAGTCATCTTCTGATGACATAACTTGTAGAATCCAATCCAACTAGCTTGGGTAGCAAATTACAACTACATTTTTGGTGCCTATATAACCAGTCCTACTAAAGTAAGTTCCATATATAGTCATTGGGAAAGCTAGGTGCCTTTGAGAGCCTCCTGAGGGAGAGCCTAAATTAAGCAGGGAGGGTCTCCCTCTGGAGCTGCTTTTCTAGGCATTTATCTCTTCCTATTGAACATGGAGGGAATTTAAGCATTTAATTTTAGAGAACTAGTTCACTGTGTGCTCAAAACATAGGTGCTAATTAGCTGTCTCTGCCTGACTCTGGAACCCCACAATTTAGCTCCCAAGTCATTTATCTTAAAGACTAGCAGTATGTTATGTTCTACTAACACAAAAAAAAGAAACTAAACACCATGTATGGTGCACCACAAACACAGTAAAATAGGAATGAAGTAAGAGGATATAAAAACAGCATTTCAGGTCTATACCTTACTGACAGCATCAACATGTTCCACCTCTGACGACCACGATATAAGCCTGTTGCTCTATGAAGGCACAGCATTTGAAGCCATGATCAGGGCAGGTTGTACAGGTGAACATCATGAGCTGTAAATGTAACACCAGTTAAGAAGTTGGTCCTCACAGCTGATCCCCTGAGGTGTGTTCCAGCTCCCTCCACCCAACAGCCAAAGTTCCCTTGTGAAAACATTTCACAGCCCCATTTCATGACACAACCCTGTCAACTGCCTCCCCCCTCCTTTAAAAATATAAAAATAAAAAAAAACAGGTTACTGACTAGGTGTTTCATAAATCTCTTTTTACAACAGAATTTGTAGTCTGGGAGCAAAGCAAAACCAAAGCCATGGCAGTTGTTATACCATATGTAATTTCACCTTTTCTCTTGCATAGTAAATCACAATACAACCAACATTAGTGCTGCAACAGGCACCTACATTAAGGCCACAGACCGAAGGACCCCAGGATGAGAATAAAAGTCCCATAAATTTTTTTATGGGATAGCAGAGCTGTCACCACAGTAGCAGCTAGGTGCTTACTGAGCCTCACACAGGTCCCTAGAGCAGACAGGCCTGAGGAGAGGCTCAGGGACAATGTCTCCTCTATGTTTTTTTTAAGAAGCAGCGTACTCCCATGGGGACAAAGGGAGAAAATACAGCATGGGAGGCTTTCGGGGTGACAGTAGGGCATAGGAAGAGTTGGGCAGGCAAACAGTGGAAGCTGGGACCAGGCTGGATGCTGGCTAAAGGGAAGAGAAGACCCCTCAAGGGACCTCTCCGTTTCAGCAGGGCCACTACCGCTCCTACCACATCGCAATGTCTCTCCTCCAGGCTCAGCACACCTATAACCAACCCCATCTAGAGTTTGACTTTTTTTAGCCTTAAACCAGTCACTCCAGTTCTGTCCATCAGGCTGACACCTACCCCTCACACCTGAGGAGGGCCCAGAGCGGGAACTACCATGAGCCACTGCTTCTACCCTCCTTTTCTCACAGAAGCCCTGAGAGCAGAATGGAGAGCATTAGCCAAGCCAGAGGGGGAATGGAAAATTCATCAGTAAAGGCAGCTGTGGATAATAAATTACACTGATGAGTAAATGCAGAGAGCTGGGGCAGGGGTGGGTGACAGGGCACAGAAAATGGAGGTCAGGTGGTTCCCCTCAGTGCTCTGGGCTGTTGGCCTGCCTGGCAGCTGCTGAGGTAAAACATGGCAGCTGCGGCCTCTGGCATGGCACCACTGCCTCCTGGCCAGGCCTCTGTGCCTCATCTCAGACCCGCACTAAATAATCCTCATTTTGAATACATTTAAGGAATGGGGCTGATATCAGGCATCAAGTGATGCTTCTGACACTCCCAGTATCTTTCCCAAAGCACCAAAATTCACAGCTTTTTGGTATGAGAAAGTCCAATAGCAGTACTGAGGGGGAGAAAAAGCAGCCTTCTCTGTTGTGTTGCTCAGTGGCAGGCGTCAGTCACGTAAAATTCATTTGAATTTATGAGGAGCATTTTATACTATGGTTGAGACTCTTCATATCTATTAGTAGTAGGAAATATCACCCTTCACAAATTTTAGATATGTTTCAGTTAAGGGAGTGTTTTTTTCTTTAATTAAAATAGATTCTGTAAAGAAAAATTAAGTTCTTAGAGACATTATGAGAATTTACGGTACTCACTGGCTAAATTAGTACTCAGAAATCAATAATTTTACAGTCTGAGTCTATACAGCTTGGCGTGTGTACAAATACCGCACACATAAATATTATGCGGTGGCACACTGCCAGCAGCCTGGCTCTCGCTCCCAGCGCCTCTTCCTCCAGCGCTGCATGATGCCGGTCGGCTTTCTTAATTTCACTTTGCTTCTCTTGTCTGCAACATAGAGATAATACTTCTCAGCTCCATGGTGGTGCCAGGCTTGATTCATGAATGTTTTAAAGCATTCTGTGATATTCACCCTGAAAGGTGCTTGAGAACCATAAATTATTACTTTAATATAGATAATAGTTTTCATCTCATGAATGTTTTATAACACTACTCCAAATTCATGCCTGATATAACTCTAATAACTTGAGTAGAGTTAAAAGAGGGATAAATTTGGTACAATATATGAGACAGCAAAATGAAATTCAAAGTGTGAGACCAAGGATTTACCAAATGGCATTGCATACACGGTAATGTCAGAAACTGCCCCTCTGACTACTTACCTACTGCAAAAATTCCGCTCACAGCACTGTTTAACCTCTTAAGGTTTGATTCATCATGAAATACCCGCTTCACATCAAAAACGTTTTTCCAGTATGTTCTATCGCTGTGTAGTTTGTATATATTGAGAATTAGTAGACTTGATCACGTACTTGTTTTCATTTTTCAACCCAGATATTTCATTTCAAAGCACACTTTTTCACAGGAACAATTCTTTTTAAAAAGGCACTCCTACAGCTTTCAGTTTTTAGCCACAGGAGCATAGGACACTACTGGGAAGAATCCTCTGGGCCATCACTCACTTCTCAAAAGCAGTCACATCATAAACAGCCATGAAGAAAGCTTTTCAAATGCCACTTTAAAAAGCTAGGCTTTTTGTCCCCCAACCCTAAAAATTATACTGTTTGGTCAATTCACTGCTGTGATAGTTAAGATTCTTTTAATTTCCAGACCAAATCTACTCATGGCCAGTTGAGATCTCTTCAGTCTTGTGCCAACTTTTTTCTATTGTTGAAATAGTTTTCCACTTCCAATGTCATCCGGCCCATCTCTCTTTATATATACAAGAATAATAATTATATTCCTACTCAATCTTCATTTTGTTAGCCTAAGCAAGTCAACTTCTTTTAGAGTCCCTGTAAAATGTGTTCTTTATTCCTCTGATCATCTGGGTGGCCCATATCTGATGAATATAGTGTATATGTTCACATAGTGACAGAATCAGAGAATAACTTATTTGTTTTCTAATTAAATAAAAATGCTGCAAGTGCATCGCAAAGGCACAGCTTAGTAAGAATTAAATCTTGGTGTTCACTGGTAAAACTGATTATGAAGAAGTGGATATCTGCCTAACTCTCAGTTTGATGGTAGAAATCAATACACTTCTGGTACCAAACTAAGAAGTCCTGTGGCTGGGCTGGTCATCATTATATAAACAACATAATAAAGAAATGACTGGTGATGTGATAACCACCTTTGAAAAGTTAAAAAAAAAAAAAAAAAGACATCTCCTACTTCATACTTAGTTGAACCTTGGAGAAATTCAGATTTTTAACTTTTTTGTTCTAGCCCTTCCTTCCTTTCCTTCCTTCCTTCCTTCCTTCCTTCCTTCCTTCCTTCCTTCCTTCCTTCCTTCCTTCCTTCCTTCCTTCCTTCCTTCCTTCCTTCCTTCCTTCCTTCCTTCCTTCCTTCCTTCCTTCCTTCCTTCCTTCCTTCCTTCCTTCCTTCCTTCCTAATAGGAACATTACAGAAAATTTCCATGGAACGTAATGCAAAACTTAAACAGCGTCTAAATTCTACATGATAGTGTACCCTTCTGATATGCTCATATAGATACAGAAACAGAGTATTTCCTATGAAGTTTTTACATTTACACTTATTACTATGGAACCTCGTCTTTATTCCCTCCAAATAATGTAAGACTTTTCTTCATGCTGTTAGCACATCATAAAATAAATCATTGAAGATCCAGCTGATCCATAGACTTTTACAATCTTTCTGCTGGATGTTATGTTCACCAGAATATGCAAATTACTGCAGAAGTGCAGCCACTGTTACTGATGCTAGTTCCTAGAAGAAAAGGTATTTGAACAATTTTTGCTGATATGTGGAGTTGATCATAGAGAAACTTTTAAAATATTGGAAGTAGTTTGGACAAGGATTAAATAGCTATACACCCTTATTTTTTTCACCAATAGATACGATCACCAAATCACAGACAGAAAAATACATATATAGTGTAGAGATATAGTAGGTCCTCTTAATTCTTAAATATCAGTATTAGGCAAAAGTATACGCCTAGAGATAATGTGGGCAATGTGGAGCCACCTTTAATCAAAATCAAAGGTGTGCAGTTGGTATAAATGCAATTTCCAATCAGGTGTTGAGATTTACCAAATTAAGCAAGTAACATCTGTGTGATGAATGAGACAGCAATATGAGCAATCAGTTCAGATAGTTATAAAAACAGATGATTTATTCCCCTTGTAAGGTGTATCTGCAGTCTAGGTTTAGCACATGCAGAATTAGTTTGAGGCAATGTCATTGCCAGATTTCTAAAGTAAGTGCCCCCAGTTTGCACATTCTGCTACACACAGTTGGGCAAGCAATCTTCCACGTTAATTGTATAAATTGCTATTTCAGATAGCAATGATGTTACAGGCCAGATTCTGGGTAAATGAATATTACAGTCAGTCAGCTTTAGGTACCAGCTTAAATATTTGACCCATCAAAATTATGGGCTCCAGTATTTCCTTGAGACATTGGAATACCAAGTGACAAACAACAGTGAACCTAAGCTGTTGTATTGTAGGAGCTGTAGAGGCTGCAGTAGCTAAATGCCAGTAATCAATAAACATCAAATTAGGATAAGGGAATACCTTTTCTTGCCAGTTTTAGACCATGTTAGCATCCTCAATTTAAAAGTTCAAATATACACAGAGAACATTTCAAAATTACAACAGTGGAAAAAGAGCAAAAACAGGACAGAAAGAGGGAGCTGAGAGAGGATAATGGTGAAGCTGAAAGTGTCCCAGATGAAAGTAACAAAAGAAAAACGTGTTCATATTGTTAAAGTAAATGCAGGCCACACCATCAGACGTCCATCCAGCTCAACTTAGGTCTTGATCCTGCCATCAGAGGATTGTAGAGAGGAGACTTTTATTTATGAGACTGTTTTATTACTCTTTAAGTTTTTTAATACCCAATACATGAAAATCCTCTAATATACAGATTTCTTTTAGGTCGCATTCCTGCAATCACAATAAAAAGGGAAAACTGCTTAAAATACAAATTGTATTATGAGTTTTCACACAGTCAAAACTCATGCAGGAAGTTCATAAATTCACCAGAGTCCATCCACTGTCATTCATATGTCCTTGTATTGCAGAGAGGTGTTTTCCATCTCAGCAGGTTATTGTTTAATGGGCTAATGCATATTTTCTAGATGGAATGGTGTTGTAGGAATTCTGTGGGGAGGCATGTTACTGGTGAAAACAAGACCACTTCCAAATATTAAAAAAGTCCTCCTTAGTCTCCTGGTGACAGGGAAGGCCAACTTCACCCATTGATTTAAAGGGAGTTACATCAGACCTTGAACACTTTAGCCCTAAGAGCAATATATTGCAATAATTGCTATGAAAAAAAAATCACCTTGCTGCTTTATTTTTGTGCAATTTGTAAAACTGGAATATAATTTTGCCCTAAGAGAGTAACTAAGTTGATTTGGTTTTGTTTTATTTTTTTTATAATTTTAAGCCCAGAACTATTTGTACATCTCCTAATTGCAATCTCTGACTCTCTAGCAATCAAAAATAAAGCACATGATATTATAAAAAAAAAAAAATGTTTTATTTGTTCAAATTCTGTACCCCAACAACACTCCGTGATCCTGAGATTTTTTGTTGTCAGCTGGTGAATGAGCAGCAAGAAAGCAGACCACTTCTGAGCCCCTCCATTGATGACTTTCTCTGTGAAGCTAAACCAGAAGCTGTTGCAAGGCCTGTAACATCAAATACTGCAGGTAACCAAAATTCTGTACTATCTCTCATGAGAGAGAAATAATTTTAGTTTTATTTTAATTGTGTTATATTTTGTCAAGTAATTTCTTTTAGTCTCTTATAAAAAATACTATTTGCACAAAATTATAAACTGATATTGTAATTGTTTGATCTATTACTAGAAAAAAGAAATGTTTATTACATTTCAGGGCAAATCTGATGTGATCCAAATCACATTTATTCTAGCAGATCTCTGACCTTGAATTAAAGGGAGCTTCAACAGGAAGTACATAGCAGATCAACAAATTCTCAATCTTTGTTTTTGTAAAAATATAACTTACGGATAAGCCACATTTACGCTTGTTTTAACCAAACCCATTCTTTAGAAAGATGTGAATGTCTGAGAAAAAGAGAAGAGGTATCAAAACAGTTTATCCAGACTTGAGTTCAGAAACTTAAGTACTGAAAAGATCCAAGAAATTTCTTGCCTGATTTGTTTTGTGGTGAGATAGTAAAGCAGATAATTAAGAAGAAATCCTGAAAGCCTTCTGAATTAAGTGTGTTGTCCTTTGGATGTGTTTGTAGAAATTGGCATTCTCCTATTCAGTATTTCTGCTAAGGTAATCTAAGCATTTGAGTTGATTTACTGAGATACCATAAAATCAATAGTGCTACCATGTTCTGTTGCAGTCTCATAAAATGTTTTGTCTCGTTAGAAGCCATTTAATTAAAATCCATATACATCCAAATTATTAAAATAACTAAATGACTAATTAACAGCTGGGTGATTATCTTCACATCTAATTAATGTGTCTAAAGCAGTATGCGGTTTCTAGTAGCAAAACTGGAACACTGAATTAAATTAACAATTGTAAATAGTATTTTTTCCTTTGATATAACTAAAGATATTACAGGGATTAATATAAATGTTTCAAGTTGTTTAAGATGGTGTTGTAAAAATTAAGTGTCTTATGTCTGGATAAGATCCTATATCTGCCTTGAATATCTGTCAGATTTGGGGCATTTTAATCAGATTTTTATTTATAAGTTTTTTATTTTGTGAAGACTGATGAAATCTGGTGATTTACCAAGAAGACAGAAAAAGCACTACAAGAGATGACAATATATGTGTCAAAAACACCTCCCCTGTAAACTGATAATGCAGAGGAGGGGGTTCTGTCTTTTGTATGCTAAAGAATTTCCAATATTACTCTTCAAGCAACTTATAAATGAGAAACTCGGACTGAAGCCTGGCTTATATACTGATATGGTCTTTAACAGAGCAAGCAATAGAATTTCTAATTATAGTTAATATTTATCTTGAAAAGGACAAACAGCAACAACAGTAGAAAAAATTTCTAACCATACAGTTATTCCTTTTTGACCAAAAAAGTTGGCCAAATGTGGGGCAATGCAGATTTGTTTGCAGGAAGAAAAGACTATGTTATTGTCTTTTGTGCTATAGTTTTCTGCACCCTGTTTCTTCCAGTACAGCAAAAATCTTTACTGTCAGAATCTCAGGCCCTTTTTCAGTCATGCATAGATGCACAGCTCTCTCATTGTTAGGATCATATTCTCAGTGCTAGGCCTTCCTTTGTTTGAAGCTTTTCTATCACAACTGTTCTTTCTCACCTGTTTTATATTTTCTGCATCTCTAACAGACACAGGCTTCAGAGAATAGTGGCATCCATTGCTTTTTGCCAAAATTTAACCATGGGCAAAGCAAACATAGCTCTTGTTTTCTCCAGTTCCTTTCCTAATTTAGAAAGATTTGTTCTTATTAACTTCACAATTACATTTGTTTTGTCAAGCAACATGTTCTAATATGTGTGATGGAACCTGATTTTATATGCAATTCTTTTAAATTAATGACAAAAAAAACACATTTTAGACTACAATTTTTAGTAGAACCTAAAAGAAGTCAAACTCTCACTGAATTAAAAGAACTAAACATCTAACTTCCCTCTGTAGTTTTAAGCTTTGTCCAGAAACACTTGAAGTACAAAGGTTAGAATATTTTTTACCTTATAGAATCCTGGCATCACAGAACTATCTAGATCGGAAAAGACCTCCAAGATCACCAAATCCAACCATCAATCTGACCTACTGAGTCAGGTCACTAAACCATGTCCTTTAGTACCACAAATGAATTAATAGTTTAATGAGAAATGAATTAGGTGAATAGTTCTAGGAAACTAAGGTGAGTTGCCTACTAGGAAAAGAAAGATTGGTTCAAAGTATTTTTTTCAGAAAGATTTTTTTGAAAGTGGTTGGTTAATGAAAAAAAGCATAATTCAGCATCTTTGAAAAAAATCTCTGAATGTGAAATGTTAGAGAAAGCAGTCCATTCTTCAGCTTTTTCCTTAATGGCATGTGGTACAACAACCTAAGCAGCTGTTACAAGTATTTGGTAAGCCATAAGATTAAGCCAAATCTACCCAAAAACTCAACTGTACAGGGAACCTTCACAACATAAGAAAAACTGTGGACTAAGACCCAAGAGGACGTTCTGAAGATTTTCAGAGCAAAAGCCTTTCTTACAAATCAGGCTTTTTTAAACTGCATCCAGTTAAGCACATGAGATCACTAATCATATTTGAGTACGCTGGTCTTCATCTTTAGCAGGAAATACACATCTACTGTAGTCAAATGAAAATGCATTAACTTAATGCCTTTCCCAAATTAAAAAAAAAAAAAAGTTATTTGAATTAACATTGAATTCTAACATTTTGTCTCTAAGTGTTATCAACAGGTTTGGATCTCTTGGATCTTAGTGAACCTGTCTTACAAACCCAAAACAAAGCAAAGAAATCAGAGAATCCATCAAGAGGTGAAGGCTTAAAAGCTTCAACCCACAGAAAGAAGACAGACAATTCTGACCTTATCAGTGTGGACACTGAGCAGAAAGTCCAGACCGTCAGAGTTTCAGACAAGTCTTCACTAGATTTAGGTAAGAGTGTAGCTATTATATCAGTGTTATATAGCCTTGCTTAGCACAAGTTTCTCCTTGTTACTAGCCCAAAATAATGAGCAAGATCTGAATTTCCACTGCACCGCACTTTAGCAGACAGTGTAAACTTAACTTTGTGTAAACATTTTGCCTTTATCATTATACATGTTGTCAGTAAATGTGCAAATAAAGATCTGAGTGGATTTTACAAAAAAAAAAAATAGGATCAGTAAAATGGTAGAAAAATCTATAACGCTATCATGAGAAACCAATAAAGGGCACAGATCAGAAACAACCCACAGTGGGTGTCCTTTTCAGATCTTCATGTGCTAGAAATACACAAGAATTTTTTAAGTACTGCTTCACCTATGCATGCCAGAGAAAAAAGTTCTGGACAGAAGAGCTATATTTATACAGATTGAACAAAAACCTGAATACAACTCAATAGCCTGCCAAGCATGATCTATAGATGAGCTTTGGAAAAGGTGAATTTAATTTAGTTCCATCCAAACTAAATTACTTGCACCGCAACTGAGAAATTTGCAAGGTAAATGTAATTTATACCAAGGTAGCAAATTTTCCTTTCATCAACATAGAACTTTTATATAACTTTATCATTGAACAGGAGCTGAATATCTCATTTTTGCAAGGCAAGTCCAACACATGATTGAATCCTATTGGTTGCCTACACAGTCATTTATGAATGGTAGTCACCAGAATAAGTTTTATTTATACAATCTGAATACAATTAAGAAATTAAAATATATTCCTATCAGTATAATTTTATCAACAGATCTAAATTACATGCAAACCAATGATTTTAAATTGAGATTTCCACTGACTTTCTGACCATGAATCTGCTTTTGGTGGCCTTAAAAATCATGATTTAGAAAAATGTTGCAAATTCCCAAGTATTTTTACAGAATATCAGCTAGAAAGGTGCACAACATTTCTGTCTACTGGACTTTAATTAAAATAGTCTTTGGTGGCATGGCTTCACAATTTCCTCTGAACTTATATTCAACAGAAGGGAATTAATTCAAGAAACAGTAGTTTCTTTGATAAGTTCATATCTTCTTTTGTTATCTTTCAGTTGATATTCAGACACAGCTAGAGAAATGGGATGACGTCAACTTTCACGGAGAGAGGAGCTGCAAGGTCCACCCTTCTGCAGAACGAACATCATCATCATCTAGAGCTCCATCAAAAGAGCTTTTATGGTATACATTTTGCTTTTCTTAGAAAAATATTTCCAGTCCAGCTCTCTTAATTAACGATGACAAGTCATATTATTAAATCTGTTAGGATTACATTGAAAATATGCAAGCAGACATTTTGGACAATGTATCATAAACAAACACACTATAAAATTACATTTTGTCAGCAATTTTTAATGTTGTGAAGAATAGCAGGTGCAGTTGCTAAATAGATGGTGGTGAAAATTCCACAGAGGGATGCAGTGATCCAAAAGACTACAGATGTGAGTAAAATTAGTAAAAAAAAAGATACTGTGCAGTGATGTGACAGTCACTGGATACCCAGTGTAATTTCTTTGCTATCAAGAGGGCAGAATTTCTGTGTGGAAAAGGCAAGAAAAAATATACAAGCCAAGTATTACCTCTTTCACACAGTTCAACTAAAATTACAAAGGATGTAAAAGAGGGAAGAATTGGGCTTTGCCTTTAGGACCAGGTCACACAGATTAATTCTGCTGTCTTCTTGGTATGTAAGCAACAGTCATTCGCTGCATTATGCATGACCATGATTATCATTTTCGTACACTAGAAGCAGATTCCTGACCAACTGATGCTCGTCCTGTGTCTTAAACAGCCCTTTATCTGAGTGTTTCATTAACTTAGAGCTTTATAGAAGAGTTTCGCTCAGTTAACCTGATTTTGGCCTACAGGGCTTCATTTTCTGAGGAAGAAAATAGGATCTTGTGGCACAAACAGGCACATAAGCCAGGATGAAGTCTTGCAATGTGGCTGTTGATTCTTAGACACTGACTGCAGTTACATGCTTGTGTCATTGCCTAAACCTCATTTTGCATTTCTATGAAATGGAAGTGTAGTGGTAGAGGCAAAGTCTCCATTCCATTATAGTAGTTTAATGCCCATATGTGCTTGGTGCTTTACTGGTGAATTGGGCCTGATTCCGTTTTTTTTGCATTACTATTGTCTGCACAGAACTGAAAAATGGAATAGCAGTAACACTGAAAAGGGTTCAGGCACTTTTGAAATCTCCAAGTTAAACAATTCAGTTAAAAGAGTTAACCTAATTAGTCTGTATGAGCTTATGAACCTGAAATAGATAAGGCAAAGCATCTTAGTCTGCACTGACGAATATGTAAATACATTATTTCTAGGTCCACAGAAAATAGATCACAGTCTGAGCTGACTAATGTCAAGAGTGCCTTGGACACTGATTCAACATCAGAACTAGAACTTGCACCTGCAATACAGGTAAGAAGATTTGGTAAATTTAGTAACATTAAAAAGGCAAGTAGGAATTGTCTCATTGGCTAACTGTTCACATGCTGGAAGAACTATTTAAGGGAAATTTTCAGGATCATCAGTTAAAAGCCTCATACAGCTGAATCTTCACACAGCTTCCAAATTAGTATATTACAAAATTAGCATAACTGTCAGCATATCAAACATTCAGAGTTTAACACTGCAGTGAACTGTGTGACCTTCCTGTACAAAAAGATATCAAACTGCAATTTACAGCAGTATCTGCTTTCCCTTCCTCCAGTTCTGAAAATCAAGCTTCTTATGGTTCCCTGTTCCTGTAATATAGCTTTTCTCAAGGTCTCTTGGTCGACCAGGAATACCCAAAATTGGGAAATGGCAAAGGAATACGGGAAAGAATCATTAGGCCAACATTCATTAGTAGTTTATCTCCACAGGTAGGAGAGCAGTGTGTTCAATGGACTTTTTCCTGCTGGAAAATGAACTCCAATAAGGAGGGCTCTGGGTTGTAAATTTGTAGATTTGCCCAGTTCCACCGTCATATAGTATATTGAACAGGACTTTATGGAAATTACTTAAAGTCATATGGTATTATATATATGTATGCATATATATGTACAAATACACATTTATATATGCATTCATATAGTTCAGATTGCTTATACACCTTATTTCCAGTTTTTTATTTCTTAACTGAAAGTTTTCAAGTTCAGCCAATGCTACTGGCAGGGGTGAGAGCAAGTTGTTTGGTGGATTCACTTATAGTTGAAAGCAATTTTTCTCTCAATTTTTCTACAGCTATTTTGAAGCCTGCACTTCAAAACCTTTCTGTTAGATGTAATATCTGGAAATTAATGAAAATTAATAGTCCCATTTGAAAATGGAAAAATGAGACACCAAAATGTCAAATGTCTTTTTTGGAGATCATGCACGAGTTTTTGCAGAAAATAGAAATAGAACCTAGTTATCAAGACCCATTTCTATATTTTCATTAGGGAAAAAGTGAAAAAGTCTCCTTTACTTTCCTGCCATTTCTACATTACAAACAGGATATTTTTTTTTTCAATTTTTATTTTTCCCCCGGAAGGTTTAACTAGTTCTAATGCATGATGTCTTTTTCATTCTGTACAATATTTATACATCTTAGTAATGGAAAAGATCTGTTGCATAATATCTACTTTAGATGGACAGCATCTTTTCACATGCTTTGTCCATCTTCTCTTGAAGTACCCCTAACCACTTTTTAGGAGGCTATTCCTCAGCCTAATAGATCTAAATGCCATCTTTATGTTTAACCTGGATGTGTTTAAATCAAGTAGACAGTCACAGGTTATAAGTCTGTGGCTTTCTGTAAAAGCAATTGCAAATACAGCACCTCTACTTTATATGGTCTATTTCCCATTCTACTAGATTAACTGCAGAAGCAAAAATCAGCATTTTTAATTCAGTATAGATTCAATCCTTTGAGTCTCCGTACTATTTTATAAAATGGATGGTATTTGAAAATTTAAAAATCTTAAGTTGAATCAGCCAACTTGAAAGAGAAGCAGAGTATAAAATTCTTATCTGATGCTCTAGTATATTTCATGTTTTGTTTTCCTTTATCATAAGCTCCTTTTTTTCAAACTCGTGATCCACTCAAGTCATGAAATGTTGTTGACCTGGTAATTAATAGTGCTTCATCCTGCTTATACTTGGACTGTCAAAGTTGTCAGTTCCCAACAACCAGGCTCATCTGTTTTGACAGAGTTCTTAATCTGCTTGTAAAAGAAATCATATTAGTAGTGCTTTTATCAAAGCATGTTTACCATACTTTGTCCTCTATAGATCTTGTCTATCTCATTTAAGGGTAACCTTTGCATGTGCAACAGATTCTGTCATACTCTAAAGATTTCATCTTGTCAAACTTGCTGCAGTTAGCCATCAGTAGTTGCTGAGACAATTGCCTTCATCACTCATCTTTGATGTTAGATTTAGTTCCTCAAAGTGAAATACTAAGCAACTAGGTTACATTTTCATTAAAATTATGCAATCTCCTTAATGAAATCCTGTGTTTACTGTGCTTATGTCATACAAAATCACAAAGGCAAGCTTTGAATTAATAAGAATCATAGAATGAGGAAGAAATGTCTCTAAATGCTGGAAAGGGCAATAGCATGGTAGCTGTCACTGGATGTGGCCAACTTCCTTCTTAGTATTCTGCTCACATCATATGTGTCCTATTATTAACTCTTAAGCTGTATTGGCCCAAGTATCTTTGTTCATTCTTTTATCTGCCATACCAGAAAGTTCCTTGTTACGGTTTTATTGGTACGAGAGCTCCTACAGTGATGGGGTTTTTTGAAGGTTTATTTTCTCTCTGACAGTTACAAACTACAGAGGGAGGTAATATGTTAAAATGTATATGCATAAACTCTGCTTATGTTTTAACTTTCAAAATACAATTTAAAACTCGGGCCTCGTTGCTCACTCAGAATGCATACACAAGAAACCTCGACATACTACAAACTATACCTAATTCTACTATCTCTACACTCTTAGACTAACGTGTATCTCAAAGCCTGTAAACCTTAGAAACATGCAGTTTTGGGCAGCAGTTTTTAGAATGCATGATTTATTCCCCACTTCTCCCAGATACATATAGTAAGACAAATGGCCTGGATCTTTTTGGATGTGCCAGTTACTCTAATAAAATTAAGTTACAAAGGACAGATTTAGCTCGTTATTTGAAGACCTGCTCAAAAGTTAAGACTATAATTTAAGCCTCTCACCAACAGTTAAGGTCCAACAGCACATAAGCAGACTACAGGTGCAGGAAACTGTGCGCAAATGTATTGGAATGGAAGATTTTGTTCCCGAAGACAGCAGCCAGTGATCAACTACAGCACCTCCACTGTAGAGTGGTGAGCATATCAAACCACAGTGTATGCAGGCTGTCCATGCCTCAGACATACCCATTCCACCCCGACCCATACTACACCTTGGGCTCCCGTTAAGGGTCACAGCTGCAGAGTCCCAGTCCATCACCAGCTGGAGAGGTGAAGTTCTCCAGTGCTGGCACTCCATTTCCATCCCCTCTCTTCCTGCACTAGCAAAAGGCAGCATGTTTGTTACACATGGGGTTTTTCATTTCTGGATATCACAACTCAGAATATGACTCTGCATTGTCTATATACAAATGTAGCTTATGTGGGTTTTGTTAATTACTTCTTTTTTCCCCTCTGATTGAGAGCAGGTGTGCATTTAATGGAGGAGAAGGTGTATTTCTGTGGGGATTACGCGGAGAGAATGTGTATGCTGTGATATGAGGCAGAGGAGGGGACTTGTGTTTCTTTCTTATCCTCTTTCTCCTCACCTCTCTAACTGCCCCAACAAGCTCTCTCCCCTTCTCCAGTACTAGTCAGTCTAAACATCATGATTTATGCTATTGTCCTTGACCTAAGGCAATTACAGTCACTAGAAGCAAAAGATTCAAAAGCTGATGTAGTCAAACATTTTGCAAGAGTCAACTCATAAATAGTGAAAAGGCTAGGAACGTAATTAATGTCTATCAACACACTTTTGCGTCAAGAAAAAACAGATTTTATTCTTTGATCAGATTGCAGGTTGGGTTGATAAGCTGCTGTGTGATACTCAGCAAGATGTTTGACTTAGTGTACTATATTCTGATTTAAAAATTGCCACCATGCAATATGAATAAAGCAGCTGTTAAACAGATTAAGGCTAGCTAACAAGTTCTCAGGACCGGTAGTTATTTACTAGGAATTGTAATCATAAAGGGGGATTCTTCTGACATTATAAAGAGAAATCATGATCTTCAATATTATTGATCTGAAAATAAATATGCAAGCCATTCCTGGTGAAATTTGCATATAATGCAACAGTGGACTGAATAAAATGTAAACAAGGGAGTCATAAAAATGAGCTGGTGACCAAGACACCTATATAAATAAGTATTACAATATGGTTGCTTGAAAAATCATATATTACAGAATGAGAATGCAGGCTCTACTTACAACACTATGTTGGAAGGCAATTCTGAAAAGGATCTATGGCTCAGAGTGTACAAACATGTCGCTGTGAGTGCTCCCTGTGCGGCATTGTGACAAGAAAACCATAGAAAAGCAGGCATAATTAGTGGGAGACAGGAGATCACTTGTTCCTTGCATAAAGAAACAGCAAGACAGGTATTGGACCATAGTGTTCACTTTTGTTGTCTGTATGGCTATACATTAAAGCTATAATAAATTAAAGAGGGAGAGTAAAAGTGCCACAAAAAGGTTGAAATCTGAATAAAATGTCTCATAACAAGCTAAGTTAAGATCTTAATCTCTTTATAACATTTAAAAGATAATTAAAAGCAGATTAAAGTAATGGGTATCTTTCCACGGAGAAAATAAGGGGTACTAAAAACTGCTTCACACTACCGGAGAAAGGATAAGAAGTAATAGCTGGAAACAGAAATTGAAAGGAATAAGAGAAACGAGGAGGTCAATTAAACAAATTTCCAAACATAGTAACAAGATTAAGGTCTCTTGATAACTTTTAATTAAACCCAAGCACATTCCTCAAAGACATATATTCCAGACAACTCCACTTACCATCAGTAGAACATCACTTTCATCTTATGGCTGTCCAAGTGACAAAAGAAATCAAAGAATCGAAACAAACAGACTATTTGAACAAGTTATCTCCTCTGCCCTAAATACTGTTAATCAGTAAAATAACTGTTTTGTGTATAGGAACTTTAGGGCTATATTGACAAAGTATGTCATCTTTCTAGTTAAAAAGGCATGAGTATACACAGGCAGACAGACATGTCTGACCATGCTTTGCACACTGTATGAACGCACAGGAATGTTATTGCATGTTTCATTCCAAGAAAGCAAATTCCAACACTTGCAGATACAGCCCAATGAGTCTGAAGTGAGCAAAATTAGTCTTTTAGCAATGTGTCTTATTGAAATTGAATATTATAAGTACAGTCATCAGAAACATAATCATGTAAATTAATGCAGTTGGGACCATGGTCAGGCAAATGGCTAATGAGTTTAACCTCTGACAAACACGAGAGAATGGATTAGCAGTCAGAGCTCTGTTTAGCAAGATTAGGCCACTTTGTGATTTTCTATGCCATCACTGAATACTGTTTGTTTTTGTGTTGTGCCTTTTGTGCAAAAAGCATTAATAAAATGTTTTTTAGCAAGAGAATAGGGAGAAACTTGTTATGGACTTCCAATGGGACTGACTGATAGTCAGGTGTAGAAGGGAGCACAACTACTGGTTGTAAAATGCATTTATCCCTCCAGTGAAAGCCATAGCAAACCTGTCTCTCCAATGTGATCCCAAAGCAGAATCTGAAAGAAAAACACAAAATATACAGGCAAAATGAGAGGCTTTCTTCTTGGAATACACTGAGTGGAATGCATTGCCACAGTCATAATACAGGAGTAGGAACAATTAAGGTAAAAGTCTTAACAAAAGAGCCATCTATTCCCTTTTTAGCCCAGTACTTTCACTGTCTTTTCTTGGCTGTCTCTTTAATTTTCACACATCTTGAGTAATAAGAAAACTCTAGAAAGATAAGTTATTCTGCTTCTGATGAGGAATGATCTTTCTACAGTGTATGCGAATTCAGAGGAATTCATGCAGGGACACGATTAGTTTTGCCCAAGGAAAAGGCCATTTTGGGCTTGAGGCAGTTAAGGAAATAACTCAGAAATTTTGCAGAGAGTATATCATCCTATGCTGAGTTATTCTTTTATTTCTTTAGGCACGATCAGCTAAGGAGCAACGTTGGGGAGGGCCTCTTCTCTCTAGAAATCACTCCTTGGAAGAAGAATTTGAAAGAGCAAAGGCAGCTGTTGAGGTATTATTTCATTTACTGTTCTCATTTTCATATAATGTTCTATGGATTTTGTATTCATTTTGCAGCACAAGTAGAGGAGAAAGTTGGAAGTGGATTATTCAAAGCAGAGAAAAGATATGGTTCTTGGAGTTACTCATTTAAGATATCAGTTTCTCTCTTAACAAAAAATACAGCCTTAGCTATAAATGGACATGAGCCAGAACTAACTTTTCAAAATTGATTTTGTCTTACTCTAATACGTGGGTCAAGAAAAATTCCCCGTAATGCAAGTACTTCAAAAATAAAGGTATATGAGTGAAAACTGCTTTTTCCCCAGCAACTGAATGTGTCCAATCAGTTATTTCAGCTCAGACACAAACCAATTCTGCACATTGAAATTGGAATTCAGAATCATTGATAAAGAGAATGATTACTTGGTGTAATGGATGAGTAACTGCACATACAGCCGTAATCAGTGCATTTTTATTATTGTTATTTTTGTTATTATTATAACAGAATTATAGATAGAATGTTAAACATCAGAGTATTCTCTTCTTCTGATAAAGGAATTTAGTTTGAAAAGGTGAAGGTATTCAAATAGTTCTCCTATCTACTGTTTTTTTTTCATTAACTTCTACTTTTCTAACATGAAAAATGTCTCTTGAGTGTTGTCCTATACCACTACTCCCAACTGAAATCCTGCACCAGTCTTAAGATAAGGTGGCATACAGATTTTTTAATAGAATCCATTAAAAAATAAGGTACAATTGTCAATTCTGAGCATCATATCTTCTCCGAGGTTCAGTCATAACTGTTTAAAATCCCATTGCCACAAACAGCCAGGACAGCTGCATCCCACTGAGGGATTTTTCCCACTGAGGGAAATTTTTCATGATATGATAAGGTAAGACTACATGATTTCTACCATGGTTTCACAGGATCTTAATGCACGTAAAATATCATCTCAGTTTACAAAGTTAAAATGGACACAATCAGTAAATTAGCTGTTTTATAAACTACAGACTGAAGAGTTTATACATTTGTATTCTCTGAGTGCCTTTTTTCCTGACCAATTAGATTAACAACTTTAAATAACTGTTGGTGATGCATATGTTTTGTTTTGTTTTGTGGTGTTTTTTTTTTTTGATGTGGCACATCACGCACATTTGTTCCTGGCAGGAAATGAGAGACTTGCTTTCAGATCACCAAAATTTTCTAGATGTTCCTAATTGCACTGCAATATGATCCTTAAGGTGGGACATGTTGTGCAGTAATCTGTGGTTGAGACACAGGGAATCTGATGGTGAACATCTCTGCATTACAGTTAGTGGTTAAGCAAATGGTGTCAGTACTTTTGCAGTTCCCAGAAACCACGTGTGATGGGGAGTTCCTAGACAGATTACAAGACTTTACTGAATTACTTTACAGAATAAAATAAGGAAGAGAATGTATTGTAAAAAAAAGGTCATTCTGAGGCAACAAAGATTATTAAAATGCTTTAATGTAGTCTTGCAAACAGCTATTAAAAAGATTCTAATTAAATGTTTCCCTAACTATGTAACTGGAAGTCTAAGTAATTCTTTCTGCTTAAAATAGAAATTTAGACCAGGTAGTTAAAATAGAAAGGAGATGATTCTTCAAGATCTTATAGAGTAGTTATTTTCATTTGCATCTGAAAAGCATTGAATTTTCATCCTGGCAAAAATGAAGTGGTAAGAAAGTTAAGGTGATTGAAATAAATTGAAATAAATTGCAGGCCATCTCAGAAAGATTAGTGCTTTCTTAACCAGAGAATAGATACTGTTCAAAAATCCTTCTTTTAGGCTTAGGATGTTTCTGTAATATTCCTCAACTGGGAAAGCTCTGAGTGGTAAGATTAGCCAGAAAACTGATCAAGAAAAGGAAGTGAATCTGAGGTTCTTCATTGCCTGCTTTGAAAGGAATTAATTAAAAATTCAGTAAATGAAGACACCAAACTTTATCCCCCACCCAATACTCACTTTAGAGCTTCGGGAATGGTCTTAAGATGTCAAACTCTGAGATTAATGAAAATCTGTGAGGTAATTCTTTCTAAAGTAGGTTTAAAGATGTCTGTGTCATTGGGGATTCTTTAAAGAATAAAGAGATAAGTAAATTAGCTTTTTTACTACAGAGGATCTAGATGCGCTTGCACTGATTGGGTCCTTGCAGACTTGGCTACCTTTTCTTTCATTCTGGAAACCGGATTTGATTTTTTCCTTGTCCCTTTGCTAAACACTTGAGGGAAGCACAAATAACCTAATGTCGTGATTTCCAAGTGCCATACCAAATATGGTCTAAAATATTTTTTCTACTAATTAGATGTTTTTTTACCAATAGTCAGTACTTTTGAATTAAAAAAAAGAAAAAAAATGCTAGCATGAGAACTCAGATCCATCCTGTATCTATATTCTGTTAATATGATTGTTTTATCCTGCACCTTCCTACTGGTAGTGAGTTAGAATTAAAAAACATGAAACCAAGGAAGTGCAAAAACTTCCAACAGAAAAATGTCTCAGACATGGAAAAAAAGCAATTTTAATATTTTCTTATGCCACATTTACCTGGTGTAGATATTAAATTGCAGATGCCACACTGTTTTGTGAGCTTACACAAAAGAAATTTTAAACCATCCTTCTCGGCATCATTTTATTTACAACATGAGCCCTTACTGTATAATAAATATACTGTTATGAAGCATCAGAACATATTACAGCTAAATTTTGTGACAACAGTTGTTAGTAGTAATTAGTAAGTGCACAAATTTAACATATTGATGCAGTAATTCAAAGGAAGAACAACCACAACAGCTTTATTACAGCTTTATTTTTTATGCATTGGTCAAGAAGAAACATTGCAAACTGAGTTTTAGCAGTATGGGACAGGCAAAATTCTAATCAAATGTGATGAAAACCGGTAAATTTAAAAATTAGCCATCAATATTCTGAAAATCCACCCCCCACTCCCGCCATTGTATCACAGGAAATAAAGAACCTGAAGAAATTCTGTCTCCCACTGAGACACTGCTTCAGCGTATTTTTAAATACTAAGGGTAAAAACAGTCTCTTTGACAAAATGTAGAATATTCTGCAGGGAAGGAGTCAGATGGTATGAAACATTTTTCCTGGTTGTCATTTCACTCAAAGGCTGCAGATGATCTGAGAATATGTTAAACGTGTTCAACTGCTCTGAAAACTTTTGATATGTCCAAAGCAATTTGCCAGTGTTAAGGTAGGAAAAACACAGAAATGAAATAATTGGCACCAGTCACATAGCAAATAGAGTTAAAATTAAATTTAGGAGTCTTGATCCAGAGCCAGATTTTCAGAAGCATTCAATATTAATTTAGCCCTCCTACTACTGAAGTCAATGGAAAAACTGCCACTAATGACACCTGAAATAGCCTTAGGCCTTTAATAAAGACCATGCAATATGTCCTCTTCTTCAAGGACATTAAACTGCTCTGCTATTGACATTGTTATTTGCCATGGCAATATTATGGCATTTTATCAGGTGCCATGATTGAGCATGATCCAGTTGCTCAGCGCGGTTTTGCCGTAGCGGTTTCAGAGCCCGCACGTACTGAATGCATTTAGGAAGCCATAGCTGCTGCAGGAGTTCTGAAATTGAAGGGAACTCACAGTCCTGTTGTCCCTCCTCATCAGTCCCTGCACTGTACAACCATACAGTCCCTGGCTCCGGACTTTCCCAGCAGGTCCTGTCCTTTTGGGTAAATGGACCCTTAGTATATCTGGGCTCTTATATCTCACAGCTTAGAAAACAGAGGTATGGATACAGTCCCATTTGGGTCAGCATCGCAGAACAGTTATTTCTCTACTAAGGTAGTCTTACGAAATTCTCAGAGGCTTTCCAGAGAAAGTATGTATCTTACTCCTTTCTCCCTGTATTCCTTTCTTCCAAACATCTCCATTAAGACTACCACCTGTACAGATGTGCATAAGCTTATGTCTGAACTAAAGAAAAGTGTTCTTGTGAAACTCCACAGGAATAAGAAGGTGACAAGAAGAGTTGCTTAACACACAAGTTATGTCATAGAGGTATCTCAACACTTTACCCGGTGTTATGTAATAATTAAAATATTCTGTAATATACATTTATTTAAGGCAAAAAAATCAGTTAATCCCCTGGAACTCTGGAAGGCTGATAAGAGAGACATCATGTCACTTTAAATGTATTAATATATAATACCTTAATATTATATATATATATTAAGATATATCTATTCTATCCTAATAATATCTATATTAATATTTTGCAGTCGTAGGCTTGCTATCCCACCACAGCCTAGGAGTGGAATTCAGACAACCGAACTCTCCTAGGCTTTGGTTTCCTGTATCAAAACCAACAGCAGTTCAGGTGCCCTTCCAGGAAATTCCATACCGTTCTGTACAGCTACACCACTGAGGGTTTATCGTGACATGAAGAGGAAAATCAAAATCATAAGAACCACTCGCCAAGTCAAGGCAAGGCTACCTTCCCTCCCCAACAGCCACATGAAGGACTTAAATCCATTTTGCCCAGACATGCAAATCACTAGTTATAGTTGCAAACTAACAGTTCGGTCCTGACCCCTGTCCAAGTAGTATGTGATGAGATAAGAGAGCTAATAGCTTAACTGAACTTCTCCCCAGTACATTTTTCCTCCATTTTTGATTCACTATAGATAAACATTAATCACGGTTATTTGAATGCATAGTAATTCATTAGCCTTTTAAGTAGAATATGCACACAGTGAGCTTCTGTGTGTATTATAAATATGTAACTAAGCAGCAGTATTTGAATTTAAGACTTAAAAACACTAAGTGTTTTTATATATGACGAAGAAATGTGATTTGATATGTTTCCAAGTCAGTGGGTCGTATAAATGATCTTTGTGGGAAAAAAATGCAAGAAAAAAAATCTAATATAAACATCATATACATATATATCATTAGTTCTATAACGTAATCTGTTTTAAAAGGCATTACTAATTACTTTTCTGTAGTTATATTAATATTAATCTATAGAAAAGGGAAATTTCCACTCCTTTACCTCATCCTGAATCTCCAAATTACTTATAGTAAAAACACGGTCAAGTAATTTTCTTCTTCAATGCAGCACAGATTTGCACTGAATGCAAAATAGACCATGGAGATATTTGTTGAACAGGATAGTTTAAGGGATTCAAGTGCCTCTGCTCATGGCTGATAAAAAAGGGCGAGATCTGAATCATTATCCTGGCCTTTTCAATCCCTAAATGGACATTTCAGCACAATCTCACAACTATTTAAAAGGCTGTATTTCCTTCAAATTTGGAATGAAAGCAAATTTTGAAACCTCAGAAGTTGTTGTGTAACAGAGTTGTCACCTTCAGTTTGCTTCTATTAAAAAGAGTGTAATCTCTCCAGGCGTGAATGATTCACGCTCGTTTCCTAGTCCACAGAGTAACATAGCAGGTATCTTCACAGATCCTGCCACTGCATAATTCATGCTAGTCTGAGTCTCCTGGATATCAGGAGGCAGATGACACAGGAAGAGTCAAAGGGAAATGCCTGTTAGATTTCTAGACAGGGAATGCACCTTGCCATTTGCAAACAGCCTTGTGATTTATAGTAATAGCACCTATTGATAGTGGTTGCAAGCCCTCCTAACCCTTCATATCTAGTATCAAATGCTCTCATTGCTGACTCATTCTAGATCCACTAATAGTCTGCGTTTTCCTTTTTCCAAGCACCTAAGAAGGAGGCCTGTGGCAAGTAATGCAATCACAGATTCAGATTTTGCAAATCGTGCCTGGCTGTGGAGCCATTGAGCAATTGATCTTGCCGTAACAATTTGGACAAAACTACCTGGACCAGTTTCTAACAACTTTAAATAATTTTGTTTAGTACCTCACTCTCAAATAGGTCTGTCTATACCTCAACAGAGTTATTTGTGCTATTTTCTTTGACATAAATAAACTAAGAAACTGCGCCCTCAGTAGTGCTGTTTTACTGAAATACTGGCCATGCCCTTAACGAACTGGAGAACTTTGCAAAGGCTTGCAGTGCTGAGCGTATATTTTGCTATGGGACTGCACCTCAGGGCTATGACTAATGTGTGGCAGCTGAAAAAACAGCACCTTATCTTGGATTTCCCCCACTTTTTTTTTTTTTTTTTGTCCTGTTTCTGTTTCTTGACATCAATTTCTATCAAATACAGTGGTTCCTTCATTCTGGTTGTTACCCATCCTAAACCTCGTTTGTTTTTAATCATTTCTATTTTTCTGTTACATGTTTTTCCCTCTTGACTTTCAGCTAAATCTTAGCCTTACTGTACAATTTTATAAGCTCTTACAGATTCCTTTCACCAGCACAGGATATGTTGGGATTTCTCCAGTATGTCAAAAGACATTTAATTTGAATTCTCTTGTGCAAACACTCTCTGTCTAAGCTTTGTCATTACTCTTTTATGGAGTAGAAAATGCTGAATCTATCAAAGTAGGATGCTTGTTCTGTTTTAAACTGGTTTATGTATTGTTATTCTTTAACATGTATGCTTAGGGTTGTTTTTGTTTTGTTTTGTTTGTGGGTTTGTGTGTTGTTTTTTTGGGCAGTATTCATTTCATTCAAATTGTATGTAACAATTTGCTGTTAGCATCAGTGCAATGTAGTGTAAGCTGCTGCAAATCCTGCTCCAAATAGAACATATGCTGCCTCTGAGATAAAGAGATTTCTGTTGAAGAAACGCATTCCAATATAGGAGATGAAATTTAATTACATGGAATTCCAAATTTGTACTGTAGTATTTCAGTCAGTATGATTATTAATAGAACAAATCCTGCTCAGCAAAATTGCCAGACTCAGGCCACTGGTAGAAAGAAATTAAAAGCTCACCATTTTATTTTAGAGTTTTGTTGCTCTTTTTCTTCTTTTTTTTCCTCTTTTTCTTCCAGTCAGACACAGAGTTTTGGGATAAAATGCAAGCAGAATGGGAAGAAATGGCTCGCAGGAACTGGATTTCAGAGAACCAGGAAGCACCAGGACAAGTCACCATCTCAACCATTGAGAAGGTAACACGAAGTTTTTAATACAGCACATCCTTCCTGTGAAATTTTTAGATGAGCCTCAGCTGTTCAAGGGAACCCAAGAAAACTCTTCAAAGATAAGGAAAGTAATTTTACCCAAAAGAGCTCATCCTCTTTAAAGTGTCTGTGAGTAGAGTAGATTTGGAAGAGTACTGTAGTGAGAACACACTTAGACATGCACACTGTTTGAATTCAGCCAAATGGATCACAAAGCAAACTGCTGGATTCTGGGCACTTTGAAGACAGGTGCTTAAGGAAGAGCAGCAAATACTAAGAAAATCTGGGCTGACACTTTCAGAGAATAAGAATGACGTATTCTGTCTCCCTTCTTCATTCCCTCCATTGTGTGCTTTACTTTTGTTTATGTAGCCAATATTAGCATACACACTTCACACTGCAATGGCAAAAGGATAAAAAGGCAAAATCTAAAAAAAAAAAATCCTAAAGTAGATGGTTGAAACACCATTCTATATCTTGAAGGTTAATTGAAGATTTCAGGGTATCAACTGAACAGAGATCAGGTTACAGTCACCACAGGGAGTCAACCACTTGAGGTGTGCTCTTAACCATCAAATTGGATGTCCTGGGCTCAGGTGAGGTTCAGTTCTGCTAATACTGCAGTCAGTGTGAGCTTGTATATTATCTTTGATGGAGAGTCCAACATGAGTATCAGTAAGAATAACTTCAGAGCTAAAGTAAATATACAGAGAGCACAATATAAATGCCCAGTGGTGGTTAGGTTTTTTGTTTGTTTTTGTTTTACAATTCTTGTAATTTAAATTTCACAGAGTAGCTCATACTTTTTTTCATAGAACAAAGGAGGTTTACATCCATTTGGAAAATTGTGAATCATTTAATTTTACAGTTGCTGTTCCTTACTGCAGTGCTTCATCATGGGTCCCTTAACTCTCTTCTCCAGGGATATTATTTTCATACAGAAAACCCCTTCAAAGACTGGCCAGGTGCTTTTGAGGAAGGACTGAAAAAAATGAAAGAAGGTGACCTGCCAGTTACAATCTTGTACCTGGAGGCTGCGATTCTACAAGAACCAAATGATGCAGAGGTATTCACTCTTGTGCCTTTTATTGACAAAGGAAAAGGGGACACCATTTAGCATGCAAAGATGGAATGGTTTCATGGCTCAAACCTTTGCTAGTCATGACTGACTGAAACAGATTGAACAATAATGGGTTTGGAATAGCATATGCCTTGAAATAGATAAAGGTGAGCTCTTTGTAAAATGAGAATCTATTCTTGAAATTATAGAATTTCCAAGTTGTCGTTTAAAAGTATTGAAAAGAGACAATATTTCAAACTTTTCATTTTTTTCCTGATGTTTTCAACCTATTAAACACTTCTATTGAAAAAGCCATTGAGTTATTGAAAAAGAATGTTGACAAAAAATTTAAAGTTATATCAATTTCTACAATACTGATGTTTTCAATGGGTATATACTCTGTGAAACCTGAAAAATATTTACAATATTTACAATTTAAGTATCTAGGTTTCTTTGAATCTCTTGCTACGGTAAAATAAGCAGCAGTATTTCAAAAAGCCCAGACCTTCCAGAATCTTTTAGACCTATACAACTTAATAGTTGTTCTTCACTGTTTTCCATAAAAGTCTAGTTATATTTAAAATATACAGTAACTCACATTTGAGAAAACATCATGTGATTATGCACTGACAGAATACCTTTGCACTGATTGATTATAAAATTAACAGGCCCAAAGATATTCAAAACTGCATTGATTTGTACTGTTGGTATGTTCACCATAGAAAAATCTGTAATTAGAACATATCTATTTTTATTTACTTCCCTGCTGAACAGTGATACTAGTTGTAACTCTGCTTGTGCTTGGGTATATATAACAAAATAATACAGCGATGATTATTTTTGCAGGCCTGGCAGTTCCTGGGTATAACACAGGCAGAGAATGAAAATGAGCAGGCAGCCATTGTCGCCCTCCAAAGGTAGATGAAGATAATTGCTAAGTAAGGGGTCTAATGAGTATTAGGTAATGGAGATGTAGGTATACTTAACCTCATACTTGTAACACGAAGCATTCATTTAACTAAGTAAAGCGTAGGTGCAGAAATCTTCCCAGTAACTTCAGAGTGATTAATATTTCTGTTTAATGAAATAAGTACAGTATTTAATCTAGTAATGTAATTAGTTGCTCAGAAGAAAAGTTATGTGGCCTGATAAACGTGAATTAGACATAATGCAAATAAAGTCTCTTTTTGATATTCTAGCCACTTGGCATATTTTTTGTAGTCTGTCCTTTAATGAAGAAGTTTTCTTAATTGGAATGAGCACCCTCCAGCAGCTGAATACTAAACTGAGAACATTTATGGTTGATAGAGATATAAAGATGATCTTATGCTTGTATGTAAAACATCAGTTCCAAAATACCAGCATTAGTATTACCTTTCTCTAGGGGGTTTTCATGTCTCCACTTGAAACAAGTACCCTCTCCAAATTCAATTGCATTAGCAACGTTAACCATCAAGTCACTTCACCTAAGGATACTCTAACTCATTTATGTGTAACTTAGTGTATCACCTGATAGTGAAACCAAGGGATTGCCTGATTGACGGCTTTCCCATTCCCACAGATTTAAAACAAGAACATTCAAACAATAGATCAGATTCTGTTTTCATTTCATTATATATATAGCTGTGGAAAGATTACTCAAGTTGACTGGCTCTAGCATTATCAAAGAATTACTGAGAATTTAGCATCAGTGTCAAGATTCATAAGAAAGAGATTTTTGTCTTCGGAATACTTTTTTATAGAGCTGAAAATCATATTAAACTGTTTCCTTGAATTTACGTGAAGCTTCTTTTTATTTACTAGACAGATAATATAAAATGAGTCTACCCAATCAATGTACTCATAACCAAAAGAATGAAAACATAACCTGTATACATATGTTTATGTGCATACATGTGTGTGTGTATGCACAGGCATATGCATGCATATGTGTGTGTATACATGTGCATAATGCTCATAATGAAAGTATTATTGGTTAGATCTTATTTGTGTGAGTGATTGATTATTTTTTTACACAGGCTATTGTGAAAGAATTCAAGAATTGTGTTTGGCTAAAAAAAAAAAAACAACCTCACAATATTTTTATTTTCTGCCCAGGTGCTTGGAACTACAGCCAAACAACCTAAAAGCTCTGATGGCACTAGCTGTAAGTTATACCAACACTGGCCATCAACAAGAAGCGTATCAAGCTCTAAGAAACTGGATAAAGCAAAATCCAAAATACAAGTATATAGCAAAAAGCAAAAAAGGGTCCCCAGCACTTACCAGGAGAATGTCTAAAACATCAGACGAAAGGTAAATGCAGCATAAATCCTGATGGCGGAAATTTAATGACCACTACTAATGATGGTGCATTCAAAAAACAAAAAAAGTCAATTAGTTGGCAGCCCTTCAACATGTTTTCATGAGCCCAATAAATGTCTCTGAATTGTGAGATGCATCATAAAGTCATTAAAGGCATAAATATCATTTATAGAACCAAAACACTAGGGCTATCTCACTGCGTGTCATTTTGAAGACAGGCCTTACGTTTTACCCTTATCACTTACAAGCCTTGGGTTGACAAGATAATTTAGTATAAGCAAAAGTAAAATATGCAAGTTCTGCTTAATTGCTAAGTGCATTATTCTGCTGTGGCCTCATCACCCACTGTTGTCAGTGTGAAGGCTTTATGAAGCCTACAGTGGGTACAGAAGTCTTAAATTATGCCTCTTCAGGGGTCTTGGGTAGTTACTTGATCTACGCCTCTTAAGAATGATTACTATTTTTACCAGTCTAGAACTCTTTTACTGCTGAGAAACCCATCCAATTTTAATACGTTTGGTAAGCCTTCATGTTTTCTTACTTGGATTCATAGCAGCACTTTGACTTCATTACATAGATAAACTCTTGAATTTCAGAAATAAGTTTACTACAGGACCTGGAAGTAAGCCTTTGTTATGATGAAGTTGAAGAAGCTTATTTTCAAATTTTAGGAGTATATCACTTCTGATACATCCAGTACAAGGATTTTAATTTCTGGCTATGCAATCAATACTGCAATGTTTGCAAAAAAATGTAAGATGCAACTTTATGTTATTTTTCCTCCCTTGTCTAGCTCATTACTTGAAGAAGTAAAGGATTTATACCTGGAGGCTGCTCACCAGAATGGTGATATGATAGACCCTGACTTGCAGACAGGACTTGGAGTTCTTTTCCACCTGAATGGAGAATTTAACAGAGCAATAGATGCATTTAGTGCTGCTTTAACTGTTCGCCCAGAGGTACGCTTTTTGTTTTTACATTTTTAAGAATTTAGTTTTACAGGCTGTTTTCTTTCTTGCCTCTTGAACAGACCAATATTAATGAGATGTCACTTCAGCCATTAAAATTTTAATACCTGAAATAGAAATGTTAATTACAAGACAGTCCCATTTAGAAACAGATTTATATATATCTGATTTCTAGCTCTGTGCTGATTAATTGTACTAGTTACATAGAGTTGCCTATAATCATAAATCAGAACCTCCCATTTTGTGTCAATTAAGAAAAGACATGATACTGTTATTTTCTGCAGTCCTCCCTACTTTGCAATCAAAAAAGAGCTATTATTGAGCCCTCTTTTGACACTTACAGTAGAAGACTCATTTTCTCACCAGGACTATACGTTATGGAACCGTCTTGGAGCAACCTTGGCAAATGGGGATCGAAGCGAAGAAGCCGTTGAGGCCTACACACGTGCTTTAGAAATACAGCCTGGCTTCATTAGGTCCAGATACAACTTAGGCATAAGCTGCATCAACCTAGGGGCATACAGGTAAGTTAGAAAAATGCATAAACTAAAAATATCTATCAAGTGAAAATTCATTTTCTAGCTAGGGCTATCTCAGAACATAGCTTAATAATCTCAGCCACTGTAAAAAAAAAAAAAAAATCATTCAAAGCACTAACAAATGATGCCTTTCTTATATCCACACATCCTACATAACAGAACTACTGACTTTCTGTTAAAAACATAAATCTCTCATTCAACAAGCTGATTAAGCATTTTTAAGCTCTAAATGCAAGTACTCTAATAGTAATCAGTGGGATTGTTCTCACGCTTAAACTTAGACCTGTGCTTAAGAGCTTTTCTAAAAGAAAATATTAAAAGCCTGTCTTTAGAAAGGAAACTTCAAACTGCTTCAAGTTGCTAATCCTGTCAAAAACACTTTTAATACATCCTTCAGGAGTCAAGGGTGATATTCCAGGTCTACGTAAAAAAGGTCCCAACTGTCAGCTTAAGACAGTTAAGATGAAGGGGAGCTATACAGCAATGAAGACAACTTCCCCCAGTGTATGAATAGACTAAACTCTGAATTACTGCAAGTCATGTCTGCTTGTTTAAAGAAAATCAAGCAAGAATAACAGAGAGATTGATGAACTGCATTGTTAAAAAAAAAAAAAAAAAACTAATCAATTCTAGCATGGTATTTCCTAAAGTTTTAAGCTATTCATTACGCAAATTATATTGCATGTTTCTTCTTTCTTCTTTCCTACAGAGAGGCTGTCAGCAACTTTCTCACTGCTCTCAGCTTGCAAAGAAAGAGCAGAAATCTACAGCAGGTTCCCCGTCCTGCTTTATCAGGCAACATTTGGGCAGCACTTCGAATTGCTCTGTCTATGATGGACCAGCCAGAACTGTTTCAAGCTGCCAATGTGGGTGATCTAGACATTCTGTTAAGAGCATTTAATCTAGAGCCGTAGTAAAAAGCATCCACAAATTGATTAAGTTATATTAGGAAACAGAGAACTCTTTTATTACTCATCTCAAAATGACAACATCTTCCAAAAGATCACAGCTGTAGATCGGTAGGGGAATTCTCTTGGACATTATTCAAAAAGGAAAAGTTCAAAAGCACAAGATATTGTAAATAGGTTCAAACTCAAAAGATCAAAATGAGCTGCAGCTAATCTGACAGAGCCCTAAACTCAATGAAATAGCCATTTCTGAAGAATCTTCATCCCATGCAAGCTATCTCTCTCTATATGTACACAGCTATACAAAGAAAAATATATTAAGAACAAACCTAGGTAATCATTATTGCACATTTAGAATGGCAAGCAACGCATCCAAGAAACCTGCTTAGCAGCTCATCACACTATACTGACATCACTTTTCCCTACAACATGGATTCCCTGTCCTTTTAGTTTCTTTGAAAAATCTTCTCGAGGTCCATCTTCAACATAGCTCTGAAAACAGATGCATGTAAAATAGATGTATTTTGTTTTGAATATATTTATTAGTTGGAAGTCAAGAAAATCTTTGCTTCTGAAGGTACCTTGATTAATTTGGGCCAAATTCTGCAGGCTCACGGTGTTGTAAACTATGTGCAATATTAAGAAGAACATTGTACATGGAGGCCTATGAGATTAGGCCACGTATATATTGGAAGGACAAGTGTTTCAAGCAGAAGCAGTAATTTGCACTAGAATTGTTGCTGTTTAAACCAGCTCTCTCTGATCATGGACAGAGTATGTCTGCTTCTAAGGAGCTCATAGCAGGATCTGCACCTATCTATGTGTACTTATGCACTTTAATCTTTCTTTTCGTAAAATTGTGCTGTGCTTTATTTTTATTTTAATTACTAACAGCAGAATGTACAGGATAGCCTTGTTGGCATAGAGGACCAAATATCATTTCCTGAAATGTGATAAGAGGGTTTTCAATATTCTTATGTTTAAAAAATGCAAGTACAGTATAAACTGCAATATCTATTAGAAAGATTATTCTATTACGCATCAGGTACTACACACATGCATGCATGTGCATGCACATACATATTATGTGAATTATGTCATTTCAGAACATAATAAGCCACAGATCTTTATTGCAAATAAAGAAGAGTCTTTATAGGAGTTAATGCCTGCAGACCATACTTGAAGGACTTTTTCCTGAAAAGAATGGTCTAAATAATGCTTGTAGGATTGGAACTGAGATTTAATCCTGCTGTTATGGCAAACAGTAGCAAAAGTTTCAGTGAACTCTATGACTAAATGACAAAATTTAGCAGACTAAATCCTTAGATAACATCAGTATTTGTAGCTACTTAAAAATATGTATGCATATCATCTTAATTTTCCCTGATTGGATGAATGAGGTACAGTATTAAGGAAGGAGGCTGCACTGCCACATGATGAATGGATCAATTTGGGCACAGTGCAAACATGTTTAGCTTGAGGTAAATGTGTCAATCAAATACAGGAATATCATTTTTTATGGGGATAACTCTCAGTTGCCAATATTTTTAATACTTTTTTTAAACAGTGGAAGAACAAAATGTAATTGGGTGGCTACTGTGTCGATTCGTGGTCAGGAATGTAACGTGCAGGGTAGCCACTGGAATGTGACAACGTGGGACAAGCAGCACATTTCCTATAAACAGCAGTGGGAGAGAAGAAAAAAAAAAGCTCAATCAGCTGTTTAAAAAGCAAAATGCACAAAATTCTGTGGGTATTGGACAGTTTCACTGGTACAAACCTAAACTTTCTTGCAGCTATTTGTTATTCTGAGCAACCGCTTAAAGTAACATTTCATGTAAGATAGCATAATCACTGCATCTAAACATCAAATATAATTGTTAAATAAAAATAAACAGTTATTGTTAAAAATAGGAGGTTTACTCCTCACTCTCTCCCACAGAACAGAGGTGCTGAAATAGCTACAGGAAATTTTTAGTAGTGCTTTATTAATTCATTGTTTATATATATTCCTGTTTATCTATCAAGCATATAACAACTGATTCCTGCAATTTCCTCTAAGGATTGGTTATCAAGGACTGCCTGGGAATGTCATTTTAGCTAAGTGGGTTGCTGTATGCATATCTGCTGACAACAGTTTGCTCTTTTGCTTTGACAGCGATGTGTGATGACAGCCCTTTATTGATAAGGCAGAGCAGAAGGTGCAGTGCAATTGAATCTGGAAAGTGATAAGAGAGAAGGGAGGCAGCTTTGTGAAGAGGCTGTAAAGCAAAGGCATATGTGCTTAGATTTTCCTTGATGCCCTGCCATCACACACGTTCTAGAACATCCTCTGTGCGGTCAGATAATTAGTGCATATCCAGAGAGATGAGCTGCTCAAGAGTTATATTTTTATACCTTTCGAATCAACAAACTTAACTGCTTCACTTCAGAGTCAGAATGACAAGGAGTATTTGGTATTGATGACAGTTCACTAAACCTCCTCTTTTTTTTTTCCTCTAGCTTGTGTTCGAGTAACACAGCAATTCTGTTAGAAAAACCTAATGCAACTCTAGTTCGCATTCCGCAACCCACCCCCAAAAAAGTAGGTAACTTGATTTATCCTAGGATGCACTGCTCAAAACCACATTCCTCCGGCAGTACACATCCACTCCCACGTGAGGAAGGCTGCCTGCATAAATCTAGCAAAAAAACCACAAGGGCTGAACTCTGCTCCCCAAGGATACTCAAGCCCCCAGTTCATCACAAGCACTGCAGTCCCGCTGTACAGGACATGGGCTCCAAAAAGCCCACCCAAAGAGATTGTGCGCACTCCTGGAGATTACCCCAGCAGTTCTCTCCTGTTTCAGATAGGTGCTTAGCTGGCCGTAGGCTACCACTGAACAACATATTGTGCAAGGGAGACCAAAGCAAGCTTCCTGGGGGCAGTGGCACACCTCCTCACACCCTGCCAGAAACCAGTTCTGGCCTGGCCTGTGCAGGAAAACGGCCGCTGACGGAGCTCACCTTACTCTAACAGGTCAGGCTTCTCTGTGCTCAGTAGCTCTTGGTACTTGAGGACAGCGCTGTGTGCGCTTCAGTGTCCTGGGCTTTATCGTCCGCCTTTAGCCCCCACTGCCAAGCCCTGTCAGCACCCAAGACAGGGCTCAGTACATCTTTGATATGACCCCCTCGTGTTGTTTCTTGCATTTTTGGTAGCCAGTGTGTGTATTTGCCTGTAACAGCAAGAAGAAACGTAAAGAGCCTGCAGCATATTAACACCTTGAAAAGGAAATGCATCCACTTGTACTTCTAACCAGGCACAAGGCAGGATAAATAAGAAAGGCTGCTGAACTGTAGCAGATTGAGCCCGAGAGTGAGAGACAGGAAATCTGGATCGTCTTCTCAGTGCTCCCTGTGAGCTCCACCAAGTCCCCGACTTGTCCAGGTGTGCAAGGAAGGAAGGGCAAGTAACAGTCACTGCACGTGGTGGCACTACACAAGAGCAGGGGAATGCTGCTGTCTCACAGACTGTGTGCCTGAGGTCACTCATGTAAATTCAGAGAAGGCAACACAGGAGTACAGGGTTGCTCAGCTCTAAGTAGGGAAGCGGTTTTACATAAAGACTAGAAATTTCAGCAGCGAAGAGACCCCAAGACATTCCAAGGATTACAACTGTAGAACTTCTATGGGGTGGTACCAAATTAGAGTGCTGCAATGGTTTATCAGCACCTCCCACTCCTGCTTCCCCTTGTTCTTACTCCCCTCTTTCTCCAGAGGCGATTTATCACTGCCAGGTAATTGACTCCCAATTTTTGAGTCTTTCCTCTTTTACATATTTCATGCAATTAAAAAGCACTTTCCTAACCCAAGCTTGTGTCTGCCCTCTCCTCTGCAAAAGTTTATGAATATTTATAACAAGTCTGATCCATCAAGCTGCTAAACACTGAAAGTCTGTAGTCTTTGTGTGATCAGCTCACATACAGCTACCTGATGAGGGTTGGCCTCTGATACCACTGCACATGCTGAACAGTCACCGAAATCAAAATGATTATTTACGGAGTGAAGCTTTACAATGAAAGCAATAGGCTCATTTCTTGCTGATCTCTTCAAACTGTAATGATTAAACCCATTGTTGCAGTAGACTGTTTTTTATCGGTTTAAAGTGTTGGTTTGATCTTCAGGTAAACACATACATATCTGTATGCAATGGTATTTTATTAAGACCTGATAAATAACAGCACTTTAAAAAATACTGAGGAGAAAGTTCCTGTAACACAATGCCTCACATGACAATAGTGCATGCAACTACACTAACGAATAACTGTACTGAAATACTAATACTAAGCATGCAGCATTGCTACTTGAGTATACATTTAGAAAAAGCATGCAGAAGACACACGTAGGGTGTTTTTAGGCTATTAATTAGTATCTTCTATGGGATGTTTTAAAAGCATTTTGCATCTGCCAAACTCAAAATCAAGTTCAGGTTATTTGTAAGAGTTTAGACAAAACACAGAGCCCTTTTTAAATCCCATCCTTAGAAAATCGCTGCGTGTTGTGGATCTCACGTTTGCTTGAAGTCTTTAATTAATTACAGACGTCTGCACTAACTGCTTTTGCAGACAAATTTTGGTACCCTCTTCAGAACCAGAAAGCCAAATGTGTGTAGCTTTCCCAGGGAAGCTGGGTGTTTGGATTTTCACATTTTCTTTACTAGCCTAACCCAGATAGCACCAAACCAGAGAAAAAGATTCCCAGAGCCATTGAAACAACTACTGTCTTGCTCTACACGTAGCAGGGCCAGGCTTTTTCAAACTTGCCCACTAGCTCTGAAGGCTGCCTGCTGTCTGACTGTCCTGTTTGAAACTTGGAAAATCGCAGACTGGTTTGGGTTGGAAGGGACCTTAAAGACCATCCAGTTCCAACCCTCTGCCATGGGCAGGGACACCTCCCACTAGCCCAGGTTGCCCGAAGCCCCATCCAGCTTGGCCTTGAGCACTTCCAGGGGTGGGGCATCCACAGCTTCTCTGGGCAATGTGAACGTAAAATTTCACAGGATCTGAGCACCTACTGTGTGCACGGGTTTCAGCTGCAGATGCTCAATTCAGCTGAAATCTCAGCACATCAGGCACAAAGAGCTAATGAGCCAATTTGGAAAACTTGGACCTGTCTGTCAGGTGGAAAGGAGGACCCTGACAACACCAACAGGTGCTCCACAAATGTTCATAGGATCACAGGCCCCCATGACAGGAATAATAACTGCTGACATTACCAGCAGCCACAGAAGTGAAGACCGAGGCCTAAATCATTGCCTGTTAAAGCCAGTGAGAATTGGACTGACACAAATTGGTTGTAGATCTCTCTTGCCTGAACGTGCATCTGCAAAATGAGACACATTAGTTACTTCACACGAATAACCTGCGCAGTTGACAAACGGAGATTTCTGGTCACCAGTGTTGTCAGCTTTGCAGCCTGTACAGTGAATTTATGTAATTATGTTTATAAAATACCAAGTATTCACAGATAGAAGTGATAGACAAAACGCACTGCATGCTGTGACAAAACTGATGGGTGGATATGCAATACAGTGTTATCTATTATTCAAACCTCATCTAGGCTAGAAATCAAATTACTTCATTACGGTTCTATTTTTGGACTGGTGAAATAAGTCAGACACGAGCGCCATGCATGAAGAGACCACAGATGCTTTGAACAAACCTTGGCAAAATGAAAAATGTCGCAGAACCCACAGAAAGTTTCAGAGCCTCAGCCCACAAAGCAATAGGTACTATGCCTGGGAGAGAGACAGAAGGAACCTAAAGTTTCCTAAAATAAGCTGTAACTTTACAAATGCTTGCACATGTGACAGCAAGCTTGCATGGTCAAGATTTAATGTGCTTTGATCTTTTTTCCCCTTCCACATTTACAGAATGTCATTGACATTGGCTAAAACTTTAATTTAAATAGCCTTTTTAATATCAGTAATTACTGTAAATTCAGAAAAATCAAAGCATTTATAAATATATTTTATATATCAGAGTATAGCATATCTAGATTCAAATAAAACTATATAGTTTTGAAAAGCATTCTGTGCAGCTTCTTCTATATGCTGTAAACTGTTTGAAAAACCTTTGCTATCTTGCATCAGTTTTTTTGGCTTTATTTTTAAGCCAACATACAAGAAAGAAGGGACTAGGGTTAGCAGATACTTTCACCTGGGCTGTCAGAGGAGCCCTGCTGCTGCACACACTTACATTGCTCACTTAATGCCTCTGTCGATGGGTCGGTGGACGTGCAGGGTGCAGCACGCGGAGGTGGGAGCTCAGCCCTACACCTGAATGTTTACATTCCCTTACAAAGGCCCACACCGACCCAGACTGAGCACCTGGGTCTGTAAGTACATGAGGAGTAAAAAATACCTTTCTTACAACAACTAACTCGCCTCTGCATACGTAGTGCATTATCAGCTGTGTATTATATCAAACACAGAGCTGTAGTTTACTGATGCTTTACGTTGATGTTTCCTTGCACTGCTCTTTAAAATAATCTATTTCCTCAGAAATGAACTATGTGCATACTGGATGTGTTAAATTTATTAAGCTCATAGATTACTATTTGCAGAGCACCACATTTAATGTAGTATTTTTGTACTGTAATGGAAGCATGCCTTCCTTGGGTTCTTTTCCACATACTAAATTGTATTTATTTACCTGTATTTATAACTGTGCAATTTTTAAATATGTTTTAAAAATAAACTTTGTCTGTGGCTTCAAATATTTCCAAATCTGTTCTCAATTTGATGATGGTTGTGACTTTAATTACCTGAAATGAAAAGAGGGACCTACTTCTCCAAGTGAAATAAAGGATTTTTAATATGAGGTCTTCTTTCCTACTGTTTATGACATAGTAGTGCTTCTCTGGTTAAAAATAAAGCCCAGAAGAGGCTTTTTTTCCTTATCAAAAGATTTTTAATAAACTCATCAAGTTACTCTGAGGTGAGGTTTTGGTTTGTTTGTTTAACTTTATATACATATATATATATATATATATAATAATTTAAAAAATACATATCTTTTTAATTTTATTTTATTTCAACACATTGGTCAACTATACTTACATCTAGAATTTATACTAGCTGAGGACTGGACCAAAGGAGATTGCACATACACTCCAAATGAGGAAAATGGAAAGAAGTGTATGAGAATTTTTCCTGAGATCATGCAACTGCACACTTCAAAATTAAAGCAGATCTAATATTACAAAACAATCTTCTAGGAGACAAAAAAAAAAAAGCCAACTATCAGTGATTGGCAGACTTGCAAAGGAAGGGCTTTTTACAGAAGTAAAATCAAGCACATACTGTAGAATGTGAATACAAAAACTTTCAAATCTTGTTCTTCACAATGTCACGAAAGTAATTCTTCAGAAAACATATAATTTCCTTTATTCTGACAGTAGGAAGAGCTTTTCTATATAACTATATCCTGTCTAGTGCAACATAACATGGTGAATGCATAGACCTTGAAGTAAAAAGTCAGATTCGCAGTCTCATCCTGAGTGTTCTTAAAGGTATGTTACATCATTAGTCAAAGCAACTTCCCACAAACCACCGTGGGAGTTGGCAGTGATTTTAGTTTTGGCTTTCACACAAATTGCTGACAGAATAGATGTGACAGCCTGCTGCTTTTGCTGGGTGCGGGGTTGGGAGGGTACAAAGTTGGGATGGATCTGGAGGCCTGACCCCACTCTCATTGGACATGTAGGGTGGTCTAGAGAGAGGGGGAAAAAACAAACAAACAAACAAAAAAAAACTACAGAAGACAGAGCCACAGTTTGCCTGTGGAAGGAAAATTCTGCCAGAAAAGTCAGCTGGCTGCCTATGGTCTAAATGGCTTCCCCTAAAGAAGAGAAGGGAACAGACACTAAACTCTCAGGGTGTGAGTAATTGTGCTCTTGACACTGGTGTGTTTTGCCAGGAGAAGATAAAATTAGTTTAGTTATTGCTGCTCAAGCATACCCACAAAGAATAAGCAGGAGTGTCCATTAGTTATGTGCTCTGTAGCAAACACAGACCAGGAAAACAGCACTGTAGTCCTGAAGTTAAAGCAAGAGAGAGGCTGAGCAGAAATCCTACACACAGAACTGCTCAAAAAATCACTGCAAAAGACACTGGCAAAACAGTCTGCAAATATAATCACCTACTGCACACAGCTGTCAGCCATACACTATCTGTCCTCCGTATTTTTATAGCACTCATTTTTCATCACAGCTGTCAGTGCCTTGCTTATCCATGTCGTGCTCGTAGCACACCTGAAGGACAGAGGTGTTATTTTCTATTCTAGTGAGGGGGAACTGAGACCAGGGGTGGTACTCACTTGTCAGTTATCTAATACTGCCTTCCCCAAGCAGTCCGCAAAAGTCAGTGGTCACAACTCCACACAGGAAATTCTCACATGAAGTCTGAACAGGGCCTTAAAATCTGCCCCTTAGCTTGCACAAGGAGCCACGTTCCCTCACCTCTTCCAGTTGCTGTAAGTGGTGCGAATACGATGCAGAGTGACTTGTCGTGGTCACAAAGAACATCTGTGATAGAGAAGAACCAACAGATCATTACATTTGGACTTTGAGGGCTGAACCATCTTTACCTTTCCTGTCATCACCCAACGCTTCACGTGGCCCCTACTTCCATGTCAGAAAATGTCACTTAAAACCTGGTAGGTTCGCCTCTTGCATCTCCTCCAGCTCACGGTCCCATGATCCTGTGAAAAGACCAAAGGGTTGCCATCCATCAGTCTCCTTTCTTGGCCTATTCTTGCATCTACCAAAGATCCCAGTGGTCATGCTGCTATGCAAATCCCTTATGCATGAAGAAAAACAATCCTTTACAGAACAGCAGGTCAAATTCCTAAATGAATATAAGGATTTACATACCAAGATAAGGCTATAATTAAACAGCAAGAAACAGAGTGAAATGACAGCACTCTTCCATGTGAACATTGCCAACTCTTATATTCAAAGAACTTCAATTGGCTTAAAAGTTGCAACCAAAAAAAAAATAGCAATGGAAATGCTATTTTCTAGTTTTGCCATGTTATACCCATTCTGCACTTGGGTTTTTGTTCGTTTGGGGAGGCAGAGGGGATTTTAAGGTTTTTGTTTTTTGCCATCCAGAGAATTGCCACAAGAGATTAAGCCTCTCACAAACCTCTTTGTTCCCCCATGCAGGTTTTTAGGTAAAACAACAAACATGACCACAGAGAGTAAGAAAAGAGGCAGTATCAGAACATATTCAGTCTACTCCTCTTGAGTTTGGACAGGAAAGAAAGAAAGAAAGAAAGAATCCACACAGCCACAAGAAGTGAGAATATTCCTTTTTAATTTAAAACAGTTGCAACAATGTCATTCACAACCTTTCACATCCCAAATACTCTCCGAAACGTTAACAGTGCTCCAAGCAAACAACTCTGAATGGTGCAAAGTAAACCAGTACAGACACTTCAAGGATACAACAGTAAAACCTCTGAAGAGTGAACAGAAATCAGAAACCGATCTCAGCCATTAAGGTAGACAGGCGGATAGGAACAGAATAAAAAGTGATGTCCAGTTATGTATTTTGCATAGTCTTTCAATGCATGAAAACGGCAATGGAGATAAAAATGGCTGCTGCCAGGATGGAATACAAAAGGAATGGAGATGCTTCTAAAACAATCTAATAACTCCAGTTGCATCCGCATTCAGAATGTGTGCTACGACTCAGCGGAGGCTGCCTGAGCCAAAGAAACTGATCCTGGTTTCAGTTCCACCAGTGCAGGTTAGAAGTAAAGTCACTGAGCACAGCAGAATTACAAGTGATGGGAGTCAAGAACCATCTAGACTTGTTTTTAAACCATAGCTTTGTCAGGAGTGGACAGCCTGCTCCTCCAGATTCATGATGTTTCTCCTGATAGCCCATCACAAAACTGAAATGAATTAACTGCTCATTTGGAAAAGGTGGAAAACCTCTGCTTTGGGAGAGAAGAATTCCACTAAGCCCCGAAGAACTTCAGATATTTTCAGGTGCTAGGTTTTAGCCCATCTGTAAGCCTTTCCCCTGAACTGCTCCCCACACTTCTGACCCACTCGCTCATTTCGGCAGGCGGTACACAAGAGTGCTCAACTGAAAAGAACTTCAGAAGCCGAGGTGCTACCTCTCACCTGCTGCAGCCAGATAATGCCCTTCCCCTTTCATTTATTGTTTCCAGTTTGCCACCTTTCTAAGTGTGTCTCATGTCAGCTGAAACCAGTATCAGTCCCACAGCTCTTCCTGTTTTAGGATGCACCAGACAAATGGTTTGCTCAAGTCCAAGCTCCATCCTTAATCCCATGAGACCAGCCACGTTTCCAGTTTAATAATGAACATGATAACAGCTCTGTTGGCTTCTACTTACCCGGAGTCTCTAAGTAAAAAGGTAACAGTCATCAGATCTTGTTAGTTTATAAATAGCCCTTTGAGATTATGAGGCAAGAGGGAAGCTGATGTGTTGAACTTCCTTGGGATATAAATAGGCATTCAAAAAAAATATAAATAAAAGACATCTTTTGTCCCTTTTTTTTTCCCACTGCCAGAATGATAAAGCACAAATATAGATATATGAATGTTTTGTTCTTTCACTTTAAATTGAAGATGTGACACTGCATAATTTGCTGATCCCATTTTCAAACTTGGCATTTTCTGGTGAGATACACAAATACTCAAAAACCTTGAGGAAGGAAGAAAATTACTGGCAGATTTTATTTTGTCCAGAACTGGTGGCTTAATAATTACAAAGCAGCTGAATCTCACAGGAGCCACTTAATGTGCTATAGCACCATGCTTTTGTGTCAATAAGAGCGCTTAATGGAGGAAGCTTTCCCAGTAATTAGGCACCATTTACAGAATTATTGCACTAGGATTTTTCTCATTTCTTAAGATCAGAAGCTGTCAAAAAAAAAAATACACTTTTTTCTTTCTTTTTTTTTTTTTTTTGGCTCTGCATGATTATTTTTTTCCCCCAAATGCTGGAAAAAAAATAAAATGCCCTGCTCATAACCAGATTTTTAAATCGAGTTCGCTTTTGTAGCTGCTTGAATTTTTCTATTAAACTTGCAGGTACTGCAGAGAAAATGTAATTAAAGCTCCCTGCTTCTCTCATATTCTGCAAGGTTTTTTGTTTGTTTTGACCTTTCCAATTTACTTCAAAGGCTCAGTAAGCTTACATGAGGCAACTCCTTCAACGATCTCTAAGCAGTGGCTAACACATTTGAACTTTTAGTAGTTTTTGGAATCACGAAAAGTATCACATTCACCATTGTATTTTTTTCTAGAATTAATGTTTGCAATGACAATTTAAAAACCCATATATATATTCTTGCCTGTGCTGCAAACTGAAATAACACAAAAAAAAATAAAAAACAAAAAAGGGGCAGGAAAGGCCAGCCCCTACCTACCCACCCTTCATCCCTGCCAGAGATATAAAACCCCTTTTAAGAAGGTGTCTGTAAAAGAGCAGATTATCAGCGTGATTTTAAGTTACAAGAAATCTGAAACATCATGAGAAGGTATTGCCTTTTTTTTTTTTTGGGGGGGGGGGGGGGGTCATTAAATAAATATAACAGCAATTTTACTAAGCAATTTTCCCCATTCGTAGATGGAATTAAATACTTAAGCAGCCTTTGGCAGAAAGAAGAATGGCACTGCAAGTACTTTGTCAGGGAGTTGATTTCAGCTGGAATGTGAGTGAGCTAGATGCAAATTTCCTGAAACAAATATAATGGGACAATAACTCCTTCTTTACCTCCTTCATAGAAAAAAATAAAATAAAATAAAATAATAGGCTTTTCCTGAGAACACACTATTTAATTTTATAGTCCAAAAAAAATCCTTCTTTTAGCCACTTGTAATCCTGAATCTGTTCTAAGAACTTTCAAAACAAACATTCAAGAGAGGATAAAGAAACCTACCTCTGTGAAAATAAAATCCACTATTTCTCTTTGGCAGAAAATGTACAGGGCACTGACATCTCCATTAGTTTCTTAGTTTTATGCATCAAAAATGCAAAATGAAACACTACAAGACTGGTGTATTTGTAGCTGACTTTTCTCACTGTAATGACAATAATCTCAAATAAGACATTTTGCTCTGAAGAACACTCACACACACCCTCCCTCCAACTTTACATGTGGTATTATTTCCTTAAGTGGTCTGGACTCTGGCTGAAAACAGTGACTCCCAGTTACCACAGATGCAAATATTTCTTCATGGTCTTCAATGGATGCACAGACTGAACACACAGGAGTTGGGCTGAACTGGTCTGGTTTTGTCCAATTCTGAAAATCCTGCTTTCTCCATGTACTAGCTGCAAACTCCATCAGTAATCTGCATGGTCTTAAGGTATCCTTTAAGGTGTATAAATTTAAAACAAGGTACTATACATCACCTGATAAAAATTTTTCCCTCTAATGCTTAAGAAGGCATCAAATAACTGTTTTTAAATAAACTATAAATATCCCATGTTTTCCTTTGCTTTTTGGTAGTCCAAGGGTTAGGGGTCTTTTGTTGGCTTTGATTTTTTTTCTTGGATGGTTTTTTTGGCAGGTTAAAAAGGCTTATGGCTTCTTAAGGCCAGGTAATAGATTTGAGGCCTAACTTGGTATCCTGTGGTAAAAATAAATGTAGCCCTGGTCTTTCGGAGGTCGTTCTGAGGCACAGACTCTAAGGTCATTGTAGATCACCCATCTGAAATGAAAACAAGACTGATTACATTCTGTCTGTATAAAAGTCATCACTTATCAGGGACTAATCAAATATAAAGTTCAAAGAACTTAAAATCTAAATTTAGGCATTACAACAGGAAAAAATGACCTGAGAAACAGCTAAAGCACCTTTACTGGCAATATTGGGAACAGAAAAGGAAGAGGGATGTGCAGAGGAGTATGCAGTTACAGTTTAAGTGAAGGAAAATTATGGATTTATGATAAAAAAAAAAAAAGGATATCAAAATCACAGCCAGGACCAGTACTGCAGTACTATCAGTAGTAGTGTTAGTATTAGCCCGTAGTCTGATGGGTTTCTATTGATGGGAAGGGAGAGAAAGTTGGGGGAAGCTCAGATAAACAGTCAGGTACAAAACTGATGCCCCCAAATGAACAAAGATTTGTAATAACAAGGACAGAACATCCACTGGTTCATTTCAACGTAGACCTCAGCCGTATCAGAGTTGGCTCATCACATCTATATCTGTAACAATCAGAAACTTCATCCCTTTGGTGGGAAATGTATACATGGTAATAACATGTGTTTTGCATGCCATGAATACACATACTGCTCTGAACAGACGCATGTTTCAAAGAAAACATTCGTACACCCGTGTGTCTCCCTCCACTCATCGTCAACTCACCTTCCTTCTTTCTTGAGATGACAAACATAGTGGCCACTCATTGTGGATGTTCCCATGTGGCTGATGAACCCAAACAGCTCGTATCCTGTTTAATAAAAACAAGGGGGAGCATAAGTCTTATTGCTAGCATTGCAATATGAATCCAGGGGAAACTTTTCTTTCTAATCCTAGAGAAGCACCTGAGCACTCCTAACTCAGACTCTGCATCCCCAAACACAGTTTCCGTTAAGACTGCAGCATATGCTCGGTTTAACTAGTGCTCAGATTCACTGTCAAACATCAAAACAATCCAAGCAAAACCCACATACATCTGTGCATGTACAGCAGGGCTGTGATCACAGCCCTGGAAAGAGAAAACAGCAGATTCATTCCCAGTTCACAGAGAGCACCATAGAAAGTGCTAGATATGGAGTTCATTCCACACACAGATTAGCTATGTGTTTGAGCGTGATCACAGATCCCCTATAAATCAAACAAAAAAAAAAAACTAAGTTCTAAATTTCATCAGCCCATAAAAGGGAGGACAGGAAAGAAACCTCTTCCTTTAATACAAAGGACAATTTTTGTACTTTGAGCCTCTGGAGAACTCATCATTGGTTCTTGCTCCCCACCCGTTCATGCCATTCACCCAGATTACCACCAAAAGTAAAAGGGTACCTTCTTTCAGGATATTGCATAAGGACAGAGGCCTGGATTTTGGTGGAGAGGGCTTTCTGGAGCCATTTTACAGTATCATGTTGGTTATCAGGATTTCAGGCACTCAGTAAATGGTCTCAGTCTATAAAGGCTAAGTACCACAAAAAATAATTATTCCAAATCTTTTTTCTTTTTTTTTTTTTAACCTAATGATTATCAATCTTTCCCACGTCTCCATGAGACTTAAGATTGGATTTTATAATGTTAGAAACAAAGAAATTAATGTTCTTATAAAAAAATGGCAACTATAGAAACAAAATCAAATTGGCTGTTAATATTTTTTTTTAAGACCATTACAGTCAAGACCAGAGGGACAAGCTTAGAACATAGAACAGTTATTAGAACAGGTCACAAATGACCCTTCAGAAATGTTATGTGATAGTATAACATTGGAACCACTGAGCTATTGTACTCTAGTGCTTTTACACTTAAGCTGTTGTGTGTTGTTTTTTTTTTTTTTTTGCCTACTTCACAACTTTGACTGCTGTACATTTGCTCCATCTTGTGGTTTATTTAGCAGTCATATGACTGAGAATCTCAAAGAAAAAAATATCACCCAAAAGAAAACATCAAAGCAGTACAAACAGGATGCTAATTATACCAGCCACATTAGAATAAGGAATTTGGTTAAAGGGATTTTATCAACCCACCCACCCAACCTCACCCCAGACTACAGAAGGACAGAAACTCAGGTGGTCTGAAAACAGCAGTGTTATCTTTGGGATGCTCAGCCTTTGAAGATTTCAGCATTCTAGCTTTTCTTTGTCCTTCTATCTTACAGCAAACAAAAATGTAAAACTAGGCCCGGAGAGACTTTTACACTGTGGCAACAAAAAGCTGGGACTCAGGCTATTCAGTGAGTCCAGAGAAAGTTTACTGAGCAAAAACAGACCACAGAAATTAGTCCCACAACATCTGGCACAGCCCCAGAAGCAGGATTAGAAGTAAGTTGTCTGTAAGAAGTGCTTGGGTAGGTGTGACACAATAGCACAATAGCCAACTCTAAGCTGAAGAACTTACTTCCAGGCCCATCTTTGATCCTGGGTCCCTCTGATCCTGTCTCTGCAAGGATATTTGCGTTAGCATGGTTCTCCATATCCATCACGTCCAAAGCAGGCTCACTCTCTTCCTCAAGTTCAGGGCGGCTGAAGATCCATTCCAGTGCACGCTCCAAATTATTGTTCTGTGAGTCAATCAAACAAAAAAGCAGCCCTTAATACATTCTCTAGAATCATGCTACCACTCATATACCAGCCTTTGAAACAAATATGGATCATATGCAAAAGCCCTAAAAACTTCTAAGATATATACTCTACCTCCATGGAAAACAGTACTCAACAAGCGCTCTGCAGAAGCTTAACAGATAGAAAAGAAATCTTCTCACAAACATTCCCCATGGTCCCTGATTTCCCATCATGAAGATGCATGGTCTTTAGGCATTCTGATTGTTTCTCAGATGTTTGACTACATTTTAACATTATGTAATGCACACTGCCCACCTTCTCCACTTTAACCTAACCAACTCAGGCATCCCACACTTTGCCAGAATAGTTCTACGCACATCATCCACTAACTGGATTTTTATATGTATTTTTCACAGGTATCTGAACACAGAAACATACAAGGCACATAATATCAAATGAAATCCATGTGCTACCACTAACTCAAGGAACTCACTGTTGCCTTCAGCGCTTGAATTGCTAGGTTCCTTTGGAAGCCCATGGAAATGATAATGGCAACCATCTCTTCAGGAGGCTGGTTATCCAGCCCAACAGCCCCTAACCCAGCCGCTCCACTGGAAGTGGCTCCTCCAAACGCAGGTACAACCAATGGCTCAGCAAAGTCTGGAACAAGCAAACATTCATCAATTCATTCTTTTGCCCCACTGAACTGGAAAGTCAACAACACAGACCAACAAACAGGAGCTCAAAAGCAGCCTGGAAATCAATGTGCAGTGTATTTCACTTGTCCAGTTGGGACTTAGATGTGTGGAAAGACTTAAAAACAACAAGTTGCAACAACTTGGCACATCACAGAAGTGAAACAACTGAAGGAAAGTAGCAAAGGTTGATGCAGAAGCACTGATGACACCAGAACAGTAGACAATCCAGCTGATGTGCATATAGTTGTAAAATTAACCGATTCCATAGCTGAAATATGCTGGTTAAGCTCAAGTAAAACCCATTCCCCATTTACACAAGCAACACAAGAGTCCACAATGAAATGGGAACTCAACCAAATCAGGAGATCCCTGGCAAGGGCGTGCTCAGGTATACTCAGTACCGAATCACAGGCTCAAACTTTGTATTGTTGAAACACAGGAAGTGGAGAACATCTAGCTGCCAATTAGGTGTCCATCAGTAGATAGCACAAGTTTTAAGTATATTGTGAACGCACTAACCTGAGCTAGAGAAGGCTGATACGGAAGAAAAGCATCCACAAAACAGAGCTCTCTGTACTTACGCTTGATCACAAGGCAGCTTTTCCCTCTGCAGCACAGACCTAGCCAAAGGCTGGAAAACAGAGAGCTGGCCCACACCATCAGTGAGGACACGAGACAGTACTTTTGGTGTAACTTATGTTTGTTGTTGTCTTCTAGACAGAGGATGCCATATGACGGCCAAGACCTGTATATCCTAGGAGCAGCTTAGGAAAATTCACTCACACCTCCAGTTTCCTGGGGTGAGGAAGGGGGATGTTGTTTCTCTGTCACACATTAAGAAATTTCAACTGACTGCCACAATACACAACCAGGAGTTGAGTTTAGTTTACTCCTTCCGGTCACTAACCTGGTTCTTCCATATGTGCAATGATCCAGTTGAAAGCCACTTCAGCACCCAGGTTGCCTGTATAGTACACGGCTTTCCGACATGCTTCCAAAGGAAAACCCATCTCTGCCAGTTGCATAACTGAAGACTCATCAATATCTAGAGCTGCAAGAAAGGACCTTCTAGAATATAGAAGTCTAATTTAATCTGTTGTACAGTATTTCTTAATGTTATTTGTGATGCTACATATTACTATACATATTGCTAGGATTTGTTTTAGTACCAGTACTTAGGTTAGCAATAAAGCCAGACTCATTAGAAAGCAGCCTTGTACAAAGCATTATAGTATTTAATACGGACTTGAAATCATTTGTCTCACTAACCTACATAGGTCCTTAAACCCTGACAATTTCCTACAGAGTTTTATTTATAAAAGAACTCACTGCTGAATTTTAATGGGTGAAGTTAGGTGCTGAGCTTAGCTAGAGAGGGCCATCTACAGCCATCACAGCTCCCAGAGAAAGGATCTTCCAGGCAAGAGAAACCATGGCTGCTGGATCTAGCAGTCTCCAGTTGAACTTCACCTCTGAATAAAACAGCCTGACAGCTCCAGCTGAGATCAGAGTCCAGAGGGAGCCAGGATCAAGCAGCTGTAACCCCCAGAACTGCAAGATCCCACTGATGAGTGGCATCTTGCAGATGAGTCTTTGGCTCCTGCTCAGGCCTGTTCTGCTTTTGAACACCTGCAGAAACTCAGTGAGTCCTTCTTCCCAGGAGAGGTGGTACCCACCTCTCTTTAGGTCTCATACCATACCACTCGGACACATTGTCTCTTCTGGGGCTTTTAGCTTAGAGCAGAACTTCTGCTACTGCCTCTGCTGATGCATGGAAAAATTAATTTGTTCTGACAGCACTGCTGATATAATAAGGCACTACTACAAGGACCTTCTTGGTATTCTCTCTCTCATTAATAAGTTATTATGAGAAGTAGCACAGATAAAATTCTGCTTAGAGATAACTGCAGGTAAAAATAAGTTTCCAACACAGTAAATATTAAAGACACCTCACAGATATCTGTATCCCTTACTACTAACAACGAAGCAAAAAAAAAAAATCAAACTATAGCAACAGAAGGACCAGATTACGTTTTAGACACAATTTAGAGTCCACCAAGTCACTACACCTCCACTACTGATATTTTGCCCTAAATGAAAGCAACTATTGCTCATGCTTTACAGCTATACTTCAAATGCAAATTTTTGAAGTATGCATTTTTATAACCATTAATACTAACGCTGAAGCACAGAACACCACTACAGACACTGAAGCACAGAAGAACAAAAAAGTAAAAAAAAATTGCAATGTTTACTCCATAATTAAGTTCAAACCTTTTAATTTTTAATTTAGTTTAAAAAAAATAAAAAAGCATCTTTTTTAATATTTAAACTTATTGTGAAATAATCATCCCAAACTCCTTACAGCAGTATCTGCATTAGCATACATTAGTATCTACATGACTAATACATGACTAAAATGTGTGTTTTTTCTTTTCTCTTTTTAAGAATCATTTGGAAAGGGCTTGATGTTGAAGATAAGGTGCAATTTTACGTGGTCTTGTGGGAGGTGGGGGTTGGAACTAGGTTATCTTTAAGGCCCCTTCCAACCCAAGCCATTCTATGATTCTATGAATTAGCAAAGTGATAGTCAAAGAGGTCTTTCAATGCAGTAGCTTGCCCTTATTCATATTGCACTTCCACCTCCTTTGTTCTACAAACCAGACCTGAAATAAGTCTCTGCTAAGATCATAACAACTTCAGTTTGGAAGTACAGCAGATTCATCAATGAAAGTAGCAACCAAGTCTTCTCTTTAGTAAGCTATTACATAAAACAAAGGAATTTTCAAGCCTAGAGAGGTGCTGCTTGGCATTCAACATAGGCAATTGTTAAATTAAGACTCTGTCCATAGAATCTGCATTGCATCTTATATATATGCAAATATATATCATGTTTAAACCTATATCCTCTAGTTCCTACAAATAAAGGTATAGGTATAAAATAGTAGTGTCTCTTTTCTAATAAATGGCTGCATGTGTGAAGTAGAAGTATTGTAAAACATCGCATCTGAGTTAACATCTCCCAGTCTGTTAACAACTGTATTTTATTACACATAGGTACATCAGATTTCACATTCAAAGTTACTGCAGATATAGTAGCAGCTCATATTCTAGCTATGCTTATGCTACTACAGACTCTTAAGAGTCCTGCACACATGCAAGCAAATGCTGAACAAGTACAGATGTCAGCTGTTACTTAAAGGAAGCATGCAGCCAGAGCTCCATGCATCTCTATGTGTACAGAGAAGCCATTAACTGAGCAAAAGCAGGGCAATTTTTTAAGCAGCTGAAATACCAGTCTCAGAAAAATGAGATACGTACACTCCATGAAATGGTTCATCGTACGATCTGAAAAAAACATGGGAAAAAAAGGAGGAAAAGTCACATATGAAGGCTAAATAGATTCATATTGTTTCATAAAAAAATACATGGCTTTTAAAGTCACAGAAACATTTGACCTAACACAGGCAGAGCATGATCATCTTTATATCCCTGATGTTTTGCCTTGAATTAGCAATCTCCCTAACAACTCAAAATGAGATGCTGCTAGTACCATAAATCAGCAGGAATTATATCTGATGGCTGACCTAAACCAACTTAAACAAGAATCTGTTCTGTTATAAATAAGGTTCCATCACCCAAACACACTAACACCAGGTCAGTCCACTGAGCAAGAGGGTAACAAAGAATAGGTCATGGTAAGGAACTGCAGATAAGGGTCAAAATTCAAACCTTTAGAGAGCTGAATTTTGACATAGCCTTTGATCTGGCACACAGCCTCAGGTACTAGTTTTCTATCATGGGGGAGGATCAGGAGAACAGAAGTCAGTACCTTTCGGATCATCAGGAATGATAATGGGAGGAGCAATGTCTGGAAGTTCCTCTTCTCCTGGCTGGAGACCCGTGGCCCGAAGGTGGTTGATATCCAGGAAGTCTGGCATGTCTACAGAAACATCTACAAAAACAGAGAAATGGGTTAAGTGTATAAATCCAGCAAAATGACCTCATAGAGCCAGGACTCTGGTACTTAGCTGACAAACAGCCAGGATAACTTCACATGGGTTAGTCTAATTTGTCATAAAAGAAAAGAAGATTCAGTTAGGATCTTCACAGTATAAACCTCAGAATGAAATCACGTCCTCATACAGGAAAGCATGTATACCTTACAGGTTATATCAGATAGAATGAGAAAAAGGTAAGTACAAAAGGCACATACCAAGCTTTTTGGGTATCCAATCAAGGCCAAAGGTGAACTTCTTTATCTGCACAACTAAGTACTCGGGAAATGAAGCAAAACGAGAAGTCCTGGGAAGCACAAGAAATTCAATTCAGTGAAGCAGGGCAACAACATCAAAAGCAGCACAGATTTTAGTACCTCATGCACACTGAGATAATTAATTCTAGTAATTCTGAGTGAAATGAATAGTGATGAATTTTATAAAATATAAGTGAGAACCTAAATTTCACAGAAAAGTAAGTTTTCAAGTACAGTGAAGTATAGTAGCTTTCTATACATTTATATCCCAAATGTCAGCTGAAAACCTTGTAGCTATTCAGCTTGCAAGAAAAATATAGGAAACAACTAAAAGTAATATATTAAATTTGCTTACTCAAGCAGTTCTGAAATTGAATGTCAGGAAATAACTTTTCAATGACGCATTGGGTAGAACTTTAGGGCAAGTTTTTAAAGCATAGCTTGGACAGAATGGGCTAACAATGGAATATGCAATTTTTCATTCTAAAAGTAGCATTGGCAATGAGGTATCAGTCCACCTATAAAGCATTCATTAAGATAAAGATTTCATTTTGAATTTTTCATATAAAAATGCTATACAGAAATACATTACATTCTTATTGAACTACTACAATATTTAACAAAAATAGAGATGACTCTTGAGGTGAAACAGATACCTGATTTTTGTCCACTTAATGAAGAGAAAAAGTTAATCTTGAACACAATGAAATATTATATGTATTGCTGTTCTCCTTCTCCATGTTCCCATTTTCCTCATATTTAGTATCCTGAACCTTTCCCCTTATCTTCCATTTACACATCCTTTCCTCTAATTCAACTTATTCTGAGTAAAATACAATTAACCCATCATAAATGAGGCCTTCCTTCCATATTACAAATAGTTGCTTTCTAAATTATGGTTAGCTCTACCTTGCAGTTTTAGTAACTTTATTATCTGCAGCAGAAAACTTTGAATTTAAACATATTCTTCTTTACCTTTCAGTGCTTTTCAATATCCAGGGAATGAGGAAGTGCTAAATTAAAATTTACCCTGGATCTGTTCAAAGACTGCAATGCTCTTCCAACATGGTCACAGTAAAAAAAAAAAAAAAAGAGAGAGAAACCTCCACACCTTTCTGCTACTTTTTTCTCTATACCACGTGCACTTGCCTCACAGCTTTCAATACGAGTGAAGCTGTACACAAAAAGAGGGATGAGGCATTGAAATGTTAAGGGATCTAAAAACAGAAGGTATCACAGCAAACCAGTTGCAGAGCTCATTTCTCAACCACTCCTTGCTGCTAACATATAGAAATGGAACCTGATAAGAAACTAACTCTTGTTAACAAGAAATTCTGCCCCTGCAAACTTCAGTCCTCTGCCTCTCATCCTATCTCATCTCAATGCTTTCTAAACCCAAAAAGTTCTTGGTTCTTTTATCTACCCAAACGTAGACACACAAGGTAGTTTCCTTCTTTTTTATGTGCACCTTGTACCATGGCCCCACATAAGTAACAGCAATCAAGCTTAACAGATACAACCAAATCCTGTAGCTTGCAGATGCGGATGGGTTGAAATCCAGACACACACAATAAACATAATAACATAATTAAAACAGCATTATCAGCACAGCACTTCACAAATGCAAAGGCTTCCATTCATCTAAAGAACTTTCTCACACAAGAAGTAAAACCTTTATTTGCTTTATCTTGTTTTGCCTCCACACAATGCTCTTCAGCATTTTTAGTCAAATGAAGACATCAAGGGACTAAGCACAGAGATCTAGAGTGTCTCTTAACACTCAGTACAGAGCTCTATCACTAGCTAATACATGGGAATCAATTTTAAAATGTGGGCAAACAATTAAGCCATAAGCATTTAAAGTTCAAGCTCTTAAAAACCAACTCATTTCACCTCTTGGAGTTTGACAGCTTAGATCAATTTATTTCCTGCTCAATTGCTCATTGCAGCTCTTGTTGAGCTTGATCTGCACATTGTATTTGTGAGCCCCAACATTAACATGATCCCAAAGCCCATTAAGCCCTTTGTTTCTCACTGTGCCATGTCCAGGTAGGAAAGTAAGCAAAGAGTAGGGGTTTTTATTAGGCAGGCAGACACTTACTTAACTCCTGCAGATTTTGCTTGAAGGGCGCTGCTCCAGAAGTCCTCTACGTTGTTTGGTTCAGAAAAAGCCTGCAGGCATGCACTAAATGGGATCTTGGCACGGACAAGCTCTGGTGGAGCTCTCCTTGCAGCTTCTGCTTCTCGCCTTTTCAGTTCATACGCAATTAATTCATCTGAGAAATACACATTACATTGAAAGCTAAATGAATATTGTTGCAGTTTTGATGTGCCTCACTGCAGTCTTATTTTTGCAGGTCTTAGAAACAGAATAACCTACCTACCAATAAAACTCTTGTGTGGCTCAACAGATGCCATTCATGGTTGGGAGAGTTTCCAGAAAGTCACTCAATAGACTTCTTTTTTTTCCCTTACCTTTGTTTGTTGCTGCTTCCATTGCAACAGGTAACTGCATGATATAGTCCACCCTCTCTGTGTAGCGCACCTTTCTGGACTGGCAGCACTGTGTGCGTTCTTCCACCAGGAATCGGAAGACATCACTGGGGTTTTCTGAACCTACTGGGTTCCTCTGAAAGGAATATTAACATTCACTTTAATGATCTTCCCTTAGATGACCAAAGAATCCAAAGACTGATGGCAAGCACAAAGACACCAATGTTGCACCCAGATTTGACAGCTCAGCTTGTATTCTATTGCATGTAGAACTCTTGCAATGACAGGGAAGTCCTTCATGTCTGCACACACAGCAATATCTTGGAGAAAGGTACTAATTTGCAGGGTATGCACCCAAGGAATCTGACTGAGTCAAGGTAGACAGAAGAAGGTACGAAAGTGACAGGTTATAATAAAGACTGAAATCTCAGGTAAGTAACATGGAACATCCCTTCAGCAGACAGAATTGTTGCTAGCACTCTGAATCTGCATTGAAACAGAATGAGAAACTTGTAGTTCATTATCCAGATAGAAATGTCATACACAGAAAAAATCTTCCTCCTTATTGTTCATGTTAATATCTGTTATCAGGTTTAAAAAAAAAAAAAGAAGTCTTCTAGCCACCCTGTAATCAGTAATGTGTTTTGTGATGTGGAACATTATACATGCAAATGTGAATAACTTCATCTGAACTAACACATGAATAAACACCTTTGATTCTTGGGGAAAATAAGAAAATGAGGGAGGAAGGATGGAAAAGAAAGAAATGCTTTAAATCAAAACTGGCTGCCTTTGTAAATTTTCTTTTCAGAAAGACATACTTAAAATTCACAGCACTGGTTCTTCTACACGCAGCATTGAGCTGGAACTCAGTAGAACTAACATTTTATACTCAGAAATATTCAACTGACAAATATTCACTTTGCCTTCATCAGGGGAGACTTTTCTCCCTTAATGACTCAATGACATACAGCTGGGATTTGTAAAAGGAGTTAGACATGGTGATTAGTTTGCTCCCAGTGTAGACAAAAATTTGTAATAATAATACCACCTAATTCATTATTATTCCAAGACAGACTTTGATATGGTAAACAAATGGATAGCATGCAATCATAAATGAACAGCAATTTTAGGACAGACACATACGTTTATAAATCTTATAGACTGTTCAATCATGCTTGACCTTTCTGTATCTCTTGCAGCACTGGTCATGCAAGAGTCTGAAGTCATGAGAAGGGAGAATTAAATAAAAAAATGTTTCTAAATCAAAACACATTTAAATTGGTGCCATTTTCTACATATCCAACACTATAAATAATATATATAAAAATGACCCGTTCATATAACAACTTGGTCCTCATTGTCTAATACAACCACAGAAAAGAAGTAGCCATTAAGATTTTCTCACCTCTACTAGATTTATAAGATGTAGGAAAAACTCCTGTGCGTCTTGTTGTCTATTAGAGGAAAATTCTGGGTGGCCTTTACTTATAAAAGCCTTAAACATTCGGGGAGATATTCCATTGTGTTGTGGCTAGAAATGAATGAAAGAAAGAAACCTTTTAAAGAAGATTTTTTGTTCATCCTCGGACCAAAGATCCCCAAACCACTCCACTAGATCTATTTATGAGCCATTTCTATCACTGTAGAAATAATAATTTCAGTTTCATCTGGGCTTCCATTTTAATAAAAATGAAAAGGAACCTGAAATATTATTTGACTGTTTTAGAATGTGTTTTCTGACATTTCCTGCATCATTCACTTCATCTGATTTTTCCATGGCATTTGCAAGTTAAAACAGATTACTGCAGGTTTCATAGAATCACAGAATCACAGAATGTTTGCTGAAGGCTAGTAGTTTTCAGAAAGGCTAAAAGTCTACACGGTTCTCTAACGTTTGACATTCCTTCAGACCCTTGTTTCACTTAAAGCTATGTGGGCATTGAAGCACTTTGATATACCAGCTGGCAGCTTTACTCAGGACAAAACCTTTCCAGAGTTCTCTGCAGAGCGAAGCAGAGAGCAACTAATGCATGCAGGATGAATTCCCCAGAGGGGTTGCAAAGAACAGACATGACTCTGCAATTTGCAGGTGTTAGTTTTGTGGAAGGACCAGGAACATACTGCCTTTGGCCAGAAAACTGTACCATATCTGAAGATCTCTAGCTCCTAAGACAGTCCTCGTTTTCACTTTCACACTCTCTATACCACTTTAAGAAGCGTTTTTTTTTTTTCCCTTGGAATTGTATCCTCAAGAATACAATAGTTATTATTCCTTTTACATAACACTTTCAAAAGGGTCAGAATCTTTTACTCAGATTTGCCCTCATCCTCCATAAAACCAAATAAATTTCAAGACAGTCCAAGCAAAAGCATAGCCTCTAGGACATACTAGAGGTTGTTCAATATTCAGCCAATCTCAGTCTTTACTACAGTTGCACTAACATTCTGGTATAAAAATAGAAAAAGCAGCATGAAATGGAAGATGCATAAAGCACACACTAGCAGAGCAAAATTTTATTCTTGGTTTCTCCAGTGTAAGATAGCCCTAGACTCACTGAAATCAGAAGCAGATTCTCAATTATGTTTTTTCAGTTTCTGGCAACATACCAGCAACCTCATTAAACTAAGATGCTAGTTAGAGGGTCTCATAAAGAGAAAGAGTCTCAGGACTGCTTGAACAGAGATGTTCTAGGGATTTCTGAATCATGGGTTATTTATCACTTTTGTGTCCTCGACTGCCTTTCAAAGCCAAGACTGGGGAGAGAAATGCACAAAACAGCTCAAATTACTACACATCAGGCTTTTTTCTATGTTGAAAGCAAGAATACTGCAAGGTGGCACATTTGCCCTGATGTGTAATGCAATGAGTTTGGACTTCAGCTTTGTTTCCATCTATATGCTTTTTACTCAGCCATTTGAGCAGGGAGAAATATGCCACATGTGGTAGTCTCTAGAAGAGGATCTCACACTGTAAACTCTTTCTACCTCAAGGACAAGAAAAATAATGGAAGAAATGGTAGAGCTTTAAGCAGAAAATCAAGTCCTAGTTGATGACCACTGAGGCTTTCAATCTCTTCTTAATATCAAAGTGGGTCCAAGTGGCTGCCATTCCCAGATAAAGCTCCTGTGGCAAAAGATTTCAGCTCCCCAGAACCATGAATATTTATAGAATACCTGGCATACTTTCCCCATCAACAGTTGCAAAACAGTTTAGCTAAATATAGACTGTGCTGGACCAATGCAGATCTCACATGAACGCTTTTACAGGCAACAACTCCAAAAAACTTTGGATGAATTCCAAAGACCCAGAAAGCTAGAGAACTTCTTTGCATGTAGGAGGCAAAGAATAAAAACAAAATGAATAATTGATTTTATGGACACAAAACTGAAGCACTTGAAAATGTTGAGGGCCTAAAATCCTCTGCAATCATATTAGTTTATTTTAAATATCACTACAGCTATCTGGATGAGAAATATCATCTGTATGTATACTGGTATTTTGGGGGAAAGCTGGCAGGGCAGGGAAACACCCCTAAATACACAAAACCTACATTTGTACATCCAGAGCAAGGGAACAGAGAAAACAGCTATATTTATTTTTTTCTAAGTAATTCTTCAATACAAAGAATAAAAGGAATAAAAAAAAAATATTCAATAAAAAGAATAAATAAAGGCTGATTCAAATCCTGGTAACTGCTAGGATTTGCTTGATAAGGACCTCATCTGATGCATGTAACTACACTTTTATTAAACTGAACTTATGAATAATACAGATATTCTTAATTAACAACGCATGGCTACTACTAACTACATGGCAGAAATTTATAGTATTTGTCATTAAAAAGTTCTCAACATCTCATTGCTAGGAGTGACCACTGGCCTAAACATGCAGATGTAGGTTTATTCTAAGAGTCCTGATCTTCCAGCACTTAATTCTTCATTCATATCCTGTATGCATTTAACAAAGCGGGTCGTCAGTGTACAGAATTTAAGGTGAGGAGTCTGTTGAAATTATTCTACTATTTCTTAGTTATAGTGATGCACTGACAGATTTTAACTTTATTTAAAGGAAACACAAGCCACATGTTATTGGTTGCACCAAAACAATGACTACCTATTGTACAAAACAATTGCTTTGAGACATGAGGCTTTCAAATTCTGCAAACTACTGTGTACCAGATGTTCAGTCTTTGTCCAGTATCTCCCTGACATTCTTATTTTAGGAGAAATTTCTACACCAATAACTGATAAAGGAAGGTAGAGGAAAAAATCTATTTCCATGGAAAACATCATCATGCTTCTGTGACAGAAGCACGCATGATTTCTATTGTCTGTGAAAATGTGACTTGGTAAGAGAACTTTTCCTCCATAAAGAAAGCTCTTTCCTACAGGCATTATTTTCGTTATTGGCTGCTAGCTCACCATTTGTTTCTAAATATCCCATCTATGGAGTCTTCGATTTGGCTCCATGTGCTGCTTGGAATCACAATAAGAGAAGTTGGCAGGGACATAAACACATTCCAGACAGTTTTCCTGGCATCACTCTAAAGAAGATGTTTCAAAGTAGATAATTTGAGTAGTAAAACAAATCTAAACTTCAACAGATTCACTTGGGTAGATAACACTGACCAAATAACTAGCATTTTGCTCCAGGCAGTTATTAATTGGATGTCTGTAGGGAAAACAGGCAAATCCAAAAGCATCAGAGTTCAAAGAGACAAAACCTGAACTGGTATTATTCTCACTCTGAAATGCTGAGGGAAATTACACTAACCTAGACAAAGAAAACAATCTTTTCCAGCTCACCACTAAGCTGCTGGCAGCTTTTCTTCACAAAAATAAGAACAGGTACAAAGATTAAAAGGTGAATCAGGCAGTGCCCATGAACCTTGCTGACACAAATACGTCAGTCAAGCCTTGGTCAAAAATTATCCTTACTGCTAAAAAAATCAAAAGACTGTCAGAAAAAGAATATGAGGAGGCTTTCTGATTATTGTGAAAGTATTCATTGCTGAATGAAGAAAGCATACACAGATAAAGATATAGATGGATGCCACTATACGCCTTGATGCTTGGCTGTCCAGTGGTTACAGTTTCAATTTATATCCAAAAATCACATTTACTGTTCAATTTCTAGGAGAGACCCCACTGGCATAGGCATGCTTCCACATGTTTTCTGTAACCATAAAATACTCAAACGAAGCCTCAGTGGACATAGCTCTCTGCATGACACCTCTTTCACATAAATGAAAGCCTCCAGCACTGCTAAATTTTGCATTACATAGACAGCTTTTCCTAAAATCAGGTGGAATATCGTCAGACACTTCTCAGAAACAACTCTTTAGTTCTTTATTCTTCTTTCTGCAATTTAGAGAGGACTTAGAAGTTTTCTTCTAAATACTCTGGACTCTCTAAATAACATTTTTTTGTTCCTCAGAAAAGGTAAACCTAGGCTCTGATTAGCAGAACCAACGGTAGCTTTAATGCTTTGCACAAATAGTCCCTGACTAATATATTCCTGAAAAGAATCCTGCTCATTCCACCTTGCTAAGCATCCCATGCTGGATCCACCCATGCTCTCCAATGCCCAGCACCTGTTCCCTTTTCTCAGGGTATCATTTTTACCTAGTTACCAGGCTGCACAAGCTCGGTCAAATACCTTGTGTTCTTCTTTCATCACCTGTTCAATAAGGTCAGATTTCATGGGTGGCTTAGAGTACTGGCCTGAAAGGAGGCCATGTCCCAGTTTAGCCCTGTAGGGAAGAAAATGGGGGGGAAAAAAAAAAGAAAAACGTGAGAAAACAGGTAAAGAATAGACAAATTTCTTCCAAGGAAAAAAAGAAAAATAGTGTCTTTGAACCCCTGAGGAAACATTATCTGCAATTAAGCAGACAAGTCTTCACACTCTACCCTGTGCCATGTTTCATTTTCAAGCCCATGCAGACAAGGTCTTCTGCCCCGACATTAAATTATTCAGAATCTATTTAAATTGACAAAGTAAATCATTGAAAAGCGTCACTTACATCTGAGTGTTGAAATCTTGTGTTGGATCAAGAGGGGAGTAGTCATATATTCTTGGAAGGTTTCCCACATACCTGAGCAGCAAGAACAAAACAAAAACATTCAAATATCACAGCTAGATTTACACAGAGATATACAAACAGATACTCAGTCCTCAGCAGTGATACATCTGCAAGCTTCCTCTGTGCTAGGAAGTCAAATTTTGCATCATAGCAATGACTTTATTTGTCCCTGGTGAGTGTTTCTATCATGGAAGAAATAGTAGTAAAGAAATTATGAAATGGACATTTAAGTTTTGCTTAGAAGCTTCTAGCTAGAGAGAAGGATACAGCACTGTTGTTCAGTAAGAATTTAAGTTCTATTCCTTGATTGTGAAGTAGCTGCTGGATGGTGTTACTCAAAACCACAGAGAAACAACATATTTCCTAGTCCTCACCAACACTGCTGAACAAATGCCAAGCTTTTTTTTTTTTAAAAAAAAAAAAAAGGTCAGGACCTAAACATGTAAAATAATGGTTCTGTTGAGTTTTCTCAGAGAAACAAATGCTAACTCCTGACAATAAACATGAAAGTATGTATTGTTGTAACCAGTTTGTTGAAAAGTGCATCATTTTGTAGCATGCTATCTGACCATTGCTTCACTTGAAAACAGATGAAATAACAGGCTACATAGGTAGGGTCACAGTGAAAGAACACACCTAATTTCTGCCTGGTCCATCTTTGAAAGATCTTCACTGCTTTGTTAATACTGTATGCTGTATGCTTCAGGCAACTCCAAGGACAATGCTGTGGAAAACCACTTCCATTATTATGTTTTTCAAAAATGGAGATAGAAAAGCTGTCAATTAGTCTACAGACTCTGCTCCATATGGCTAACAAAGTAAACAAACACAAGTTTTCTCCCTCTTCTTCTCCTGAAGGCAGTTGCTACTTGTAAACCTGGGAGGTGTTCCAAAATCTAAAAGCCTTACTTCCAGAACACATGCTACCATAGCTGTGGATGGAAAACGCACCCTGAATTTATTGCAAACCATATATATATATATATATATATGTATATATAAAGGCTTCTCTCCTTGGAGTGATGTGGTCTGCTTTGGTTGGTCAGGAGTATTTCACATTCTTCTGTTGTGTTAATTATGTATGACAGGCAGACCCAAACAAAAACACTGAATCCAAAGCAAGTTCCAATTTCAAAGGCAGATTATGTTTGGGATTCCAACCTTATCCAGAATAGAACAATACAATCACTAAATCCTCTAACTGGCCACTGAACTGATTGAAAGACCTGCTTGCCGGTAAGACATTAAAATACCATTTTGCACAGAAGAAAAAAAAAAAAAAAGATTGGGGAATGCAACAAGAGCTAACATGGAGCTACTTACGCTCTCTGGAACTCTGGGATGCTGAAAATGGTTTGCATGACAGCATTGAGGTAGCAGCTATTTCCCAGGTTCTTCATGCCAGTATATCCTGGGCCATACATGGGCTTGAGTTTCACTCCAGATTCCTGAATCACTTCCCATTCTGAGACTCTTGGTTTTATATCATTATCTCTTAGTCCATTCTCTGTCTGTAAGCAACAAGGATTTTTTTCCTTTTAATTTCTACCACTATTATATTGTTGCTGTCATCATCACACCAAATTTGTGATCTAATCTTGATAAGAAGAGCCAAACCATGGAAATGGGAAAATGAAGGTAACTTGTGCATGTTGGGGAAGAGGTCGGGGTCAAAAGTCTAGCAGCTTGCTTATCCAATCCTTTGCAACATCTGAGACTACACCTAAGTTTTGAAGGTTGCTAAATAAAACAGGTTTCCCAGAAAGACCATTGAATAAGAGAGATTTTTTATTCATAATATTGGTAAGGAAATCAGTATACTATCATTTATTAGTTATTATATCATTTCTTAGTTACATGAAGTCTTTTGAAACTGGTTTAACCCTTCTCTGTTGCTTTCTAGCTTATTTTTAGTTTTCTCTTCATTTGGACAATGAAATACCTGTCTTTAAAACCATATTCCATTCAGACTTCTTAGAAAATTTAAACAGAACTGGAATCAACATCCATCAAGATACAAATTCATAAAAAGGACTTTTCTACTGCCAGCAACAGGAACAGGACCCTGTTTCCCCCTGTCTCTTTCTGGTATACCACACGGTAATCCATACTGCCTTCTACACTTGAGTGAAAGTACATATTTATTCATTTTTAATGTCTGTATTAACAAGACCTAGAGTGAAATTTTATAGCTTTACATAAAGACCCTTTCATTCACATTTTACTTGTCCATTAATTTATTTTTGCTCAATATTTTTATCTACTTACACAATTAACAGGCTTTCCTCCACTCATTGTAATTAAATATTCAATATATTATCTAATTGAATGACGTTTTTCATCTCGAAGGAAAATGGTACAGAAGAAGAGAAGTGACACATATAAACTGCTGACTACAAAGGAACTTTTTGGAAAGGCAATTCTCAGATTTGAAAATAACAATTCACTCATCTCAGACCTCAGAAAATAGAGCACGGACTGGCTGACTAAACTTCGCAAAATTAAATATTATCATAACAGTCTGAAGCAATCACACAAACATAAGCTACAAGCATCTTTTTTCTGTTTCTTCCTGCCCCCAGCTAGAAGAGAAAAAGAAGCCAAGAGGATTCATTTCCTACCACTTGCATCTGCAGCATATCAATCCCAAAGTGTGCCAAATGCTTTGCTATGTGCGGATCTAAAACTGGCTCCTCTTCATCAAAGGAATAGACATCTAGAAAAGCAAAGCAAACAGATGATCTATTGTATCAAATGTTATTCCTTCTCTTTGTTTACTAACATTGCATTCTCAGTACAGGCATGCCTATGCAAGGTGCCTTATTCGTATTCTCTGGGTTCGGTTAGGACCAACAGACAGATGTATGCATATAGACCCACATAGCTTAGTAAATGTTTTAAATGTTTGACACAATCACTTCAACTCTTCTCCTTAGAGCAAATTACATGCCCTCACACTATTAAAACCTAAGAATATTTACAGCAATTACAGTATCCCCCCCCCCCCCCCCCCCCCAAAGTAAGTAAAGAAATCTGTAGGGAAAAGAAGGAACGGAGAACATGAAATTCTTAGATTCCTAGAGAGTCTACGTTTTGAACATCACAGCAAGAGATTCTGATTTTTTGTGGAGCTACTAGATACAGGCAATCGCATTAAAACTGAGCATGTGGTGTGGTGACTACTGCCAGTGGTATTTCTAGTACAGTTCAAGGAATCCAATGATTTCCTTTTCCCGTGGAGATGCAGGCAAAACTGTGGAAGTCTTTATTAGAAAAAGTTGGACTGGACTTAGAAGATTAATCTTGTGGTTAGGGAGAAAGGCTGATTTCATTATTGGGGTGTCTGGCTTTATTGTATGAGAGATTTAAATTTCAGCTCTAGCTCTAAAATTGGTCCTTATGGCCCATAAACATTTAGGAAGGGCAAAGTTCAAACTGAGGAAGGAAACAATATGTCTAGTGATATTTTCATTATGAAACCAAGTTTAACGAATCCAACAGAGGGACAAAATGGAGATAAAAACCTCATTTTTAGCATTTACCAAGCAAGACTTGTAATGAAGCTGAGTTTTTACCTGCTTGAGCAATAAATAAAGCTGCAGGCATCATATAAGGATAGGAGTTATAAGACACCCACTAGAAAGACTTGAACAGGCCTTCCATCTTCTTTCTCTCTTTTCTACCCTATTCCTCTGTAGTTTATGAGTATTTCCCTGCTCTGGTCTCTACTCACACTGAACCCCAGAATCCCTCTGCCAGTCTGCCTGCACGCCTCTCAGCCAAGTGTCCTTCACACCCAGCAGAGTTTCTCTCAGTAACCTTGCTCCATGTGACTAGACCCAGGCTAACAGAGAAATATGAACCAGAAGAAAACAGAAATAAACTTAGGAGGAGAGAGCAGGAATCCAGATAAAGGCTGTTCACAGCACAAATACCACCTCTGAAGGGTGGTTATCCTGCTCTCTCCTGGCAACTACAGACCTTGGCTTTGCCTCAGCCCATCACGTGTAAGAATTTAACAAGAAGGCAGTCTCCTTGAGGACTGCTAGTAGGAAACTCAAGCTGAAATGACAGGTTGAGGGCTAGCCACCATTCTAAGATCTAAATGCAACTTATAAATTTGGCAGCCCTACAAAAAACATTAACTCTCTCAAACTGAGGAATGGTGGTTTTGGGTCGTGCTGCCTTCTGCTGATCGGCCATCACACCCTCTATTAACATTGGTCCTCGTGACCCCTCTGGCATGCGTGGGGCTGTAGCTGCCCATCTGCTGGAATTCCACGGCATGGTAGTAAGCGTGCCCAGAAGACATGACACTTCATCCACACACATGAGATCACAACATTCCCATAGTCTCCTGGCGAGGTCATAGAACAGCCAAAATATCCTGTAAAGCTCAAACACCTTACCCAACCAAGATTACACATCAACTGATCTCGGATGACTTCTTTCAACATGGAAGCTTTGATTTTGTTTTTCCTCATTTCTGGTGAATGAAGAGAGAGACGCCCTCTGGGACTGCCGACCCAGAGCAACAGAAATGGAACATGTAACATTAATCTTCACTCAGGTTCAGCTCGTCTCATATATTTCAGTACTTTCTGCTGTGCAGCCAACTTAAATTCATGAGACAAAAATAATTCACTTATTTCAAAAAAATCAGAGGGCAGCGAATTAGAGAAAGAAGATAAGAGCCCCCAAACACAGGTCTGTAGTGCTCTCCTGCAAGAGTCTGTATACAAGTCAGCAAGTGTGACACACAAAGGCTGATGTCAGAGTAATAAAGTAAGAGGAATACAAGAAAAAAGCAAGAAAACAAGAAAAAGATGAGATAGGCACCACAAAGCATTATTAATCAGAGAATAATCATTGTTGTTTGTACTACAGTAAGAAAAAAAAAGTGACTATGCTACCTTTACTTCCTTTGCTTCTCGAGCTCAAGATTTATGCCTGTTCTGGCTGTGTGGGCATCACACTTTCCTACTTAAAGCATAAAGGGGAATGGTCCATGAAGAAACAAGGCGCACAGGATTCCCCAAAGAAGTATCTGACAATTATTGAGACTGAGATCCACAGAGCACTTCATTCAAGAACCTGTCAGATAGGGCCTCCCACTGCTGAACACCTATTCCAGTCCTCAGAGCAGTTTCAAACACGTTACCTCACAAATACTTCATATCAAACCCAATGACCTTGTCAAGAGAGGTAGCAGGTAGCACAGACTGCCAAGAAGTACTCAGCCTAGAGAAGCAAACTTGATTTCTGTGCATCTAAGGTCCTAGGGTGGAATACAGAAGTTTGGTTCAATTTCTGATCCGATCCCAGATCTGTTTGTTGAGAGAACACTACAAAAGGGGGCTAATGCCCCAGAAATCCCTCACAATGTATGCGACAGATTTCCCAAGAAAAGACAGGGAGCTGCTCTCCTCTGCTCCCTCTGTGTATAAATAGGGTAGATATAAGTGGAGTACTGGCACCACCTCTTTTTCCTTCTTACTGGTGTGAAAAACGATTAGGTTATGTCAGCAGAGGGACCAACACTTATTACTCCTCTACCATTACCTCTTCACCTCCAGCCCAGGGAAGCAGAAACCAGACAGACTTTACGTCACGATCAGCCATGGGGCCTCTTTCCTGCAGCTCATCTGTCATCCAGCCCTATAGAGAGGTTATGATTACCATTGTAATATAGATCAGAGAATGATTACTGAAAAGGAAACAAGAAAGGTTGGGGGAGGGAAGTCTTTTCTATAGGGACATCAAGTTAACATCATCCAGAAGAACAAAGGTCTGTGGAGAACAGCTGCTGCCCCTTATTCAGAGGGAAAGATGACAGCCTGTCCTTTGTTATCCCAAAGGCCACAGGAGAGAAGAAGCAGCTGATCAGTGGGAGGCAGAAGTACAGCAGCTGTAGGAAAGAAGTACTGCTGGTAAAGATGCCAAAAAAAAACCCACAACAAAAAAACATTGAAACAAACACTAAAGAATATCATTTATTTCGTAGATGCAGTTGTAACCTACATCCAGGAAAATCCTAACCACCTTCAGTATTTGAGAGATTCAGACAGGAATCTTCTGAGACCAGGTTCACCCAAGGAAAAATTATTCCATTTGGGAGAGAAGAGAACTAATTTTGCTCAGTGTTTCTGTGGCACAGCTGGCAGAATCTGACTACAGTCTCCTTTCCCTGAAACTGAATAGGACTTACAGATGAAAAATTCTCAACTGATGTGTGTAAATAAATAAATAAATGGGCAGTTGCTGTTCTAAAAAGCTGGGTTTCATCCATATGGCCACCAGCACTAAAAAACAAACATAATCATGCTGTCTGATATTCCCTTTTTTTCCCCCACTCCTTACATCTGCAGCAAAGGATCTCTTTGCTTACAAGTTTTTCCACTTCTCATGGTTTTATTCCTTGTACTCCTCACACCCCATAACCCTCTCCACAGCAACACTGCAGAATGTCACACAATGAGAATATGCAAACAAGGATACTCCTATAGCTTTTTCCCCCTACCAAGCATGCATCACAGCAGCCCCATGAAGATGAGTGTTCATTACACTGAACAAAATGTTACTAAATCACAGAAAAACAGAACACTTCCCAGTAGATACAAAATACATGTTTATAAGAATGGACTTTTCTGACTTGAAAATCATTACTCTGTTATTGTTTCTATGTTATACAAAATTGAACCATTTGCCCTACACTACACAGCAAATTTAGCTGAACTGAAAATACTGTTTCTCAGGACTATGCTGGTTCCAAACAACACCATTCTTCCCAACGTATTATGAATCTACCATTATACAAAACCAAAATATTATTTATATCAAACATGAAAAAGGAGGAGAAGAACAGATTTTAAAAATGCAACAGCTCTCTCCAAATGGAGTGGGTAATTCTCGTCAAATTGATCAAGATTCACAAATTCACAGGGTTTCCCTTTCCATATCAGTTTAACAAACATTTGCACTGGAGGCACAAACCCACTTGGTAATAGATTTACACTGTTAGTCTCATGCACAAAAGACTCCCCATCTCAGAACCTGCCAAGTGGCTGACCTGCTCCATCAGGAGTGATGGTTCCCAACTTCACTGCCAGGGGATACCCCGTCTCCTTGTAGTGCTCCACTGCATGTCCATTCCCTCCACTGCCATCAAAGAACCACTTCCCACACAACACTGAACCGTCTGTCAGGTTTAGCCACAGATTCTCCCGCAGGTCACATTTTGAGCACTTCCAACCACTGCAAGAGAAACAAGCAAGAAATGACAAAAATGAGTAAGGCAGAAAGCAGTTCTGGATTCCCAGAATGATTCCCAGTTTGACCCAGTAGGACAAACCAAACACACACAGCCAGCCAGGAGCTGTGCAAGAGAATTGCTGGCTGAGTTACCGGTTTTAATTTTTATTTATTTATTCATTTTTAACTCTGGACTGTGTTAGCCTAAAATGAATAAACCTTGCTATTCTCACCTGGGGGGAATTCTAACACCATTGTCTAACTGTACAAGTGTTTTGGCATGTTTAGATGCCTGTAGCTCTTCTTCCCAGGAGTCAGGGTCCTGCTTCCTGTAGGGCGACTTTGCGCTGAGGAGTGCATCACAAGCTATCGTCACCTGGAAGGCAAAGGAAGATCAAACTCAAAACCTAACATGGTTCAGTGACTGGTGAGAACTTGACATTCAGCCTAGTTGCTAACCACACATTCAACTGCATATCAGTAAGACTATTTATATGTTTAGATACACCAGTATTTTTCTGGATTGCAGTTATTATTTTAGCAGGAGAGTAAGCGCAACATATAATACGTGAACTTCCCTGAGACAAGCTGTCACCACAATAAGAGAAGGAATACAGCAGGTAAAAGGAAATCCAGGAAACAAAGACAAAACAGATTTTAAAAATGCCTGCCTCTACTATAGCTGGTTAATATCTTTAAGTAAAAAGAAGCACCATAAGTAAAAAAAAAAAAAAAAAAACACACACCATCTTGATAAAAATGGAAACAGGAGAAAATTCCTATCACCATTTGCACACACTCACTGACCAGTGCTGGTAATTCTTCTATGTTTGGTAATGAGATTTCATAGTGATCAGGAAATATAACAAGTTTTGCTTCATCTTCATATTCAAAGTCATCACCGTTCAGATCACCATTTGTCTCTAGATCTGGAAAAAAAGATGGGGAATGTTAGGAGATTGTTCCAAGATCAAGGTTCCTAAACTGTGGCAGCAGTACTCTATGAAGCATTGCCTGCCTGGCATCAACCTAGAAACTTACACTGTCAGTAGTTTCTTCTGGCTAAAAATATTTGTGAAATCCAGATCTAAACTGAAACCTCACCATCCTGCAAGAGGATGTGCTGAGGACCAACATTTCCAAATTAATCTGATCCCCAGTCGCAATCACAGTTGATCTGGCCCCTCTCCAAGCAGTCTGCTATTGGAGACACCTCATTCTGGGAGGCAGCTAACAAAATTTTGCTCACTTTGGACAAAATCAGCATGTAATACTGATGTGTATTTCAGCTAGAATCTTGAGACATTGTCACACTAGCTGTGCCTAAACTGCACAGCAGAAACAACGCACCTCTATTTCAGCACCCCATATTTTTGGGATCACAGACCCGTCTGAAACACACTGCGGCCGTCATTCATCTTTCACCTGTGGCCTTTCCTCCCAGGATGTCCATGGATGGAAGTATTCCCACATCTCATCCCTAGCCTCAAACAGCTAAAAGCAAGTGCAGTTTATTTCTTACTGTAGCATAATACAGATAACCACCAACCTCACTTAACTCTAGGCCCCTTTCACAGTTTGTACTACAAGCTTGTGTTTTGATGAAGGAGAAAAATCTCAACAGATGCAGTCTGCGTCTCTAAGCTCTTCCTTACAAAGCAAAGAAACTGAGCATCTCCAAGCTGATGATCCATATGGCAACACATCACCAATAAATTTCATATAATGCCCGTATATGAAACTTGATTGTGGCCAGCATGGCAAAAACAAAAGTGCTGACCACCTCCTAAACAGTACAAAGATTTCAACCTGTGCAGGTTCCTCAAAGATAAAAATCTGGTGGATGCTCAGGCAGGTTAAGAGGCAGCAAACCCCTCTTCCAAGGCTTGCGGGCACACACACTTCCCTCTGCCACCAGAGGGAACCTGAGGACAGCTCACATCAGCCGGTAATGGTTATCTCAAGACGTGTGTAAGGCCTGCTGGCATTTCCATTTCTTTAGGATAGCAACATTAAAAGTTTGTAGTATTTACAATCCGCTACACAGACAGCAGTGATGTGGCTGCCTGGGTTCAGAATTCAGGCAGACACTTCAGCTCACCTCACCAGCCAGACCAGCAGGCAGCAGCAACATCTGCTACTGACCTGACCCGCAGCTGAACTAGGGATCCAGAGATGAAAGACTGAGTATCCTATTAGCAATCATCCCCTGCCATCTAAGGACATCACATACTTAGGAGCATCAGCCTTTTGCTTGCGTCGGGAAGAGAAAAAGTTCCTTTTTACCTTTTTAGGCTTCATACCATTCACATTACTAGAAAAGCAAAACACGGCGTCCTGTCAGTGTGGCATTCTGAATGTCTGACACAGCAGACGTTGCTCTTCTTATTTTACGGAAAGATACACACAGCATCATAACAATTTCAGAAGAAAAAATAATGAAGATTTAACTTGCAATTCCACTTTTAATGGTGGCCACATAAAGCTGGTACACTTCCATTCCACTTATCTACTACTGCTGAATAAGGATGACAAGGACCGCTAATGATTTTTGGCAATTGTCACTCTGAAGCCGGTTTCTCAGTGTTCATGTCCAGCACATAAGGGTGGAAAGGACTTCCAAGGTCACACGCTCAAAGCTATACAGCAGACAACCTCATAAACTAATCCCTTATGTTCGCTGTCAGGCAGGCCCCTTAATGATGTCAAGTTGAAAATCCCCAAATAACTACTTACGCTTTCAAATCTTGGCTTGTATGCAGAGAGCCACAGCTGCTAAGTTTGGTAAGAAGTTCCACCTGCATTATATTTTCCTGTGTCTATGCAAAGGCCAGTGTAGCTAAGAAAGCACGAGCTTAGCTACAATAAAAGCAGATGACCAGTACATTAGGAGGCAGTGGAGCTCACACTAAGTGAGGCTGACCCCATAGCCACTGGGCATCATGCATAGCCGGCAGGACACTTCTAATGCGGATTTTAAAACCAGTGCAGAATTTGACAAAGGAACAAGAGTAACTGTGGGAAAGAGGAGTGGGGGAATTCTACTCGCAGATTTGAGCATATTTGACTATAAGATAGTGTAACAATAAAGGCACTAAGTAGGATGAACATTAAAGTACTATGCTTCATACAAGCCTGTTTCTTAGACAAGGATGGTCTTCCAAGATACACTGTGCGTAGAAGAATCTCTGGGCAATAAAAGGTTTACTCCAGTTCTATGACTGCCACAACACAACCAAACAGTACACTTTCTAAGGAGCTGACAACTTGGTGGTGAATGTCCACGAGAACATTCCCATTCCAGCAGACGAACAGCTTTACAGAGCCCAGTCAGAGCCCCAATTAAACACTATGGTCACTAAAGCAGAGTGCCCATAGGTCACAAGTGTTGTGCTGGGGGGCCAGGACAACAGGGAAAGCAAAATAACAGACACGTTAAAACAGAGGCTCCACTGACGTTATTTTAGGCGAAGAGTCAGTAGAGTAAATTTACTCCAGCTCCCAGGCGTCATTTCAGTGACAGTGAGAAATGCATTGCTGCTGGGCTGACTGAAAACAGCAGCTGGAGGTGGAAGATGGGGTACTGTAAACCAACCCACCCGAGGGGAAGGAGTGGACTTGCCCAGATCAGATTTAGACAAGTTACCAACTGATGGCACTAATAATAGGGGCATAAGGAGATTCCAGGCAGGACCTCTAAACAGGATATCCTGTGCGTATGGATGTGTCTGTGTGTGTATGAAAGGGAATACAAATGTGAAAACTGAATGAAGATGTTGACTAATGAGACTGCAATTAATTTTGAAAGCCTAGAAAGACAGGAATCTGGGCTTGACCCTGCTCTCACTGAAAGTAATGGACAAATTTGTGTCAACTTGGAAATGGAGGATTAAGTCTTTAAATCAAGTAATTTCTTCCTGAAGCCTCTAAATAATAATGAATTGTAAAAACACTTTGCACACTACAAGCTATTCAGTTCGTCTTCAAGCACATCTGAAACACCAACCTCAACAGACAAACTAATTAAAAATGAAGAAACAAAAGAAATATTTTACAGCCATAGCATTCTCCTTTATATGAAAAGGAAAAGCAAACCTTTCTACTAGAATCATTTCCATCATTTGCTATATGTAAAAATCACATTCACATTGCTTGCTACATCTCCAAAGCATTAATATCTCATTCTTGTTGCAAGATACAGACCTCATCCGTGGGATTTCTGGTACAGTCACGAGTTAAACAACCAAAGCTCATCCACCAAAATTAAAATTCTGGACTACTTTGCTAACACCATTAGCCTTTTTTAAGCTAGCCTAAGTTCCACAGTTCCACCTAAAACAGCAGACTAAGGCTTGATTAGTGTAAGGTATTTGCTCACCATTCTATGCTCAAGCCAGAAGGCAACATGGTTTACTCATGGTCTGATCAGTTTCCCTGTTACTGCTTGGAAGCTGGTACAATTTTACTGGGATAAGATTTTAAAATATTGTCAGGACATACTAAAATCTTCCTAAGATACTTTTTTTTTTCCATTCATGACTTTGTATATATCTATATGTGTTTACTTACATAAACTCCTAGTGGTTAAAGTCCCCTTCAGAAGCTTATAAAACAGAAGCATCCTTACTGAAAACAGGGTCCTGCTATGGCTGCTATGAGAAATTGGAGAGCAGCTGTGTTCAAACCCAGTGTGGCCACTCTTACCAATGGTCATTACACTTGGAAACCCCAGCTTTTAGTATTACCACTGCCATTCACGGGCAGGTGCCAGGCAGTTCACACGTTCTCCCTGACTCCCTAAGTGAAAGTTTTCTCTTCCTTTCCGATGCCTTCTTGGAGACCAGCTGCCTGCCATGGATACTCCTCCCCAGTGAGGCTCCTCTCATCAGCAATTACCATCCTCACAGATTGCTGACAGAGCTGTTCATTTGAGTATTTGAAAACTGTTTTAATTGATGGTCTAAGTCAGCCCTGACTTTGCTCAAAACAGAGCTCTCACAAATTGCTGCACTGGCAGATACTGTTATGGTAACTGATCTGGAAGAGGACATCTGTCTATGGACAAATTTTATGACAGCCACTCTGGCAGCTCTCTTTAGACGACAGTTTGGTGTCCGGCACAGGCCAACAGACACCCACGAAGAATGCACCAGAACAAGGCAGAAATGCAGAGACCCTCCTTAGTGTAGACATCTAGAAACTAGGAGGTGTAACTGGTTGGGTTGTTGTTTGGTTGGTTTTTGGACAGGGGTTGGCTTGGGGCAGGAGGAGAGAGGGGAAGGTACTGCATGCAGATCTGGTTTCTCTGTTCAAAACAGAGGTTCACTTCTGATTCATAAACCAAGATATAATAGAGAGCAAAATATAAACTATCACTCCTAATTTTCCGCTTGATAACCGTGCCGACATTTTCACTGAACCATCCGTGCCATCTCCCAGCCCTACCTTTCTGAAGAGCAGGAGCTAATTTAGGCTACCTCGCTGCACACATGCGGTTAAAGCACTTCTCGTCTGCATTTTTCAACATCTACTTCTTCTATTGTTTAGTTACTCAGTATCACATTAAAAATCACTTTCAGATTTGATCTACTGCCTAATTTTAAATCAAGCAGCATACTATTTCCTCATTTTTCAGTTCATTTCCAGATCATTTACAGTCACATTTATTCTTCATAATTAGAAAATTATTAAGGACTCTGCTGATAACTTTCTCCTGTGTAAACTGAGTCTCCAATTCCTTCAATACGAGGATCTTCCCTCTTATTCCATTCAGCCTTTTGACCAAGATCTTGCATGGAAGATCACAGTTCATTCTGTTAATCAAACTGCTCTTATGCATGTAGTGTCTGACTCCCCCCAACTTTTCTAGCAGACCCATACGCATTATTTCACTTTGGAAAAAAAAACAGTGCTTTTTTCCTGTTATATTTATATGATTTTCTATTAATTCTGATCCTTTTTTTCTTCCAGATTGGCTAACGTGAAAATTAAACTTAGCAATGATATTTTTCCTGGTCCTATCATGCCATTTTTGTTTCTTTCTTCCCCTCAAAACTGGTGTCACATTGACCATATCATAGCCAATTTAAGCAGGAGGTCAAAGCATCTTCAAACTTGCTAGCCTGGATAGTAATGCAATGAGGACCATGATGTAGACAGTCTGCTTCACATATCACCCCAAATCCCCAGACAGCTGGCAGCACCTGAGCTGAAGTTACCATATCCATGCTGCCTAGCAATACCTAAACAAGCCGGATTGAAGGCAGTTCACACATTTTTATGCACCACATTCTTATGCTTCCCGATCACAACCCAGAACTCTCACAATTTACACCCTCCAGCCTCCCCCATAAGGAAAACAAAACAAAACAAAAAAAACAGCACGCACACAGACAGTTTGCTATGGATCTTTCAACGTCCAAGGGAAGATAAAGCTTCCAGTGGATTGACCCAACCAGTCTGTTTCTGTTGCATTTGCTGGATAGCAGCAGTGCTAGAAAGTAATCAATGAGCATCCAAAATATGTTTTCCTAATACTAAGGAGATTGAAAAGGGTTTAATATCCTTAATAGACTTACGTCAAAGAGGCTTATTAGAAGCAATGCAACAAATGCCAAAACTGGATTGGCTTTGTACACATAGCTTAATTCTCTGGGCCTTTGGGGAATTACTCAGACAGATACACCTAGAAACACAGTGATGTTAGAGTTACCACTGAGCATTCTCTATCCTTGCCTCACAGGATAAACCCGAAATGTCAGGGTACATATATATATGGGCTGATTATAGCCTCTTTGGTGCAGACCACTATCACAGGTGTCCTAGGTCACAATAAGAAAGAGAAAACCAAAACATTCTTTTAAGGCAAGAAGACTGGGAGCTCCAAACCAGTGAGCAAGATGATGGGTTAAAGAGAAAAGATGACAAATTTTGCTAACCATCTCTGCTGCTGTCATATGCAAAGTGATCAAACTAGCTGACCTCTCTGTGCTTTCACTTCCTCAGAAATGAAATGTCCTATGAACATGGACAGGAATCATTTCTGTATATTTAGGTATGGCAAAAAAAAAAAGCAAATAAAAAAACCTGATAAGCCAAAGAAGTGGATAGAAAGCATTTGGATGCATGGAAGTATTATCTCAAGGATCAGAGCAGAGAGTTGATATGACTTTACTCCCAGGCAGCAGGGGCTGCAAAGAGGACTGCAGCAGAACAACAGACAACATGAGATACATTTTCACAACTGCATTAGATTCCAGAAGCACTGAAAAAAAAAAGGGGATAGTTCAGTGGGCTAAATCCCCCCAGTGAATCTGCTTTGCCTTCAGAAGTCCACCAGGACCAAGGCAGTTGGAGCTGCTGCACCAGATCTATTCAGTGGGAACAAAATGCTCGTGCACATGGATGGAATTTAAGGACTCCTCCAACATGGCACATCATTATGCCATGTACACTGTGTGCCGGCATTCCACGGTGATAGGAGCCTCAAAGAGTTATGCAGGACATCAGCAAGAATAAAGTTAGACCACGTTTTTGCACCTCTTGTTTACGCGTACATTTCTGATCCTGTACAACCATTGCTGCATTGCAGCCAGCTTTGGTTCTGAACCAATCATTTTATAATCATCCAGTGGTAAGCATTAGTTTTGATGTAAAATGACTGTAAATGTCATCTGCAGCCTAACAGTCTCTTCCTACAAGAGAAATTTCATTTGTTTATGACTTTTATTAGACTTTTTTGCTCTCTAAGCCCTCCTTGCAAAACTTACTCCAGATATTAACAACAACAATTTAATCGATCATAATTTGCAAAGGCCTCTTAGGGACACATTCCACAGATCAAAGCAATTCAAATAGGAAACCATGCTACTGTTTCCACTTAGCCATAAGAGCTAGAAATTGTAATGAAAACTCTTAACCTCTTCATTACCAGGATAAAAATTCACTATTTCCTATTAATACAGAGAGAATAAATAATAGATGAAACAGAAAAGTACCACAAGTAGTGGGAGGAGAGAGAATATAAGCATTGCATCAAATTTCCCTCATCCATATTTATGGAGCCCTCGGGTTTTCTGGGTAATCTGAATCAAAGGATGTGAAAGATTACATGTTTCTGTCAAAAGGGGTGTGGTAGGAAAACTGCTTTCCATGAAACAAGGGGATGTAATTGTGGGCACAATAGAATAAGAACTGTTAAAAGATGCTCATGATGTACGTACTGCAGCATTTACTACAGGAGAGACCACAACAATCAGTTAAAAGCATTTACCTGTTCTTTGAAACGCAAACAACCCTTCCCATGAACAGTTGTTAAGCAGAAAAATGCCATACTGAAGCCTTGTTGTATCTAAGCATTAAGTATATATAAACATTTTGGGAAGGGAGCGTTGTGTGTATATCAAAGAGAGAGAAGGGACAGAATTGGTCAAAAATGCCTATAAAACCCTATGCTGTTTGTCAATAAAGGGGCTACTTTAGATTAAAATGTTTCTTTTATGTATATGCACACCTATTGCCAAATATGCACCAGAATTGCTAAGCATTACTTGTCTGGACCACCTTTAAAAACTAGAGACAAAACAGAAAAAGAAAACCCATTAGGAGCCTCAAAACCAGACACAATGGTGGACAGAACCCAACTACACATGCAGATATGGTCAGGAAAGGATTGTGAGAAAACAGCTGTTCACAATACCTAAAAATAGCTTAGCATTCTTCCTTTTTGGTAAAGCTCCACCAGATGCCCCTGGTACCTTCTGGAAAGAGAAAGACACAATTAAAAATGTATCAAGTGAAACAACAGTAAATCAGCAACAACCACATACCATCGTAATTTCTGACATGCATGTATTTGTTCACAGTTCTTCTATCAAACCATAGCTCTTGTTCAACAAGAATGGAATTTTTTCCGTTCACATCTGACAATGGGCCAGTTCAGCACTGCTTATCACCCTCACGGAGTGAGAAAGCACCATCTGAATCCTTCCTTTGCTCTGTCAGCAATTAAGCAGAGCGTGTCTCACCATCCTCATGGGTGACTGCTGTCCTATCGACAAGACAGGGACATCTAGCATCACCCAGACCTCTCAACACTAGATTCCCTCCGGTATTTCTGAATGACTAAAGCTGAATTAGAGTGGAAAAGAAAAAGATATTATCTGCATAGAAGACTCAGTCTTTCATAACTAATTCCAGTATGACCATAACTAATTCCAGTATTCACATCACTTTGATGTGAATTATTAGCTCAGCTGATTTTCTTCTATTAAAAAAAAAAATAAATGTCCTTTCCATCAGGAACTAAGACTACTTACATCTAAGTCAATCCAAGTCACCACCATGTTCTCTTAGTATTAGATAGTATGGAGGAAACCTGACAATGCTCAAGCAATTATTTAGGAGGGATTTTTATTTTTTTTTATTTTTTTAATTAAACTCCACAGCAAAGAATAGTAATTTCCTGATGATATCCACTTTCAAGCACTACTTTCCCAGTTCAAAAATCCTCAGACTACTGGGGAAAATGCTAGTGGCTAAGGAAACAAATTAATGCACATGCTTCTTAAGCCATTTTTTACCAGGCACCATTAAATGAAATCAAATAAGCCTCTGCAACTATAATGCCAACGTGCTGTATTATGTAGTGTATGACATTAGTGTAATTGGTGAGGTTGTTAGGTTACTTTTTGTTTATTTATTTATTTTAAATAATACTGGGATGCAACAGGTGGACAAAAAGCAGCCAAGAACCTGTCAGCCTAGGGAAAGCTCATGTTTGCCTCCCATGCCTTGGTAGGTGAAAGGGTCGCATATTTTGGGTGGTTCCCTTCGCCATGTAAATAAAGCTTTGACCAAAGCAAAGGCTCGAGTCATCAGCTAGATCCTGTACATCATAGATAACTTTTCCATTCTTACTACCAACTAACAGTCATTGTCTGCACTTCAGAACAAAACATATTATTCATATACATGAACCTTAGGGAAAGGGAGTCAGCAATGCAACTCCAGCACTTTAAAAATAAATAAATAAATAAATAAAATTAAAAAAGAAATTCCTCAATGAAGTAAAAATAACAAGCAGAGCAGTTTTTTTCTTTATACGACTGGCATTTAACAAGTAGAAAGGAAGTAGCCAAGAATCTATTATACAAAAGCAGCAGCAAGATACAGAGTAACCTGACTATAAATATATTAAGAATCTATTACACATATTCCCAGGATCACAGCTTCAGAACTAAAAATGTTTCCAATACTGGAAAGCTCCATTTGAATTCAGATGCCTCCAAGTGGGACGTTGTGAAAATCACGGAGACTAGAGATTTCAAAGAGGAAGAATTCACATGCTGCATTTCTATTACTGCCAGTCTAACATTTAGTGCTTCAGCTTGATTTTCCCAAGCTGTTGATCACATCTAAACTGGAATTGTACTGGCTCAGTACTCCTGCAAAACTCAGAAGCTGGCAGTATTCGACTTCACTTCTCCACCTGTCAGAAACTACTGAAAAAGTTCCCCGTTCACAAAACAACTTTGTCTTCTAACAGATGTGATCCCAGCAAATGGGAGCCTAGGCAATGCACCAGCAGTGGCATTAAATTCCATTTGCAGTGTTTCTCATACCGAGCGTCAACTGGCCTATTCCGCATTTCCTTTGACTGCACCACTGCTAGATTTTTATTTTTATTTTTATTTTTTATTTTATAACAGGACTGTCCCTGAATAATATCCAGAAACCCATCACTGTAAGAAATTTCATGCTTCTCTGCCCAGTGTTTTCAGCAGGGCTGAGGTATTGCTATAGCACCAAGCTAAAGCTCTGCCCTGTGCTGAACATTACCCAGGCAGACCGATGCAACAGTTACACGCTATGGAAGAGCTGCTAGTTTCAAAATTCTGAAAAGTTGAATTCTGGAGGAAATAAAGAAAAGGAAAAAAAAAGAAATCAACCTTGGTGATTTAATCAAAATTTTTCTGATGATTCATCAGATGCCTCTGTTGCTGCTCTGCCGCTGGCAGATATTCGACCTCTACTTACGCCAATAGGCAAAAGATCTGGCCCTTGTCCTCTAATTGAATTATGAGGAGATACATGACTGATACTTATTCCAAACACTTTTGGAAGCAAACAAGGATTTCTGCAGCACTGCAGTACATTCTGCAAGGACAATGCCAAGGGAACCACAGGCAAGAATAGCAATCTCCCTAAAAGAATCTTAAGATAGTATAACCAGTGCCTTTGGCTTTACTGTATCACACGCTATCAAAAGCTTGGCTTAAAAAACAAAACCACAACGCAGCATGTGCCAGACACTTCATAAAACTGTTCCGGTGAAGGCCTGATGTTTCACATTGCTCAAAGGAAAACGTGCATAGCACATAAGAATCAAACAGCCATGGTAAACAAAATCCACAGCTAATATATGAGGAATCCTATTTATGAGCCTTGTTTTAGGTTACAAAGTCTTCATCTGTACAGCATGGTCAAACACTGTTTCTTACCGCATGATCCAGAGTATCACCACCTTCAAATATAGATGTCAGGGCCCTCTGCTACTCCATGAGACACAAGGAGAAAAACAGGAACCTCTGAACTACTGAAGGTGTATGCAACACCAAATAACAATCAGGCTAGCTATTTCTGCCTTTTGAAGTTCTTCAGCCAAATCTTATCCAGGGAAGGAATCTGAGGCCTCATTTTAAATCTAGTGTACCTTAATATTGAAAATTCCCAGGTCAAGTGCTGGAAGAAAGTTACATACAAGCAATGCTGATAGATCTTCTGCTTAGTTTTCTCTAGTCATAAACAGCATGTTTCAAGAGCACAAAATAAACTCAGAACTGTTGCTAAAACTAGACTAGGTTGTCCATAAATTCACAGTTAACAGTATGAGGGAAAATGTAGTGATGAGTCTCACAAGGAAGGACAGTTCTAAAATATAGCAAACATTAACAATCTCCGCATGGGAGACATGCAATCCGCCTCTATAATTCTGATAAAACATGAACAGTTTTCTACAGGAAATAAAATAAGCAGTCAGAGCATTTTACGTAACTCAGGGCCTTCATCACCCAGGGGAAACATTACTGTAGAATGAGAAAACTGAAATATTTTGTCCCACTCAAAGCAGCTATTTTAGGCCCTCTAACTGGCCGGAAGAGACAAAAACCTATAAGCAAAGCCAGTGCCTTCCATATAGCTCATGTCAGAAGTCATCAATGGCCCTTCAAAGACAAACCACGCAGAAACAGATGTTATGGAGCACTGGTTGTAAATTACTGTTGATACACAGCGATATGGAAGAAGAGCAAACAGGAAGTTTGTAAGTGCACATCCATATGTGTGTGGGTGTAGGAGTGAACAGCGTGCAAGAGCTAGGAACCAGCATTAATTTAAGCTAAGCTTTAGATCACAGGCCAGCTCAGGATTAAGGCTCATGATTTAATTGCATAGAGGTCTTTGGATGAAAAGACGTTGTGTCACCCTAAGCTAAAAACTTGTAAAAAATTCTCAGAAGCTTCCAGACAAATCTGAGCTTAAACCAGGCATTTGACATTTCAAAGGCATGTTTCTAAAAAGCATTTAGTTACCCACAATATGTATGTAATACCCACACAATACATATGCAATATGTAGAAGCATGTAGTGAAAGATCAGCAAAAGCCAGGCAACTACATGCATCTTTGGGCAACAAGCTGCCTTTAAGATCTGACCCTCTGGGGCTCGTCATTCACCTTAGAACAGAATCAATAGGATAGTTGGGGATCCAAGCTCCTGAATTTGATATTCAGCCCCAAATATGAACAGCTTTACTTCTGTCAGGGTTTGGCCTACGCCTAAAATGTGTTATCTAAACAAGCAAGAGACCCAAGGACTGCCAGGCTAGTTAGTTGGGAAGCACAAGTCTCACCTCTCTCACATGTCGCTTCAGGTGCAAATACACACACTGTCCTGTTTTCCGGTAATGCCTTTCAATGTGTTCCCTTCCAAATCCCAGAAACGTGTTCATGCACACATAGAGACCTCCTTCTGAATCCTAAAAGGAATGACACAAACAGTTACAGCACTGAAGGAACTGAACAGGACAGCAAGGACTCAGCAAGCAGAAAAAGCAGAGAATTGTAAACCCTTCCTGTTATCAAGCGAGCACTGAAAATGTGGCTTTCATACCACGTAACAGCATTTACATTACCAGCCCTCTAAGAACCTTCCACACCGTATCACACACAGAAACCCACTGAAACAGTTTACATTACAATTACAGATTGGTGAGTGTCCAAACTGGAGGCCTAGAAGTCTGTCCAAAAAAAAATCCACTTGATTGCCCAATCCACAGGGATTTGTAGGCATAGAAATTTGTAAGGCACAGAAATAATGATACATTTTTGGTTTTGTTTTTTTGGTGGGGTGGGGGCATTTGATTGCAAGAACATTCTGAACCAGAAACGTGGCAGAGATGGTAGTCCACAGATTCAGACAAAACTTCCGCTGTTGATCACAATCTTGTCTGAAGGAAACATCTCAAGTGAATTTATAGCTCTTAGAAGGGGCTAACAAGAAAGTTGGTGTTTTGTGAACACTGGTCAGTGTCTGTAAGGGATTCTCTCTAGCCATGCAATTAGAGTGCTTGGAGATGAAAGCACTACAAAGGAAACTTAAAGACATACTCCTGGTGGTGCTTACAAACACTAGCACTTCAGTTACAGAGCCTGGCAGGAGTCCCATCCTTTTGGCTCTCCCAAAAGCTGGGTGTTGACTCTGGTTGGTATCAGGGACTCACTCCATTGTATCACTGCTGCGAGCTCTCTCCTACGTCATTCGAAGTACCAGGAGGACTTCCAGTCACCTGGTTCACTGGTGTTGGATCAATTTTTCAAGCCCTCTCCAGCTGACATTGTTTTGAATAGGTGGTGCGTAACAAAGATTGAGCCTTTCAGAAGCACTGTGACCTTCCTTCTATTGTGAGCGTGTTTGTGCTATTGGATGGTACAGAACATCTCATGTTAAATTCCTCAAAAAAAAACTGAACTAAATTCATCCATAGGCACCTTGGAGGAAAATAAATAAATAAATAAAAATCAGTATCTCTGGAAGCAAGTCACCAATCGTTCCTAAAAGTCACATTAGGCTTATACATACAATCGTGTATTGACTGAAAACCTTTACAGCAACAACGGCTTTGACAGCTACCTGCCTCCAGCCCTGCGGGCTGCTACAAGCCCCAGAGGGCTGATCCCCTGTACTTTCCTAGCCAGCACCGGGTACGTACACCTTATTCTCTTCCAGAAAAGGAAGCTGAAGGGCTAGCAGTGCTAAGTAGTTCTTACTCATTTAATACCTGGCACAGCGCAGCTGGAGCCCAACAAGCCTCTCCCCTCCCACCACTGCCCCAAAGTCAGGCTTGAACTTGCCACTCTAAATCCGCTCCCCAGCCCCTTTCAAAGGCTAGTACTGAGTATTTCCGTGAGACTTAAAGGAATCTAAACATCCAGCTAACCTGCAGCCCTCATCCAGGAACGAAGTTTTAGCCCAAGACTTTAGAAAATACCTGTCTGCTTCTCTTAACGTGGAGCGAAATAAACAAGCTTTGGCCTTTCAGATTTACCTGAAAGATGAATGTATAACGAACTCTCCTGCCCTCACTTTGCCTGCCTCAAAAGCGCAGGAAGTTGAATTGAGTGCTCCAGGATTTAAATCTGTGATCTGAGGCAGGGGTTTAGGCCATCTGCCGTTCAAACCTAACATATACCATGAAGTCACTCATTCAGCATCTAGATACCACAATGATGGGCTCTCTGCACTGGAAATAGTAAGCTGGTTAGCCATCTCGCTTCAGAACTGCGTAAACACTACCTGAGATTTCATTTAAAATAAAAAAAAAGTTCATTGAATTTGGAAATCTTCACAGCCAAGGCAAATATCTACAATCAGCCAAGGGAAAAAAAAAGTTGAAGAAAAAGAAAATTCAATATCTAGTTCTCAAAATATTCATAAAATGCAATTATATTTAAAATGCAATACATTGATTTTTAAATTCCACATACTCATTCACAGATTCATCTACTTCAAGGCCCATTAAATCTTGGCTGTCTGGTTTTATAGCCTGTATTCCAAATCCTTTTGTATTATCTCCTCCTGTGAAAAAGTCAAGGATTTGTCCTCTATAAGAGATTCCCATATACAGCCAGCCTAAATAAAAATATATTCTAATGTCAAATCCACAGTTTCTGGAACTTTGTTTCCAATTTTGTTTTCTTGGAGACCACTCTTTCTCTGGAGGGAACCCACAGGACCGCCGACCCTTTGCTGATAAGCTGCCTATGACAACAATGTGACACCTTCAGCAGCTGAGCTAAAAGTAGAAGCTGCGTAAGCTGGCTGTGGTCACTGACAAAACAGCCCTTTCTCCTGGAGAACGCCGGCAGGCTATTCCCTCGTGAAACTTGGAAAAAAGACGACAGGATGTACAAAAGCCTAAAAGGCCACAGGAGAAGAGGGACACGGGTAAAAAAACCACCTTTGCAGAGTGCTGCGTAAAGGATTAGGCCCCTGCTTGGCACTCAAAGCACACTCGATTGCTATAAGCCAGGCTTTGTGCTGGTGAATTTAACCCTACTGAAAACACAACCAGTGCTAGAGGAACGATGTTTTACGTAGCTGTGGCATGTAAATCCCTGTAACTGACATTTAGCTTAGACATGTGTGAAAGTTCATGCTGGAGAAAGGCTCCAGCCTCTGGTACTGAAGACACTCTGTAAGACTTCGTGCATGCTCATGGCACCAGACACCAACAGCTTTCAAACATCACTAAACCTGATCAGGATTTGAACTAATGACCTGCATCCCATTACCAAACTCACTGAAATCCATGGCTTAGCAATTTTAGCTCCTGAGGCAGCTCAGACAATAAGGAATTTATAAAAGCACAGTTGGTGTGGTGGCTCTACTGACTCAGCAAACAGTTACAGGCTTGGGCACAAAATCTACTGCACAGCCGCTCGCTTCAGATCCGCTAGGACAACGGCAACACTCGCTCTGAAGGGTGTCAGAGAAGAGAGTAAAATGGCAACTCTACTCCTTCCAAGTCTCCATATCCCAAATACAAAGAACGAAGTTTGTTCACCCTGTTGCCTATGAAGTCCCAATCGTGGCAGACTGTGCATTCTTCCCTGTCTCCATCAGCGTTTCCCTACAAAAAACACAACTCCATAGGACTCTTTCAGGCTCTGTTCAGCGTGTCTGTTCATGAGTAATTGCCATAATTAATCTGGCTGTGGCTGCAGGACTCCTGTTGGATAACAGCAGTCCAACCTCTAATATATCTGGAACGGTTATAGTAACATTCCTTGCATACACATTTTGCATTGAGTCCCACAATAACACAACTAAATGACACATCTTTCTTTTCAGGACAGGCTTAAAAAGAATAACAGAAGTTTCAGTACTTAATACTCATCTAAACATAGTAAGTTACGAGGAGTAAAGAAGAACGTCTGTCTCTGTCATGCACCGGTACTACCAACATCAAAACAAAACAAAACAAAGCAGCCAACCAGCTGAATACAATGGCACAGAGAGAGGGCTCCAGCAAAACAAAAAATCCACTGCAATAAATATGGCAACTGCCTTGGGGTTGGGGAGGAGTGTGCTGAAGGCAAGGAATATAGCAAGTGACTTTCAAAAGGAATATTCGGTATGAACACTGCATCAGTCTGCCTGTTAGGCAACTGTCCGCTATCACCCACAGGTGAGAAGCAAGCAGAGGTGACAAAAGTGAAGCAGAAAGTGAGCAATAAGAAGACAGCAAAATTAGGCATCTGGTAAAGAGGAGGAGGGAGAAGGAACCAACAGTTAGAAAAAATGAACAGAACAGCACAGACAAACTGAAGCACTGATTGTGAACAAGGAGTGGAGAGGAGCTGTGTACTGCTGGAACTGGGGAAAGATGAGAGAGATGGGAAAAGAGATGGGTCAGCCAGAAAAAAAGGACCAGAAAAATCATGCAGGAGTAGGAAATAAAGAGCAGGGCTTCTAATAATCAGACTGTTAGTTTCAAGCGTGAAAGAAATCCCTCCCCTCTCCACCTTGAAAAAAAAAAGGAGAAAAATATCAAAGTCGTTATTTTATCACACTTTGAGAGCAATATGCAAAACACTGATCAGTTTGAAGAAAGTACATGCCACTGAAATCAAAAAAGTATCAGGATACTGGGGTTCTGATGTGATGTGGACAACTAGCTAAGGTTGTACTAACAAACACTGCAGCTTTGGAGCGTTTAAAATTCTCACTGTACTGAATGCTATCTCTCAGGCATGATGTGCTATTTCCCTGTGGGCAGATTATTTCACAGAGACTGAACAAAGATTTCTGGTACCTCCCTCCTAGCTTCTGCTGGACACAGACATGGGCACATGCACACGAGACCAACCAAGGACTTACAACGTTTCCTAGGTAGAGAAAGCCACGTGGGCATCAGACCCTAAACGAAATCAAACCACCCGTCTAAGAGGTGGGTCCAGTGCTCACTCACATGTGTAAGGCACAGGGACCTCGGCCAGGGCATACATAATTCTGAAGCAGCATCGCAGTCAAGTCACATTCATTATTCCATGTAGCAGGAAGTCATCTCAGGTTGTCAGTCATTAATTTAGAGGCAAATGCTAGATACAAATGTAATTAAATCAAATCCACAGCAACACAAAGCACATACACACTGGCCGTTCCCCAGTACTGCACAGTTATTTCTCGTTTGTGTACAACCCACACTGGTTTTACCATTCTCCAGTGCGGAGGACCATTTAGTCAGCCCTAGTGCTCGGCTGCCCACCCAGCCAACGAAGACTTGCCATCAGACAGACCTCCCTGGGACGCAGCAGTACAACACTGCTCTGATTTTTCAGATTACCACCGGCCACAAACCAATTTGCTGCCTCAATAATTTGGAGGCAGTGAATAACAATAATTTGCAATAAATAATAATTTACCACTAGGCCAAAATCATTTGTCTGGAGTATTTTGTTTGTCTCGGTGTGTTGTAAACCAGGTGTATATAAGCCAGGGGCTCATTTCCAGACAGCTGCACGCGGTACGGTCACAGATGCCTGTTGCATGCTGCAAACTCTCAATGATTTCAGTTTCAACTACTGTCTGATAAATTCTTTGGGAATTGTCCTAACATTACCATTAGAGTTCCCAAGCCACAGCAATGTCAGCAAGATTCACGAAGGAAGCTGTCAGCAGCAAGGTTTTCCAGCGGAGTGAAGCCAAGTTTCAGGCTGCTCAAAAACACACAATACAGCATCTACATCTAAAGGACCAAGCCATCTACAGAACCAGACAGCCCGGTCCTGTAGCTGTGTTGGACTCATGGCCTGTGCCGCAGCTGGAACCAATGCCCTTTGTGGAGAATGCCTCTGAGCACATCCATCTAGGACATGCACAGTCTGCATGTAAGCCTCTCTTACAATCCTGTTTACATCCCTTTTCTAGCAGACATCCCCCCCTCTGATGTCTCTGGTCGAAAATGATCAGAGGTCGTTGAGACAGGGATCCCATTAAAGGTGGAATTTCCAGCTGAATACTATACTTCTATTCAGGTAACAATAAATAAGAGGACAAAAGATTATGCAAACATAACCTTTCTGTGCCCTGTGTTCTACTGAACAGCACAAAGTCAAGTTCATTTGCCAGAAGAGGAAGAGAGGTCACTGCAGAGAAAGTGAGAGAGAAGAAGCCTTCATCTCAGCAGCATGGATACAGAAAAATAGTCACCAGAAGGGGCTGTGCATCAGGTCTGGAGACTGGGAAGTACAGGATTTCATCTTTCCAATTGTTTGAAAGGGGTATGAAAGCCTATTGCAGCTTCCGGGCCAGTCACTGGAGGGAGCGATACTCACACTGGGTCTCGCTCGTATTTTGTAGGCAGCCTTCCTTCCTGTCACAATTCCTGTATAAAGAATCAAAGGCTAACTCGAATAGGAGCCTTCATGAGGGAAACGTTTTATTCTAGAAGCTGCCAAAAAAAAAAAAAAAGTAGTTAACAATTATGTCAAAAAGGGATAGTTTCTCATCTTTTGAGACTAGCAAGCTAAGAAGTGTCACTAGTGCTCTTAAGTGCACAGATATTTCCCTTGTGCTTCTGCTGACTTTCCTGGAAACTAACCCTCGTACATTCTATTGGAAATAGGCCAAATCTAAAGATGTGCACTTAGACTCCAGGAAAGCATCAGGCTGAGCTTCTCATCCATCTGGTGATCTTTCTACCAATAGTACCTGAGAAGATCATCACGCTAGGGTTAATCCGCAAGGCGGAAGTACACCGAATATCCACTTGTAGCTCTCCTGTGCTCACACTTCTGAAATCTCTAAACTAATGACTCTCTCTGTAGCACAAAAACTCCATTGTTCTCAGATCTTCACCCAGGGAAATAAGATTTAAAACTCAAGAAAAGAGAACAGTGAGTTAACAGATTTTGAGAACAGTTGGTGAAGAGCCTGCACCCACTAGAACATGTTCTTCAGTGAGACTACATTGCTTAAATCCAGACGAGAAGACACGACCAACAGACTGACAAACAGGTCTGTGAAAGCCTGGTCTTGCAGTCATATTAAACTTTGCACAGCTGGAAATATAAGGTTCCCCAGCACCTCATTTTCTTTGGCAGCCCCCTGCCACAAACACCTCTGTTTTTGACCATCTCACCCCTCCTGGTCCTTCTCATAATTCCCCTCCTGGTCCTTCTCATAATTGCTGGAGAATCTTTTTCTATAATAATAATGGTTTGTATCCTAGTGCTCATAGACCTGATGGTGTCTAACAATCATATTTCCTTGCAGGGATGGTGATAGTAATCAATTAATATGGAAGAATGCTGAAGAAACTTGAATATAGAGATGCCAGATAACTGTGTGTGCTGCTTTAAAAGATACATACAAATACTCAGGAAGTTTACTTCTTTAGAGAAGGAAAAAAAAACACAGATAAAGCTTGAGACCGTCTTATGGCATTAACTGCTGAAATAGATCTGGTATTGAAGAAGAGTGACAGAAGAAAACATTTTGCATTGAGTTAACTCCAAACAGAGCCATGCTCAAGTTAGAAATGTAACAAGAAGCATATTTGAAATGGCAAAGTGAGAAGGTGTGAGGAAATACCAAGAAATTACAAGAAGAAAACACCTCCCCCACCAAAAACGTAATCAGAAATCTTACCATAGATAATAAACCCCAGAGGACATGTTTTTAACATTGACTATTTGCTTTAACATTATAGAAAAAACACCTGTGTACCATCTTTCAAAAAAAAAAAAAAGAGGCAGACACATCAACAGGTAGATGCTCACGTAGGTCACACAAAGCTGACCTAAGAAAATAAGTCACTGACCAACCCAATACAACGCATACAGAGATCAACGCCTGCCTTCAGCCAAGTCAGCAAGCTATCTGTATCCTTCTTACACCGTGAAATGAAAGACTAAAAACATAGTCTCAATACTTTCAACTTTGTGTATGAGAGTATTTTTCCTGAGAAATTACACATTTGCTCTTTGTAATTGTCATCCTAGAAACAATATCCAAGTATCTGGTAGAGTTTTTTTTTTTAAAAAAAAAAAGTACAAAATAAAATCTGAGACAAGTCTTTGGCCCAACTAAGTTGAGGAGCAGTATGGGCTGAAAAGCTGTGGAAAACAACAGAAACTGAGCCCAATTTTGTTTTTACTAGTACTGCACAGTCTCAGTCTAGCCTTTTGCCCAGTGAATGCCTATAATCCATTTTAAACCAAAACACTCTAATGGCTGAGGGCAACATTTTCACAAATCTGAAATCTCTTCCCGATGAAGTCAAAAGGATGAAACATTTTGGGGAAAAAAAAAAAAATCACACTGTCACTCCGACTCCCTTTTGGTTAGGTTTATACATAGCTTTTGCTAAGCATACCTAGGTCTTGCTCAAGTGTTTCATTTTGTTCAGACATTGTTTTTAAACACAGTTTTTGCTGTGTTTGTTGTGGAATCGATTGTTTTAGTTCTTTGATTTGTAGCAGTATTTGACATCCCTTCCAACTGGTTAAGGGAAACTTTTTATAAACCATAATATTCGCCTGAAAGTGACATGAAGCATGTGCTCACGTGAGCAGAAACTTGACGAAAAGATTGTGGTAGACCAATTCCACCCCCACCCCACCCCCAGAAAAAAAACCTTATTAAGCATATAATGCAATTAGCGCCTGTGCAGCAGAGTCTGATTTGGCACTTTTAATCAGACCGCCTCCCGGTACAGTCAGGGCTGCTGGGCGACACTTGAGATCTGAAGAGCGCGGGTAAAAATAACCTCCGTACAACAAGACGTGATGAACACCAGACAGCTGAGTCACCTTTAAAAACGATTTCGATTTTCTGTGTTAGGAGGAATTATCAAAAAGAGGTGGATAAAGGATTCAAAAATCTGCCTGAAATGTGTCTTTCGTTGAATGCTCTGTAATGTAAACCCCAAGCTTCCCTGAGGTTGCTCCCGATGACTTTGACATCAACATGGAGCGCTCAGTCGCCACTGGGAAACCTCAGCTTCAGGCGGAGAAGCAATTTTGTATAAAACTTCAGCTCCCTTTAAAAAGTGCAATTTTTAAACATGTGTTCCCCACAGAGCATCAACTATTATCATTTATGAAGGCTTCCAGTGGTTTCAACAAAGGAAAAAAACAACTTCAGCCCCAGATCTGCCACTGAACGCATGTGATCCACAGAGCTGGTGGATGAGTTGTGAGACAGCTGAAACATGACAGAAAGTGAAAGCCAAATACACCAAACATTGACCGAACAACCGCTGTAGGGGCCTATGGGGACACACAGCGAGTCTTCAAAGCCCACTGGTGCGACTGAAGCAAACCCTGGGAGAGGAAGCAAGGACGCACCTCCTCGGGAGGACTTCCCCGCTGATTTTCAGGTTGACCGTGTACTTTGGAAGATTTCTGAGATCTCAAACGTGAGGATGGAGGCAGCGGGCGAGCAAAGCGATCAGCGTTTGCCAGCCAAAACGCTCAGGCAGGAAGGCCACCCGCTGCCCCTTGCCACCACCTCGCTGTGAGGAAAACGACGGCTCCCCGGGGCTGCCCGCGGCCCGTTTCCCCGACAAAAACCGCCAAGCGCCGGTTTCCAACCGCCTGCCCGGAGGAGAAGGCTGCGGGAACGAGCAGCGCTACCGCAGCCACGGCCGCCGGGGAGCGGGAAGGGGCTGAGGGGGAGCCGGGGCAGGTGGCGGCGGCTGGGGAAGGGTCGGGTGCGACCACGGAGCCTGAGGAGGGGGAATGCGGGAGGCCGAGGCCTGGCGAGGGGCAGCGGGGCCGGGCTGGGGCCGGCTCGCCGCAGGGAGCCGGCGGGGGGCAGCTCGGCAGCGGGGTGGGGTGGGGTAGGGGGGGGGGGGAAACGGGGAGCGGCGGCTTCGCGCTGCACTCACGGGCGAGTCGTAGGAGAAGGCACACTCCGTCTTGTAGACCCGGTCCCCTGACTTGGGCACCCGGATCGTGGGCATGTAGGGGACGAGCAGCTCGCCCAGGTCGCCGGCGGCCATCTGCGCATCGCCGCCGCCGAAGAGCGCGGCCCGCTGCATGCTCGCTGCCTGCCTCCGGCCGGCCGAGGGCAATGGAGGCGGAGGGCACCGGGCCGGGGCAGGGCGCGGCGGTGGCGGCGGCAGCGGGAGCCGGGCCCGGGGGAGGGGAGGAGGAGGAGGAGGAGGAGGAGGGAAGCTGCTATTTTTAACCCAATGGCAGCGGCACCAGCTGCGGCGGCACCGGGGGGTCCCCTCGGGCCGGCCCTCGGCCGGGGAGCGCCGCCAGGTGCCTGAGGCGGGGGCCGCCGCTCGTGAGGCGATGCCGGGTTCCCGGAGCTGTCCGCGGCCCTGACGGGACCGGCCGAGCCGCGCTGCCCCCCTGCGAGGTCTGCTTGTGAGAGGGGAGGAAATAGGAGCACGGGCGGCTTTGGGGTTGGGCTGGTTTTTATCAGAAAGCCGTGATTTCCAGGAGGTGGGGGTGGAGACTTCACCTCCTGGTATCCCTGTGGGGATAGCTTGCCATGGGTAGCCTGAAGCAGGTTCCTCTTTGACCAGTAATATATTTTTTTTAAGCAAGGAAATGCTATATACATATATATATATATAAACTGTACCAATTTATTAATTTCACGTGTGTAAATATAAGGCTTTTGACTTCCAGGTCCCCAACCAGTAATTAACCGTGTCCATCCGATACAGGTTTCTCTCCGCATGGACAAGCGCACCTGTCACCATCCCGCTACAGGAGGTGTCGAAGGCGGCGTGTTTGAGCACAGCCCCTGCCAGGAGGTGGTGAAGGTGGTGTGGTTCAGCGCGGCCCCTGCCCTCAGTTTGTATTCATCCTGCCCTGCGCACGGTAGGTTGGAGAGGAGGATCTGGTTCTTGGGTTCTTGGGGTGCTGGAACAGTAACGATGCTGTGGGAGCACCGCGAGCCAAACCTAGATTCTGTGTTGAGGGACAGAGCCCTGAGCTTAGAACAACTGTTTTTTGGCTTTTATTGTGTTGCTCTTTGCCTTTCACTTTGAAAGAATACTTACTGATAGGAAGGAAGAATAACGTGAACAAATTTCGTAGAAATATACTTGAAATAGTATCTCTTTTTTTTTTCAAACATTATCCAATAACTACTGCATATGCTTGACAGCAGCAGGATTAAAGAAATGGCTGATTCATTTCAAATGAAGACATGAATAGTTCTCCACCTGGAGTCCACATAATACGCAAGGATGCAAAGATCACTTCCGAGTAAGTGATGTGACCTTTTATGGAATTTTTTACCTCAAAATCAAAAGGTTCTAAAGGTGGTTCTAGTAAAATTTCAGTTAGCAACAGAATTGAAAAATCATGAGTTTGCATCCAGCTATGAAGAAGCAATTTTTCAAGGAAAAAAAAAAAGTGTTAGGAACTGTGTGAAAGACCAAGGGCAAAATATGATCTCAGCAGAAGGGGTTTAGACAAGAATAAAATTTACATCAAAGAACCATACCCATCATTGGATGCTGGATAAAAAACAAAATGAATAAAGGGTCACCAGACAGATTTATTTTACCTGAAATGGCTTTGTGCTTTTTAATGGCCTCTCTTATAATTAACATAGCATTTATAAACAATGAGAGCCACAATGCGAAATATACGCTAACCTGAAAGATCAATGCAAACAAAAAGGGCAAGTCAAAGCATTGATGAGAAATCAATCCGAGTCTTTCTAATGTTTGGCAGTGCTCAGAAGCAGCTAATGAGGCTGTCTTTGTTTAAGATAGCCTGTGAAACACTGCTTAATGTAAATAAATTAGTTTTTAGTTTTAACAGTTTAAAATCACAAGATGATCAGGGTTTACTAAAGGATTTGGGCTTGTTTCCTTTAAAAATTAGACACTGCATATGGACAGATTAGTTCAGGGTTGCAGACTGTAACATACATTATCCTTCAACCTCTTAAGGTATTTAAAACTAGAGGAATACCTTTGCCATTAGAACCAGAGGAAACACATCCCTCTAGTGGCAAAAGTCTGCCAGATAAAAAGAGCACCATCTTTATTACCTATATATTTCTTAAAAGTGGTATAGAGGAAAATAGAAAACAACAAAGAAACAACAAAGAAACAAAAACAAACAAAGAACAATAACAACAAAAAAAAGATCCTTGTAGAAATACGTTCTAGAGTGACCTTTCAGTGATCTGCACACATAAGGGTCCAGTTTGGAAGGTGAAAGATGAGTCTAGCTACAGAAAATGAGAAAGAAAATACTTTTCTAAAGTGATAGGTATAACTCCAATATTCCAAAGATCTAAAGGTATTTTGCTTTCTTCATTTTCCACAAGTTGTCTGACACAAGGTGCTGTGAAGGAAATAAGTCTCACAGTTTCTCATACCTTTATTTTAAAACTACTAGAAATCACATGATAAAGACTAACATTACCAACTTGTTTCGCATACACTAGGTCACAGAGGCCATTCTATATTGATGCCCTGGAGAAAAAGGGTAAATGTTGGCCACTGACAAAAGGCATTTTCTCTGATTAATAACTTTAAAAGCTATGAGATAAACTGTCACACAGTTTCTTTCAAGTTATCAATATCAACACAAGCACTTTTTTTTTGTGTTTATTTTTTATTATTATTTCCAACAGTACACAGCAGGACGTATATTCCATAGTTTTGTTGGTATTCCACAATTTGTTGGTATGCATTTAAAACTGTGCATACTACCTTCAAACTGTTCAATTGTCAGGTGTGGATTTCACAGAATTGTCAATAAGATTTTTATCAGGTGTTTCATAATGATACCACGGTCCATCTCCCCTCTGCCTCATCAGTCGGCGTGCCTCCAACTCCGTCATCCTAAAAAAAAAAAAAGGAGCACCATAAACAACATGAAGTCTCTTGGTTTTGATCAAACTGTTTAACATCTGGGCGTTACTGACAGCAGCAATGAGTTTAGCATCTACTGTTTATTCATACTATTGAAACATAGGTAATACCAAAATATGAAGAGTTCAACTAAAACACGAACTATTAAATCCTTCTATTTCATTTTTTTAGCAAGTTATCTCACAGGAAAGTCATAAAAGTATTTGCAGGAGTTCTGTTATCGGTCCTTGCTTAGAAAGGAGCTTGACAGTTTTTATTACAGCTTTCAGCTAAAAATAAATAGAAGAAAAATAGAACTGAACGTGATGGTCGAAGGTGCTATGCTGCCTTGGTCCCAGTAGCAACGGTTTGCGAAACTCAGACTTTCTTCTGTTACCACAGTTTACTCTGAGTAAGTCTAGAATAAACCTAGAACATTGCCATTGCTGCCCACAAAAATTTCAACAGCAGCAAGGAACGTGACCAGTCCTGTAAATTGTGTCATTTAGCTTCTCAAGCCATAAGCATTTGCAGAGGCAAAAAGAGCTGTCCATTTCCTGACTCAGGAAGACGTACCTATAACTTTATAAATACAAACTGTTTTGAAGAGATACTGCTGTTTCACAAGACTGCCCTAGGATTGTTGCAGTTCTGGTAATCGTAAAACTGAGAAGGCAGGGATTACAACTTCCAGGGGGGCACAGCCAGTACAGCAAGCACGAGGGTGATGTTCAAGCAACCAAGTACACTATGTCAGCATTCAACTCACCATTAAGCAAAATACAATACTCAGCTACAGTATGTACTAACATTTAAAAACACCCTAACAATACAACATACCTCAGGTCAGTTTTCTTTGCTTCAATATCAAGCAAAGCCATATGCTTCTCATAGTTCTTTTCAGGGGGGTCAAAGAAGTAACGAGCTATCCAGCGACTTATAGGGTGCTGGAAAACACAAAAGCAAAAATTATGCACGTAATTTCCAAGTAGAAATGCCATCATACTTAAATCATGTAACATGTTCCCAATCCTGAAGACACGATCAACACTATTATTATTGTCAGAATGACAGCACCCATAAAGTTAAAAACATGCTCAACTATTTGTAAGATCAGAAGCCTAAAATGTTAGATTTCATTTGCTGTTTCTGTTGTCGAATGCCAAAATAAGCTACAGAAGAATATTCTGTAGCAAAATGAAAAACAACAGAAGACATTCAATTCATTTTCTTTCTGTTGAAGGAAAGTTCTTTAAACTGCCACTGTCATTACAGAAGTGGATTCCAAACCTCTTACTGTAATCAGTAACATTTTAAAGTATTGCTACGGCATAGAAGTCATTTTAATAGGAACAAAAGTTAAATGAGTTGAAAGAGTCATAACAGTATTGCTGGGTTCAGTTGCTTTCTAAGAAAACCAATAAAGTGCTTGCAGTAAGAATGTTGAGTTTTCTGATCATAAAAATCTTCAATTCCAAATTTAAAAGCACAAGAGATGGTGGACTTTGAAACAACACTAGCAAGTAATACAGAAGAAAGTAACATCACTTTAAACTCCAGTTTCTTAAGAGTTGTAGCTCAAAAGCGATAAACAAAGACAAAAACTGGATGCTAAGTATAAAAAGTTCTGTACGTGACACAGTCAGACCATTCGTACTGTTTAGGAATGTTATAAAAGAATTCTTGGCATATAGCTTCAGCAGTTTACTTGCATAAAGTTAGAAATCATTTGCATCTACCTATGTCAACAACCAGATTTCCTACAGCAGCATGCACATTCCATAAAACTGAAGAAAAGCAAGTTTGCCAAACTTATAACTGGACAACTCAAATTCTATTACTCTGATACCCAGTGGCAGGGATGTGTCCGTTCTCGCTACCAGACTCCACACAGTTTACTCCCAAAACTAGCATCAAGAGGAAAGCTGTCCCTAACGCATCACCCCTTTACACGTTACACTCACTTTGTAGTATTCCCAGTATTCTGGAACATAACCTTCAGGAATCTCTGCAAGTTCAGCTTCACCTGATAAGGAATGATCACTTCATTATTACTTCATTTATTTCAAGTATTTCATATGCTGCCTTTCACATTAAAACAAGCAAAATCCAGCAACAACAAAAACCAACACTATTTCACATGGAGAGTACCTAATCCCTCACCTTGAACTCTACTGAGAAAAAATGGACTTCTTGTAATTTTCCCCAGACATTTCACATGTCTAGCTCATAGATTTTAAGCCATGTACCAGAAGGGTGAAATGGACAGACATAAACAGCTATACAGAAGAAATCATTAAGATCAAGTCCACAGAAATGCCCTTTAAAGTATATAAGCTGAAAGCATGTTTTTTCTAATCTCTATGTTCAATTAATTCCATATTATTACAGTAGATTAAAACAAGTATAGCCAAGCATAATTTGGATTTTTTTCAAGATGAAAAGCTACAATTGCCGTGTATGCAGCTTTCTTAAAGAAGTATGCAAAACAAAGTAAGAAAGACTCCTTATTTGGATACAGAAGAACTGTTCTCTAAACCTCACTGATGTCTGAGCTACCAAAATATGGAATTTGTCAGTTTTTAAAAAGGTGGAAAGTTTTTTAAAAAATCAACAACTACAAAAAGAAAAAAAATTACTGAGAACATCTTCTATGTACTTACACAAAATTACAGTAATTCTTAGACCTATTTCATGGTCTTCCAAAGAGCAAGCCTCAAATATTTGTGTATTTTTTTTCTCTATCCAGCATGCTTAGCTTCCATTTGTCCATTTAATGATCATGAATGTGTACTTAGCTTGGTCATGACAGAGCACTCACCAATGAAGACGTTGACATACGTTATGAACAGCGCCACTGGTATCCCTGTCAGAAATATATAGAATCTCTGTAAAAGGGATAAGGAGAAAAAGGATCAGTGCAGAAACTCAGAAGCCTGACAAAATTTAGATGAAGTTATTTTGAAAATTCAGTAACACACAGTAATTCTTAGTTTTACACTCATAGTTCAGATAGAAACGTTGTATGTAAAGTTACATTGCTGATTAAAATCAGTTAATTAACAAACTAGAGTACAGGAACCGCGATGCTGTTATCAGTCCATGGGCCAATTTACTTCAGCACTCGATCTCCCAGATAGGTCAGCGTCTGCAGAAGCATTTCCCTGAATGCTGCCCCAGCATCTCGTGATGACTGGCTTCAGCATTTAACTGTAATGAGGCACTACTACCGATGCAATATAATCCAGCGTGAACATAACCATTGCTACCTTTGGTAGCTGTGGAAGACAGATAAAGGCCGCCTGACCGCACAAAACGAGTAGGATCAGGCTAGCTGTTACGAGCGTAAGGGGTGCTTGTCATGGGTCGAACTCAGGTCAGGCTTCCTAAGTCTAAATCTCTGGTGTTATTGGTCTAGATAACTGAAGGCAAACCCAGCAGAAGAGTAACCTAATATGTTTTAGAGAGGAGGATGAATTAGAAAGCATTTGCAGATTATGCATATATGAACACAGACACATAATATAAAAACACTAATACAGTATTAACTATCTCAGTCTTTGCTCTGATGCTAACCTTGTATCTTTTTACTTCATCAGGCTTTTATGACATAAAACAACAATTTTTTAGAAGGACTGAAAATTCTTGTTTATATGAATAGCACTAACACATTTCAGATGCTTCACATAAAAAAGGAAAAATAAGATTTTAGAGACTCTTAGACACATTCAGAATAACAAATCTGCTTGTGTATTACGTTTGTTTTAAACTCACCAGCAAACTCAGAAATCGAGCATCATAAAAGTTCGTTGCCTTGATAATAAACATTCTCTTCCCATGGCTGCTGTATCGGACAGGAGCTGAAAATTGAACCAAGGCATTATGGTTTTTAATCCGCTTGTTGGTTGGACCGGGACAAAGTCAACAATGCAGGCAAAGGACAGAGGAGCGTACAGCAGTGACCGAGAAGCTACGAGCTGGTTTGCTGGAGGATAATGATGCTCCTAAAGCTTGCCTCAACTAATTTACTGTTTGGATTGAATGAACGTTTCTCTTCCAACTTTATGGACTGATTCATCCCTACGTGTACGTCCCAACAAACACATTACTGAGCCCAATTACTTCTGCACAGGGCCAATCATAGGATCACAGGTTCATCTCGCTTGGGGAAGACCTGTTACCCGTAGCTCGGGACCACAGACCAGGAGAGAAGCCCAGCAGCCCGGTACGACAGGCGCTTCGCCCACCACCACTTCTGGCCCAGGGGCCGAGCCCCTCGGGCCGGGCCGGGCCGTGCCAAGCGCCCCCCGCAGCCGCTCGCCGGCCCCGCGGCCTCCCGCTCCTCGCTCGGGTCACCTCCGCTCCCCAAGGTCACCTCACCGCCGGGACCTTCCCCTCCATCCCCTCCGTCCCCGCAGCCGCCGAGGCCCTACCGACGGTGCCGGGCAGGCGGGCGGCCCCGGCGGCCCAAGGGAGCCGAGCGCTGCCCCCCGCCGCCCGCCGCGCTCCCCAGGCAGCTGCCGCCCGCAGCAGCAGGCTCATGGCCGCCATGGCTGGTGCTGGCAGCGGGGCGGGGCCGGCGGGCGGGCGCGAAGCCAGGCGGGCGCCATTTTGAGGAAGGGCAGAACGCTCCATATGCTTCCGGCGCCTTCGTACGCGACGTCCGCGGCGCCGGGGAAAATGGCGGCCGCCGCCACCGCGGTGGCAGCCCTGGGCCGGCGCCTGACGGGCGCGCTGCGGCTCGCGGGAGCGCGGCCGGGCTGGGCGGCTACCGGCATCCCCGGGTAGGCACCGGCGGGACCGGGGGCTGCGGGGCCGCCTGAAGGTGGGGGAGCGGCGGGGAGCCCGGGAAGCCGCCCGTGGTCTTTCTCGGTGGGCGCTGGGCAAAGGGTGCGGGGGTCCGCGTTCTGGGACCTCTGCTGAGGTGCGGGGCTGTGGGGCAGTGTGAGGGGAAGGAGCCACTAAGTGTAATATTGAGACCTTCCACCTCTGTGCTACCGGTTTTTGCACCTTATTATGCTTATAGGGTGTGTTTTCTTATTCGTGCTTCTACTAGGTATTTGCTTAAACGCACCTTCTGCTTATACTAGGTATTTACTTAAACTCACCATCCTGAATGGTGTTGGTCATTTATTTATTCTTTTCTTAATTTTAAAATCTGTATTTGTTTTCTTGAGTATAAATAAATTGTAATTGAGACAAGGGAACACAATACCAAGATGACACCTTTGAAGAACTGAACCCACATCTTCTGCCCCAGACCCTGGTGTTTCTCAGCCTTTAGGATCTGTGTCTTCATGAAAGAAACATCCCTATCTATCTAGATGTTATTTTTTTGTGTAATATGTTGTTCTTCCTTTAATTGTTATGCAGATTAACACGGAACCTATTCCACAAGAACCTGGCAAAAGTTGAGCCCCCCCATCAATTGAAATTTCTGCATACTACTCTGTCTCGGAGTGGTCTGGAGGAGTTTTTTGATGATCCAAAAAACTGGGGAGAAAAAACAGTGAAGTCTGGTGAGTTATATTTAGCATTTCTGGTAGCAGCCTTTGAGCCACATAAGCTCAGCTGACATTTGCCCTATTCTTTTGAATTGTAGAAAGCTATGTAACTATGACTACAAGTGCAACTAAATATCCATAAGGATAGCTTTGCAAGAAGTATTATATTTTTTATAACAACATACTTGTTCTGTTGATTAGCTAGGCCAGAAAAAGCACACTTGCAGAACAAGAAAACTTTATTAAATTAATATTTATTGACTTTTTTTTTTTTTTTTACAGGGGATGCATGGAATATAAAACAGCTAAGGGGCAAGAGTAGCGAAGACTTGCACAAACTTTGGTAAGTTTTAGTGAAGTAGCTTTTCTTTTGTCACAGCAGCTCTGCTTTTTTTTAATAAAATGTGTCTGTATTAGCCAGCAAATCCATTCTGCCAGCCAGCTGTGCATACATAAGCGTGCTTTGGCCTTGAAGCATCCCAAATCCTGATACTGCTCAGAACATGGAAGCTGTTCTGCAGGTGGTTGTTTTGTAGGTGTGTCCAGTACAAAGGGTTCAAGTTCAGTACAGAGCCCTGTGTACGGGCTAAACCAGTGAACTAGTGAATAATTGCTGGTGTATCTAGAAATTAATTTTGAAGTACTGTGCTTTCTGATCTAGGTATGTCCTACTGAAGGAAAAAAACATGCTTTTGACTTTAGAACAAGAATCAAAGAGACAGCAAAGGCCCATGCCAAGTCCAGAACGATTAGAAAAGGTAACTTTTTCATATTAGCTAAAAATCTAAGCAAAATGGCTGAGTGAAAGGTGAAGCATTCTCAAGCTTGTTAAAAAACATTTTTTAGATTATTTCTCTTTGTTTAGTACAAGCACAAACACTGCTCAAGTGACATAGGGGGAATGACCTCTTCACCTGTTAGTCCACAGGTGTGAGACTACTCACGATGGAACTCCTAATACATTTGACCTATCATTTTCCTTTAAGTTTTGTCAGAGATCTTCATTTGAGGTCTGAAGTTGTCAGCATTGTGTTTTGTTGGCCTATCCTGAAACTATTTCCTATTTCCAGGTACAAAAATCTATGAAAAATATTGACTTGGTAGTCAAAGAAAGAGAAACTGCTTTGAGACTTTTACAAACTGGCCATGAAAAACCAGTACCTGGCGAGTGGAGAAATGACTTCTTAGGACGCACCTACTGGTATGGAAAAGAGAACTTTTCTTACGTATTTTTAAAGTTTTCTTAGGGTATTTCTCTTGATCAGAAAAACCTTCTGTTCTAATCATTAAAGGACACACATACTCTATAGAAAGAAGCAAGTTTTCTAGTCAGCATTCAAGGGCTTCTTGAGTTATTAATTTTTAATGTGGTTGTAATTGCTGCTAAATAATTGTGCGGTTAAACTCAACCATTAACTGTAACAAAATTAATTCTATGCAACTGACAGGAATTCTGCAGTGGGAGGATGTCTGCTGCTGTGGTGATTCTGTAACACATGAAGGAACTAGAGAGAAGGGTTCAAGTTGAACTGTCTGGACTTCCCCAGTTATAATACAAAATCCATCTATTGAGGGACCATATGCAGAAACTCTGCAGTACACCTAACAGTAGGGCTGATGCAATCTGAATGCATGGGAGGCTGTAGATAGGTCTACACAGGCTATCTGTGCAGTCCATATGCAAGAGAAATCCCAAACAGAAATAATAGTCTTAGATTTAGAGGGCAAGACTTAGGTTGCTCAGGCAGATTTGCACTTGACATGGCACTCAAACACAGGCATTCAGAAGAAAACTGTAGTAGAAACAAAGCTCTCTTCACACAGTCTGTTTACATCAACTTTTGAGAATTCTCTTATGAAGAAATAACACTTTAAACTATAAATGGAAAGAATCACTATCCGTTTTGGGCCCACTCTTCAGATGTTTACAATTTTTAAAGTAAGACTACTTTCTACAGAAAGATGCTGAGCTATGTTTGAAATGTAGAGTTACAAACGAAGCCAGCAGAGCTGAAAGTAAATACACAAATACGAGTTTTATGATCTACTGATCAGACCATGCTATCACCCAAGAAGTCTGGTAGAGATCAAGAATGGAGATAAAACGTATATGTCCTAAAATCACTTTTATCAATCTTTAACAGGTATACATACAAGGAATGGCCAATACCGTGGTACCTGAACAAAAAATACAAAAAAAGGAAATTCTTCTACTTACCTCACGTGAATCACTTCATCAGGTAAAATGAAGTTTTTGACATAGAAGAATATTTTCATATGTTCCTCAGTTTTCCCTCTTCCACTGTGCAAGGAAGAGTGTTTTGTTCTTTTTTTTAAACCGTGAGTAGACTGAAAACAAGGCTTTTGTAAATTACGCTTTGCTGTTTCTTTTCGCTGTTCTAATCTGTTATTAGGAGATTTAGCTATCTATGAGGTTGTCTTTTACATGCGATTTAAAGAATTCCTCCCAGAGACTAATTTCGTATAGCATTCAAAAGCAGAAGACAATAATGAGTCTGCTTTGCAGGCATTTTTACCTATCAAAAACAAATTAATACTGAAATCATTACAGAGCAGGAGCATCTACTTGATTAGGGTGGTGGGCTCATCAAGGATGTTACACACTGCCTGGAAAGTAACTATGCTTTCTTTATTTCAGGCTCAGACTTGAAAAACACTTACGTGTAAGGGCAAGACGACAAAACCTAGAGAAGAAGAGGCAGAAGGTCTTACATATGAAGTTTCCTCATCTTGCTGTAAAATCTCAGAGCCAATAATGTTTTCGAAGAGTGCTGCAAGCACTTGGTTGAGTGTCTTTGTGACTGGAACATGGGAGCAAGTTCTGAAACCAGGGGACAATTTGACTGAGTGTTCCTGATGGTTTTCCATCTTTATTTTATCCCACATTTGGACCTAAATTAAATTTGTGATCTGAAATTAAAGAGCAGCTTTAGTATGTAACTCCAATTAATCCTACCATTTTTTTTCTAGAAATATTTAAGAAGCAGCACTAAGCAGCTCTTATAAAAGTGAAACATATGTTATGAACAGTGATGAGCAGCCAGGTGAAGGCATAAAGCATAGGGGTGTTTACCTGCTTTAGTTTAACAGATGTGTATTGAAACCTGAGAGAAACATGAGAACCTCTAAAGCTCACACACCATGCTTTGTTCCCTGATCAGCTGAGATAGTTGTATGTCATCTAAGTTATGCGTGCATTCTACATAAATGCAGGGGAAATTGGGCTGTTAGTGAGTTCTGTTCATGCTGCTACTAAGTTCGGCAGTCCGCTGCAAGGAACTGTTTCCCTACTTTGAGTCTGGACTGTTGGAAAGCATTAAATATTTAACACATGAATTTTTAACAATGCAGTCTTAGTACTTGTATTTCTAGAGAAATATGACAAATTCAAGTACTTGTGCAGTGTTTTTTGAGTGCAGAAAGTGTTTGGAGAAATACTGGTAATAGTCTTCTGTGGAATTAAAGAGGAAGGCATGGAACCTTTTACTCATCATTACTGCTCTCACTTGGTGGTAAACACCAACTTCATGAAAGCTTTTAACCTTCAAAGGAGGTTATGTAGAAATTTAGAATGAAGCCCCCATTTTACACACACAGTCTCTCAGGAAGCAGACGTGCTATGCTACATAATCTGGTAAGACACCAGAAACTCCAAGGGAACCACAACTGCATTAAGATACATTCATCTCCATCATCTTGACCTGCTCTGCATCACATGAACTACCTTCCTCATAGAGGGACACTCTTTACAATGGTGACAAAACTCCAGAACTTGTTTTGCTCTTTCCACTCTAAAGAAACTAAACCACTAAACCACTCACAGCTATTACCATTGTGCTGTAATTACTATAATTCTTTTGTTTTATGAAGATAAGAGTTGATAGTCAAGGAAACCTAAGTGCCTGATGTAGAAGGAAAACTTTGAATTTACAGTCAATTCTCAAAGAGAAACAAATTAAAAGCCTACTTTATCTCTTCACCTCTAGCTACAAGCTGTCCGCTCCTCTTAGTACTTCAATGATGCCACAGCAACTTCATGCTTGAACGCAAACTTAAGTCTTTCTTCCAGTGTAACAACAGCAGGTGATTGTATCGTGTTGTAGCTGACTTACATTTGCTTCCTTTTGAGAGAGAAGTATGGTTTGTCAACAACTTTGAAAACAACTTTGTCTCAAAAGCCACCTGATTACTATGGTATGACAAAAACAGGTTGTTTTGATAATTACTTTATTGCTTGGAGGTAACATGAAACTGTTTTCAACTAGAGGCCCCAGCATTATTTACCCACAAGGTCTTTTAGGGTACCGAAAACATAGCAGTATTTATATTTTTTTAAATCAGTTAAATGCTATTTGGTTTTCCACAGCTTTTAGAATAAGGAGCAAAACTTCACTGTGTCACAATACAGAACATCATAGAGCTGTAAATTTGAGTTGCTTCGCAGCAGCGCAGAGCTGCATTTTGATAGCCAGTTCCTGCTGAAAAAGTCATCCCACTTCCTCTGCCCGAGTGCACGCTCCCCATGCAAAATGCAGGCACTTACTGACCTCACTATGAGTCAGCCAGAGCTAAACCAGCAATAAACAAGCAGCGACTGCCCCTCAGAGTTACAGCTCACTGAAAAATGTCAAGCCACATCCTGAGGTCTTCTCTGACTATTCCCCTAGTCTTGGAAAGACAATTCTCTGCTTTACTTTCCCTGTCTCTAAAAAGTTTTGCTTCTCACCTACAAAGGCATTCAGCACATTATATACATTCTTTAGAAATCTAGTGGAAATAAATGATTGTTTACTGAAACAAAATTGCTCCATAGTAGAAAATTAGCAACCAGTGCATAATGTAACATTCACTAAATGGAATGTAACACTCCATTAGACAGTAAAAGTTTACCCTGAACTGACTGCCCTATAGTAGATTAGTAAATACAAACTTTCCATTTTTAAAACAGAAGAGTAACTGTTTCTCTGCAAGTACTCACAAAGTTGCTCAAATAAAAAAAAAAGAGCAAGTTTCATTAGGAGAGAAGTAAGCAATTTAAGGCCAAAGTACTAGCAAAGGAAGACTAATATATGAAAGTAGACTAGACATTTTTAATAAATTTGTGCAGGCATTTGCAAGGTTATGCCTCTATCTATTAGCTAACCTGTAAAGCTGTTCCCAGGAAAAGATACTAGAGAAAATAGACATTTATACAAAGTTATAAAATGCTCATTATATGAATTATTGCTTTACAAAAGGACAAACATCCTTTTTCTATGATAGTACCAATTAGGTCTCTCAAAATTTCTAAGGTTTGTTAAAAATGGAACTTGAATAATGCAAAAAATCCAATATAAATTTTCTACAAAAGAGTCCATCCCATTCCTGAGTATGCTAAAGCTATAAATCAGAAGAAGCACTGAGGAAGCAGCAGTTTTCACAGTAAGAGGTTTAAGGGCATTTTCTTTCTACGCACTGTTTCCCTCCTTCCTCATATTCTTGTTTAGAAATCCACATCTGTTGAAAAGTACCCTACAAAAACAAAACAACAACAACAAAAAGGAATTAATGTTAAGTGAAATATTAAATTTTCATAGAGGGAAGAACAAGCAAGTCAAATGATGTAAGACTGACTCCACATGCTTCATAATCTTTTTCCTTTGACTTTCATAGCACTAGTGATTAAACTAAAGATAGGAAGTTGCAGTACCAGAAGCTGATTTCAGCTGCCCTTTCTGATACTGCTAAATGAATCCCCACAAACCTTTCCAATACTCAGTAATTTGGACAGTGAAGTTCATGCACGTGATGAAGGAACCGGTTTGCAACTTTCATGATATACTATATACGTGTCATTTTTACGTACCATATTTCAAAAGCCTGCACCTTGCCGTTAGAAACGGGAGGCAAATTAAGTTTGGACTGATCAGAAGCGCTCAGATAATTATTGCTCCAGTAGCACAAACTCTTCAATGCACACGTATATGGAATTAAGTTTTTGGGTAACAGCGCTGCATAACACAGTAACAGAGGTTTACTAACCAAAGAAGCCAAAATTGAACCACCAATCCACGAGCTGAATCGCCGCTCCACTGTGGTGTTGTTTGCTATCAATTTCAGGCGCATGCTCTGAATAGAAAAGGAGGTAAAATGAAAGAACAAATCAGGTCCAAATTCTAGGCTAGTGCCCTTTGGTCACATGAGGAGGACAGCACAAAGAACTTGGTGTATATACCAATATGCAGGTGGAAAATACCAATTTTATTCATCTTGCAGTAGAGCTCACCCACCCTGTATTTAGAATCCCGGAATAGCCACATTGCAACAGAACAGAAGTATATCTGCGTTTTATCATGTCTCCCAACAGGGAGCAGCAGCAAATGCTTGAGGCTAAAAACATAGCAGGTAAAGAGCAACACTACTCACAGGACTACTTAAAATGTGTACTGGGTCTAAAATGTCTAACGTCATCGACCCTAAATTCATTAATCAGTTTTGGACTGACAAGTGACAAGACTTCAGATAGAATGACTGAATGTGCTTCAAGCTAGCCAGCAACACTTCAGGAGAGAGGCCATCGAGGGAAAGAAGGAGCAACTATTGCTTAGGGACAATTACAGAACTTGGAATCACGATCTGAAAGCGTAAACGGAAGAGCATACTATCATAAAAGCAGCTATTTGCTGAAACTCATATTTCAAGTTTCCAAGACTTGTTTTTGTTTGTTTGCTGTCTTTAGAGAGGCAGGAGATCTTATACCCTGCAGAAATCCCTTCAGCTGCTGGGCTCCTAACAAAGTCAAAGGTACAATACATACTTGTGTATTTATGCAGCAGAAAAGCAAAGTGATAAATACAGTTATATAAAGAGGTGTTTTACCGGTGGAGTTTTCTGAGACAGCTCTCTGTTCAATCTATCTGTGAAACTCTGTATTAGGGTGTTTCCTCCTGCTACAATCACACTGCCATAGAGGCCCTAAAAAGACAATAAGCAACATATGTTAATCCTGACATCATTCTGAAAACAACTTTCACAGAATGTATTATCAACAGCAATAACCCATCGCTTGATATCAACAATACTACATCTCCCAATCCAATTAATTGTAATCGTGTGAAAAATATTTCAAGAGATCTTAATGATGAACTATACAAGGAAGACAGAAGCTGTGTGATTAAAGATTCTAAATGATTTCACAGAATATTTTCTGCTGTACAGAGCCCTACACCTACAGGTGCCTTCTCTATCCAAGCCGATCGTTTTCTTTGTGATTGGAACATCTGGCTGAAATGAAACATTCACAGCACTGAAACAGTTTTCCATCTTATTAATGCTGCACTTGGGTGAACACAAGTCATGGCCTAGCCTACACAGCCAGCCTGACTCTCCATCTAAGAGGAAAAATTTTTAAACTAACCCCCAAGCAGTCCACATCAAATTGGAATCTTTTCAAATTGACACCCAAAAATAGGAGAACACTGTTTTAAGTTTTCCTCTAAAACCTCTTCCCTTCCTTCTACTTGCCCCCAAACATCCCATGATTGGTTATGTTTAAAAAGTACATTTCAAGAAGCCCAGAAATCTGAAGATAACACCCAAAGTTACAAGCACAAAATGATCATCTCATCTGAAGCTAATCCACATTATGCACTACCAGCCACAAAACCTAGACGTTAGCTACTTACTCAGTGTTTCTACCTATATATAGAAGTCAAAAATCCCAATTTAGCATTTTGTAAAACAAAACGGGAATCCTACATGTTCTTATATACAACTATGTAATACTTAAGAGAATTATTCAAATGTGTTTACCATTATCCTAGGAAGTCTGTATTTCTTTATCAACCACTTTCTGTGCCTCCTCCTTCCGCCCCAGAACTCTATCAGCACAAGAAGCATCTATGCCTTAACCAGTACATGTCTCACACTTACCGGCCTGATGTCTATATCACACATTCCAACGCTTGTTGTGACAACATGGCTCACACCCAGCATCGTGTTACCAGATAGACCCTAGAATTAAAATTAGTAATTCACACATCATCACTTCAAAAGAGCAAGGCATACCAAAGGCCTGAATGACTTGAATGAACAAACGTTATTAAAGAGGGAGCAAAACATTTTTAGGGAAAGAAAGAAGAAATATTTCTATTTTTCCATTCAGCTAGCTCATCACTGTCCATTTTGAACTACATTTCCTCCTTTACTATCCTGACCCTAATAAAACAACACAGGTAAATTTTACTGCCCCAGGAACCACATGATAAAAATACGCACATACAAATCAGGAAATTAGGAACATCATACAAAAGGAAGCCATGTGATAAACTAGTGATTTAAAGCCTTCCAATTACTACACATCATAGTTGTTTTACCTTTACATTAGAAGGGTCAAATAATCCCTCAGGGATTTTTAGACGCTCGGCACCAAAGTCACAGTTATAGCCATTAGGGAACTCATAATGAACCGTTGGCATCTGTGCTGCTACCCTGGAGCAGTCAGAAAATGACACATTAAAGTACAATGCAAAATACAATGTCACCTAAGTAGCATTATAAACTAAGGTTTCAGAGAGAGTATTCTGATTGGTATGAATTACACTTTTGATAATATTATGATGTCATGCATCTTGGAATATTAAATAAACTATCACCTGCATGTATATTATTTTTCTGTTTTCAGAAATAAACAGATTTATCTAATTGCCTTCTGTAATAAAACAAGCTGACAGCAATGAACAGGCGAAGTTCATTGAACAACTGATAATTTTGCAAGGATGAAAAATGGTGACGTACTGTTCATCATAGGTTGAATCTGATACTTGGAGGACAGAAGCTTGGAAGTCCTGAATGACACACTATGGAGATAAGAATTATACGGTTACAAGAATATCTGTCTATATTTCAATAGAATTTATAGAATCAATACTGTCCTTTTTAACATCTTCCATTTCTTTAAGAGGAAAATCTGACGTACTTGTAAACAAGACTGCTTTACGGGATGCCTAGGGGAGTTTGAGAGTGGGAGAAGTGACTTACATTACACATGTAGTTGTGCCAAGATCTAGTGACCTGGGGTAACTTCTCTTTTCTCTTCCAATTTGCTGGTGACCCCTCACGAACTGCCTCCTGAGATTGTAGGGAATATGATCATCAGTTCATCATCTGAGCCCAGACGAACACTTACTAAAAGAAGTTACTTTCCTACCTTTGAAGCAATCATATAGGGAGGAATTATCTCAATATTCATTTCCTGGAACAGTTCTCGGCACTGCATAGTAATAAAGTCTCCTGCAAGCGGTGATTTTACAATTCCTAAAAGACAAAAAAAAAAAAAAAAAAAAAAAGAACAAAAACCTGAAGACATCCCACCAACCTGGAATGCACTGAAATCAGGATGAACTCTTCCAGCAAACTCTTACTTGTCAGAAGGTACTGTTGGGTGGTGTTTATTGTTGTGGATTGTTTTTTTTCCTTCATATTTAAGGGGACAGATACGCGTTTTAAAATAATAATAAAACTGTAAAAGCAGAAAACAATCCAACCTGACTTTGATACTGCTATGATACTGCTATTATCCATGAAAGTTTTTACCTTGTTGAAGTACATATCCATCATGCACTGGAATAGCAGTGGTGTGTGTTGCCCCACTATCCAAGATGAGACCTGTAGATCTCCCATTAGCAAAACTAGCCACAATGATTAAAGAAAATATTGTAATTTTCACCTTAAACAAAAAAAGCCATACAATTTGAGCATAATCAGGAATAAGGACCCCAATGTTTCATCACTTGGCTCTACAACTAGACTTGCTGTTTTCCCAGACACATCATCTTTCTATGAAGTGCACAACCTCATAGAGACAACATTTAACTTTGACCTGTGAACTAACTTGAGCTTTGGATGCACGAAGGTGACAACTCAAGTCACTACTACGCAGTAAGCTCAAAGTATATCCAATTCATTTAGATTCTAAAGGTAAAAACCTGTTATCAGGTTAAAATAATTACAAATATTCATCTTAAGGCTATGGGAACTTCAAACTCTATATTACTGTACCTAGTAGTCTGGACAACACCACTTCAGTTCTGTAATATTTTTACCAATGGTATACAATGAGAACCAAAAAAAAAAGAGACAAAAAAAATCACTGCATCCAAGGACAACAGTCAGAGATTGGGAGAACTTCAAAACCAAGTTCTAAAGTTAAGAAATGGAAGTTGTTTACTTCCTCCCAAGATGTTTATGGAAAAATTAATTTGAAGAAGAAAATTTAGACACGCTGTTAAACTAGGAGTTGCCTAGAATAGCTTTACTGTAACTTTCCAGGGGAAAAAAAAAGGCAGCACAAATTTCCAAAGGATACGCTGTTAGAACAGCGGTTTTACACAAGAAAAATGCAGGGATGTTGTAGTGTTCGAACATCAATTCAGTCAGCTTTTCACGCTTTGCTCTGGTATTCCACTAGAAGAAAAAAAACAGAAACATGTAAACAAAAAGAAGATATGCTCATTGTGCAGATCATTAGAGCACACTAAAAGAATGCTGGCAAGATGAGGAAATAATTAGTAGTTACAAAATATTAATGCTTATCTATCACTTAGGATTAAAAAAGTATCAACGTAAAACTACAGAAAAAAAATCTGAAAAATCAAGGGCAAAAGCGATACACTATTTCACTATTATAATAAAGAGTTCTTTGCACTTGTATGGGTCTTCCAGTATCAGTCCTTCAAGGAGCTTTCCAAAATAACTGACATGTCCATTTTACAGGGGAAAACGATAAATAAAATAACTTGCCTAGTTGAAAGAAAAATAAACCTAGGTTTTCCCATTTTTGAAATATCTTCCTACAGTTCTACTTTACCTGTGATTAAGTCAGGATATCTCAAATAATCTACACATTACTGAAAAAGTGCATTTTTTCCAAGTCGATAACTAAGATTAGTACTGTAAGGAAAATACAACGGAAGCCTCTATACAGACATCACTGAGCCGTCAAACAGGAAATAGGCACTGCAAACTCATCCATACTCCACCATGTACAATCGCCTTCTCAGAGGGTTCATGAAGGCAGTTCTGTTTCCCTGTTAACTTGTGATTCTTAAAGCTATTACAGAGAAAGCAAGAAATCCAAGAATTCACCTCACAAACATCAGCCAGCTACAATTCAACACGAGGAAAAAATGAAAGAGAAATCCTATTCATAAAGACTTTATTAAAGGTATGCAAAACTTTTGTATGGCAGGGCTACCTTACTTCTTCAGATTTTAACATCTGCCCTTTGAATACTGAACATTACTAACTGAAAGAAACTGTGTCAATATTTTATTCCAGAAATTTGCATTCATCCACCTCTCTTACCCTACACAACCATTTGCAGAAACGAAGACAAAAAAATGAAACTTCTTCACTCTACATATTATTCTCTGTGACATAATAAATATTAGATAGAAGACTGAATGCACTGACAAGTTTTTATTAAGTGTCAAGTATAACTTAAGACATCCACACATCTTTTTGCTTTTACTTTAAAAATCTTACTTTGCTGCCTAATTTTTTAAATTTATTTTCAGTAATCGAAAAACAGTAGTGCATTGAAAGTACTTTCTAACTCATGCCAAGTATTTCAAATTGTTGCCTTCTTAAGGCATTTTTAGTAATGCAATTATTTTCCAGAATCAGCAAAGTATTTTGAAATTTGTTACTTCTGTAATTAAATTTTAACATTTCTAAGCTACCAGCCAGTATCAGATTTCTCCAAGACCAATGTTCATCAATTCACCAAGAAGATACAGTTAAAACTTCTCAAAATGCAAAGCTGCTTTTACTCACTGGTGCTTCAGACATAAGGACAGGATGCAGACTTGCTTCAGATTTAATATGCATCTTGTAAGTGTGATCCAAAATTGCCTGGAAACTATCCCAGTCTTCAACTGTAATGACATTGAAGCAAACAGATTAGTTACTTCTACATTCTGGTCCTCTTCATAAACACACAAAGGTTTCCTGATGTCTTTTTTTTTTTGCATAAAGCTCTTCAGTCAAAAGCTGTCCTCAGCAGACCTACACCTCCTGTAGCACTTTCTGCTTTGCAGAATTGTATCATAACTCTGAATTACAATCGTAACGCTTAGAGAGGAAGAGAAGTCCACCAACATAATAAACCACCTACACTTTATTTTGTAAATCAAGTATCCGTTCTTACAGCCTATAGCCTCTGTTCATACACATTACAGCAATAAGCTTAAAAACCATTTCCAAAAATAGCCATTTAGCAAAGATGTCTAAATTAAAGCCATCAAACAAGGAAGAACTCTACAAGTCTTCTCTTAAGACAGGAAAACATCCAATATCATATTAAAATTTCTTTAGTGAAAGCAGATCTTTTTCTTTATATTCCTGTTCTCTAACCCCCAGGAGAAAAAAAAAGTTAACTTGTACAGTATCTATGTACATGAAAGCTATGACTTTCTGCAGCCTAGCAATGCAATTTTAAAAACAGGTAGAAAAAGACAGAGCACCATACTCATTCCATTTTTTAAAGGTGAAATGGCCTCCATATTTTCCCTCGGAACTCTCAGGGCATTGGTGTCTATGTAGTAAGTCGGGCCCCCTTGTTTGCCCTTGTCACCATCTATCTCCATCAGAGTGCTGCCATTGTCCCTTTCCAGCACCACACCAATCGCTGTTGGAAAATCAACCTGCAACGCAAAAGGTAAGCCATATATGCAAATGTGTCATGTTTTGCTTGGATTTTTTGCTAACAGAATTCAGAGCTTAACTTATTGAATACAGTAAGAATAATATAGATATATGTATTCTGAAAACTCATAACTAATAATCAAGTTCTAAGCCCACGTTATGTCTCGGCTGAGGCACGCAGCTCCTCACCTTTGGACAGTCTTCGCCTGCATAGCCTGCTCTCACTGTGTACGAGCCGATGTCAAAAACAAGAGCGCCGACTTCATCTGAAAAGATTGTTAACAAAGAGGCAGTGAATGGTTATTGCACTCCACTACAGTCCTGCCCTGAGCTTTCTCTGCCCTGTTTTGCTTGCAAGAACAGAAGAGCGAGTTGAAGCATCTTCTCCAAGGCGCAGAGGAAGTTCTGTATTGGAGACACCGGACAGCCGCCTGAAGGATGCTGAGCGGCTTTAACTGGGACGGATGTGGATAGACTGGAGCCAGGACACCGCTACTCCTTAACTATATATAAGCAGAAGGGGGATTTAACAGAAGGAGCACAGTGTCACCCAAACAGACCACCACACGCAGCCTTTGCCTTCTCTTGACGGCGAGGCTGACAGCCCGCACCCCGGGGGCCGGCCAGGACCACCGAGCACGGGGCAGGGCCCGCAACCACCCCCAGCGCCCCTCAGGGCTCCCTTGGGCCCCCAGCCCACAGCGGGGCGCCCCACACGCCCCAAAAACGCCCACACCCCCACGGGGGCCACCCGGCGGCCGCCTCCTCTACCTCAAGAAGCTGCGGGGCGGGGGTGGGGGGGGGCGGGGGGGCTCGGGCCGGGCCGCGGCCCCTGAGGGAGCTGCGGGGGCGGCCTGAGGGGGGGCGCCGGGCCGGGGGGTGGAGAAGGGGAGGGACTCACCGCCCCCGTACACGCCGCCGCTCATGGCTGCCGCTGGGCCCGCGCCGCGCCGCGCCTCGCCTCACCGCGCCGCCCGGCAACAAAAGCGCCCCGGGCCCGCGCCCCGCCGACCAATGGCAGCGCCGCTCCCGCCCGCCCTGCCCAACGGCCCCGCTCGGCGGCCAATCGGAGGAGGGGAACGGAGGGGTTTAGGTGGGGAGTAGCCAATCCTGAGGAGGGATGGGGAGGGAAGGGGAAGGGCGGTGCGTGAGGGGAGGGGCGAGGCGTGAGGGGAGAGAGGGGCGGAGGGCGCTGAGGGGGCGTTGATGCGTGAGGGGGCTGAGGGCGGGTTGGGGGGCTCGGCCGGGCAGGGCTGGTTGTGGAGAGGAGCGGTGGCTGCTGCAGCTGGCCCTTCACGCAGTCACAGAATCATTAAATCATTAATCATAGAATCATTAAGGTTGGAAAAGACCTCCAAGATCATCTGGTCCAGCCAAAGTCACCCACTGAACCATGTCCCCAAGCACCACGTCCAACCTTTCCTTGAACACCCGCAGGGACGGTGACTCCACCGCCTCCCTGGGCAACCCGTCCCAACGCCTGACTGCTCTTTCTGAGAGGAAATGTCTCCTCATCTCCAAGCTGAACCTCCCCAGGCACAACTTGAGGACACTCCCTCTAGTCCCTTCATCAAGTTGTTCCTGTGCCTCTCCGTTGGGTGCCCCTACTGAGAGTAAAATAAATGTGGGTTTGTTTCTTACATCAAGTGTCTTTTGGTAGCCCAGCCTTACGTTGTTCCCTTCCCTCTCGGGACACTCCTTTGCATGTCAGCGACCTCAGGACAAAAATTATTGCTAGCAGTCTCACTTCATCTTGTGTCAGTAGGTATTTCAGTGCTTCCTACAAAGCTTTGTTTCTTAGTTGTGACCTAGTTTCAATTATATCTTTATTTACACCAGATTTAATCAGTGAAGTAAGAAGGGAGAGAGAAGTAATGTTTGGTGCACCCAGTAGTTTTATTCAGGAGGTTCTGGAAAACTGTTGCGAGTGGAACAAAGACTACAACAAGTAGAGGAAGTTTCGGCAAATGTTATACTAGTGAAGGAGAGAAGCAGGCTAGATGTGTGTGTTTGGACTACAGCTCCAAAGATACTGTAATTAAAGTTAAACTGATCACCAGCAGTCTTCCCTTGAGTTTTGTCCTGGACCAAAGCACAGAAAAATTGTGAAATCCAAGAATAATGGACAATCAGTTGGGTGGTTTTATTTTAAGCGTGTTTATGAGAATGTCAGGACGTGGTTGGACGTATTAGCTCTCAAGGGTAAGGAGTTTAATTTGACACACAGTCTGATTCTCTGTTTCTTGAATGAGAACTTCATAATTCTATCTTGTAGTTTTTACGTAAGTTATAATACAATAAAACGGCAAAATATAGATGCTAGGATTAGGAAGATAAATAAATCTTGCTTTTTCACTACCACATAAACTCAGTGCACTTTGATTTTGTGTTATGAAATCTTTTAATGTTAATGTGTTATCATGATTTCCAGTATGTGGCACTAATACTCAAGGCAGAGTTGTTTGAGAAGGAGGAATTAGTTGCAGTTGGGAAAAGCAGTTCAGAAAAATTGGAATTAGAATTCCAGAGGACCTTGATTTAGCTTGTGCTTGTACTTAGGTTTTGTTGTAGTAATGGTTCATCATATTCATATGGTAATTGACACTTTGGGCCAGATCCTGCTTTCTCCACAACAGCTGCTTATGATTTATCAGCATGCCAGAAACAAAGACAACCTTGTGCTGCTTTATTTTCCTATAGTATTCAAAACAGAAGAATTCCCGGTGATGCCAGCAGAACATGTGTGACAGAGTAAAGAGGTGCATGGCTGCGTGAGGACATTCCTGTGCTTGACCAATCCTTCCTGCACCAGTGGCTGCTCAGGACCAATGGTAGGAATTGCAAGGTAATACACACTGGAAATCATGCTGATATCTGAAAGCCTTGGGTTTTGATAGGCATAAATCTGTGTACAGAGCCAAAAGAAAAGCCAAGTCTGTATACAACCAGTCCAGAGGATCTGGGGAGGGAAATTTAGGCTGTCAACTGCCTTGGTCTTTCTTTTTGCTGTCTTGCATTTTTATAGGAATTTACATCAGTGAAAAGTGTGCAGACCATCATCACTCTGTTTTGATAACATTATATGTGACTTTGCATCTACTTTGCAGCAAGTATGGATAGCCTCACAAAATTTACTGATTTACTGTATGTGACCAATTTAATAACTCTAGAGTTGGATGTTGACATAAATTGTCATCAGGAATAAATGGAATAATCATTTTAAAAGTCAGGCACGAATCAAGACACCAAATGTTGATACTTACTAGTAAGCAAAAGTTAATTTTATCAGTGATAGTCAGGAGAACGTGGAGCTTCCTGACTAACGCCCTGAGTGCTTTAAAACTTCATTAAGATGTAATTGTTTCAAGCAAGTGCATTCACCACATGCTCACCCTGTATAAAGCAATGTAGATAGTGATGTATATGTGAAGCCAAAACTGAACAGAATGATATTTTGTTTCTCAACAAGCTGTATTTCCCCACTGGGTTGTTGATGGCCTGTTTTTGAACAGTACCATACAACTGATGGTGAATCTCCCAGACTGCAGTGCCAACTTTCAGATTGTGGCAGCAAACTGGCTGTGACAATGGTTTATTCATAATGTCTGTCCTTCTCTGTTGATTGCAAAATGCGTGTTAAAGGTTTTATTTTTCTTATTTTCTGAAGAGGTCTTAAATGTTTATGTGAGCTAAAAAAGTATCTGTAGATGAAAAAGCAAAACAATCGTTAATACTCATTCACTCAAGAACTTTGTGTGACCTCTTAGCTTTCCGCTTTTGTTGCTGAAGTATTTGGGTACTTCGTTAGTTTTGTCAACATCCCTGTAAGGAAGGGAAGTATGAGAATAAATATGCTATCATCCTCCTGCAAAGAAAGAGCTAGGACAAACTAAATGCTATGTCTCACTAAGGGGCCTCAACGTTGCCACACTTTACCTTTAGGTTCGTACCTGAGACTGGAATCCAAGCACTGAGTTATGTTTCGTATAAAATGTACTACAGGCAGACACTTAAAAACTGTGAGAGCGTAGCCACTGTACCGGATCTTTGGGCTTAACAGTTGCAAATACTGAGGAGAGGAGCTATGTCTGAAATATGTTAACTCCACCAAGGGAGTCAAAGGAATATATGTCCTAGAATCCTCTTTTGGAGCTGGCGTGTCCAACTTGTTCATTTGCAAAAAAAGACTTGTGACTCACTCTCATTGTAGAACGTGATTGAAGGAAAAGGTGATGGTGCTTGCTGTTAGTATACCATTAACTTTCCATCACCAATAGATGGCCTGACTAATTTTTGAGGGGGGGGAAAGGGTAGGGAAAAAAAAAAAAAAAAAGAGAAGGCATGCTAAGGTGCCATCTGATTTTGGCTGGAATAATAGGGGCTAAGATGCACTGGAGAACAGAGGAAAAAATAATAATATTAGTGCTGCTTTATTCTTCTGAACCTGAAGTGTTTTATGTGAAACCAAACTGGAAGACTCTTTCCTTGTTCTCAACATGGTACAAATTCACAGAGACAGCTTAAACGTGAAGCAACACTTGCCTGGAACTGCTCCTGAGATAAAAGGTCTGCTGTGCTAAGCCAGTTCTGGCCAGAACCAACTGAACTGTACCTGTATTACCTTTCTCAAATGAGTCCCTTGTGCATGGATGTCTCATTTGGCTCAGATCTGGCAGCACTCACTGTTTCAGGCTTAGCACTTGGTCTATATTCACTTTGGATTCTTGTAGGGCTTATTAGCTTGGCAGCTGAGCCAATCCTGAGCTGGCTTAGCACATCTCATCTGCACAAACAAAGCTACTTAAAACTGGGTAGCCAGCTCAGGCTGGTAAACAGCAGATCTTTGTATCAGCTGAGCCTTACCATTATATGGGGCATTTTGATCCCCTGGGCTTCCCATTGGCAGAGTGGAGGTTTGGCTATAACCGAGCAGGTAGCGTGGAGTGCAGGTCTCCTCTTTCTTGGGCAGGTGTTCTCTCTTCTGCCTCACAAGGTTCAAATTCCCAGTGTCCCAGTAGGGTGCTGGGTTGCCTCAATAGTAGTTTTGAACTGGGATACTGTGCAGCTAAGAATCATGGCTTTGTGCAGCCGGAGGCAAGGAATCCAAAAGGAGAGCCTGGTAGTCAGTCTGCTCCTTTTCGAGAGAAGGGCCCTATTTCTGCATACACATTCTTGATTGGGTGAAATAAGGCAGTCCTGGGAGTAGGGCTGTATGGATGTACCAATCAAAGATCTCACAGGAGTTATGGCACTTTCTGTGTTACCTTTTTGGAACCAGTTAGGCTTGGATTTTTGGCCTGTTTTACTGTAGAAAGCTCGATTTTCACCTGACGTCTGAAAACAGTTCTTGTGAGGGGGATCTTTCGGTGTAACCATGTCTGCTCTGTGCTACATAGGTTCTGTCACCAGAAGAGGGCATATTCAAAACAGGGGGCAGAGACTCCAGCAATCAACATCAATGTGGCAGGTTTTGGAATACAAACCAAGATTGCATTATTTATAATGGGTTTCAGGAAACAAGGTGTTGGCTTCATTTTCTAGATCTATGTATTTCATCACAGAGAAGAGATTATTACAAACTTAATTATTGAACAGTAGTTCAGAGAGGAAAAAATAATAGTGTACTTGCTGAATGGATGTATTTTCAAGAGTTTATCACTTTTTTTTTGTTGTTCCCTAAATTCATTCAGGTAATTTCTATGACAAGTATGTTCTTTATTGTGCCAGTCATCCAAACTGAGTATATAGAACTATGCAATTGCACTGCATAGAAGTCTGATGCAGAATAGGGTGTGCTTTTTTTCAGGAGACACTGATTTATACAGGGAAGTTTAGAATTGCAGTGCTCTGTCTATTTATTCACAGAAAATCTGTATTCTAGGGCAGTCATGCTCCTACTGTTCAAAACTATCAGCTGCTAAATTACAGATCAGCAGACCCCTGTATTAATATGTTCCATTTTTAAAAGACTTTGGGGTGTTAGATAAGATCTGTGCATTATTTGATGATGTTTATTGAAATTGCTGTAACAGATATGTTCATGGCATTTTTAATAACTATGATGAGAACTCTGATTTTTATATCATGTGCAAACTCTTAGTTCTCTTTTCTTCCGTTTATGTGGTTATCGTGGAGCCTGATTCTCCTCTCACCACTTTTACACTGGCACATTTTACGCAGCAGAAAGTACGGCAGATTTGTAGCCAAGGGGTGCATCAAGCCCAACACATCTTCATTGCAAGTGAAATTGAGAGGAATCTGTTTCCAAATGTTGTCAGGAAAAGGTGTGGCACAGTGCAGAACTTGACAAGATCTGCAGATGGTGAGCTTTCCTTGAGCGCTGAGCGTCAGTTTATGCATGTGGGTAGCATTCACATTTACTCCTTTATATGAAAATTAGCTAGGGCTTAGGGCATACCAGCTAGGAGGGTGATCAGAGATGTTATTTCTGGCAGGATATAAGCAGCATATGAGATCACCATTCCATGACAGTCTTGGTATTTTATATTCATTTTTTGCACCTTTTCATTATAGAGGGATTGGGGTGAGGGAGACAGAGCTTTATTATCAGTCAGTACTTGTTGGTTGTTTGTGTTGTTTTTTTTTCAACAAACAAGAAAATTAGAAGTAGAAAACTGTCTAGCAGTGTGGATTGCTGATAGCAGGGCAAATCTCATGTGTTTTTAAACTAGTGCCTTTAGGAAACTGGCCTTATGCTACCTTTTTGACTGCTTCCACAGTTGATAAGGTTGCAGCATAAGCTACATTATATGACAACAGACAATCCACCTAGAACAGACAGTATGAATATCTTTATCCTAGTAAGAGCTCTGATCAGATTTTGCGTTTTGAAACACAGAAGGATCCAACCATGAAGCACCCAGCTGGAGGAAACCAGGCCTTTCAAGCTCTATTGCTCAGAAACTGCTTGTTTTCAGTTGCGTGTTTATATCTGCCTTAAAGTTTTAAACACAGTTTCTCATACCGTATACCACTGCTTTCATTCTCACTGCTGGAAGCACAGGGACAGACAGTCCTAGGTGCTTAAAATATATGTTTATTACTAGTAGTTCAAGGGCTGTATGGATCCTGAAGCTGTGTCATGGATCATATGTGTGGCTGGGCGGACTTGGTAGCTGCTGGTTAGTCTAAACTACCAGCTCTGAAAGAAAGTCAGCAGCGACTGCAGGTGTCACCATCACTGGCGGCCTGTATGACCCTTCCCTGTCTTGTGTTGGAATGATCAGACTCGCCGCTGTCCTCTCTTCTTGAAACTTCTCCAGTTTTCCTTCCCTAGGGTTCCCCAGCTAAGGTGGTTGTCACCTCTTGGAATAGCTTGGTACACAGACCAGTCTCGTGTGACCCCATAAACTGAGTGGCAAAAGTGCAAAAAGTGCAAGACTACGAATGGTGGAACTGGAAAAAAAAAAAAAAGATGGAACGAGAACAATGAATTACTAGTTTTGAATTCGTCTGTGTTAAAGGGCAGACTGTGTCTGTGAATTTCATTAAAACTGAATACTAAAGGGTGCTAACAGCAGTGTATTCATATTCAGATGTTCGCATTTTCTGAGTGTTGGTACTTTCTATTCCTCAGTTTATCTCACTGATTTTCACTGTAATGTTCTGAGTTAAAGCCAAATCATGGGAAAGCCAGAGAATAATGAAAGCCCATAGTTTCTGCTACTGAAGAATGTTGTTATCTTTCGACATGGGCATCCTTGACATCAGCCGGTCTAGCTGCAATATGGCTAATGGAGAAGCACAAGGACGCTAGTAATGGGTTTGGAGTCATCTGGCAAAGCAAACATCTGTCTTAGAGAAGAACGTAAAAACAGAAGAGATTTTTATTTTTCTTACTCAACAGTGTATTATTCAGAATCACATCAGCTTAGGAAAGAAAAAAGCATCCTTCACCCCTTCTTGATGTTTTAATGAATAATTAATATGTTCGATAGGGTTTTGATTTCCTGTAAGCCCCTGGCATATAGTGTGTTGGGCTTGCTAAAAACCATAATATTACGTGAGCTAATTTTCCCAAGCTAAAAATCAGATCAGAGTAGACACGCATAAGAGGAAGGACAGAACTCAGAAAGCATGGAGAAGGCTGTGTGTGATGGTCTTTTACACCAGTTAGCTATAAGCATGTTAAGTTGCTGGACTCTGCAACATGATGCATTTTACAAGCATTTAAATGGGTGGTTCAGAAAGATGATGAAGACTTCTAACTCCCACAGACTTGAGTGATTGTTTCCTAGGACGATCTACTTGGAACAAAATCTGTAATAACTTATCAGATTGTCTCCTTTTTTTTTTTTTTTAATGTACTGACCATCTTTAATTTAATTTTCTAATGTATTGTCAAGTTTTATCAGTGCATGGAAAGGACTGCTCAAGGACTGGCAAACCAGTGTTCTGTCGTGTACTACGTATGTTAGACATAGCAGCTTGGCTGACACACAGTCATGAAATGTGCACAGGAGTCTGTGACTGTGCCTCCTTCCAAGACCCCATTAGAAACCGTGTTCCCTAACTGCAGCTCTGCGCTGGTGTCTTCCCCTTTTTCCCACTCACTGACTGGATTTGTCCCCATTGTGCTGCCCAGAACATTCACTTGAGCCAATCTCACATGTTGAGTCAAAAGCTAGTTGGTATGGATAAGCTTGGATTTTGACCCTCAAAGAAAAGATTTATGAGAAGCACGGGGTATGCACTGGCCATCTACATCGTGGTGAACTTTGCCTTCTGTGGTTTATAAGCATGAAATAATGCTTTTTCTCCTCGTCAGGAAAATGTAATAGCAAAGGTAATATTATACTGAGGCTTCACTTTGCTCAGATCAAGATATTTCTGTAAATTTTAACCCAGTAGAACATTTGCTAGTATAATGTCAGCATTTTAAATAATTAAAAATGAATTGCATTCAGCAAGTAAATAAAGTACATCTAATGGACCATTATCATCTTTTGAATATCCTTTCTTTTCATTATTGTTTTGTCATAAAGTTCACTCGCTTGCAATGGCTCATTCAGCCTTTTTCGAAAATTGTCGTGGTACAAGTGTACTGTCGTCTCCCTGATTGCAGGGGCATAGCTGATTTTGAAAATAACAAAAATGAAGCCCGTTCTTGTATAACGCTTTTCAGTGACAGTGCAGAAAGCATTTTTTAAAGGAATTAGTATCTTTACTCACAAACTGTTTTCCAATCTGTGCACGGTATCAGCTCATCCATCAAGCTAGTAGTACAGCTAAGAATTTAACTTGAGTCTCCCTAAATCTTAGCTCACTGCCCTGCTCATGAGGACAACCATGGGCCCTGCCGCTTATCTGGTCGCATTTTCTCTCAGGTAGATGGTGATTGTGTATCAGGCTAACATTGATTAGGAAAAAGTGGAAAAAGAATGAGTGACGATAGTTGCCTTCCCTCTTGTTACTCTGCTTTTACATTGCGGAGCTGGACAAGATTCAGTCAGATCTCCAGTCTAACCAGCAGAGAGGATCAGATTAATTCATGTCAGTCATCTTTCCAGGTGCAGAGCAGAGGTGTAACAATTTCCTGCCTCTGCTACATCCTGAAACTGAGGGCTGTCCCTTTTATGTCCAGAGCAGTTGCTCTGGTAATGATTTTTCTTTTACATCAACTTCATTATTTGATGAAGTAGTGCATATGCTTCTCAGTACAAGTATCAATTCAGAGTTTTCAATCTTTTGCACTTAGAAATCCTGTTAAAAATGTGATTTACTTTTTTAGAAATGTGTATGCCATGCTTAACATGCTAATTTTTCCTGCCTTTATAGTTTGTTTCCTTGTGGAAGGACCTGGATGTATTTTTTTTAACTAAAGTGTTGGTAAAATTTCTTGCCTTCATTCTTGTATGAACAAGCTGGAATTCTAAAGCCTGTTTATCCTCTTCTTCAAAAACACCTAGACTTGTATCCATCTAAATTTCAATGAGTGCTAAATTTTACTCCAGAAGGTATTAACTAATTGAATTTAGGCAGCTAGGTACAGAAATATCCTAGTTGCAGCTGCTAGCTACTTAGATTTGTCTCATTTCAGGTTTGGAGTAGGGCAGAGTTCAAATATATCTAATATGTTTTCATCAGTTCATCACAAAATTCAGTTGTCATGGTAGAGCCGTTCCCATCCAACTTCTACGTAATAGCTAAGTGGTTAGAGCAGCTACCTCAGTTCACTTACTGCTTCAGCTCTTATTTCATCTCAGAGAAGTGTGCCCTTTCCTTGAGGTTATAAAATGATCTGAGTGCTAACGCTTTCCAGTATGCTCTTTGAAAACTGGCTTGTGTGCATTTAGGAATCCAGAAATTCTCAAGTCTAGAGAAGAGCGAGTAAAAGGATGCCTGATCCTGCATTATAGTTGGTAAGATATTCATGAAGGGGTGGAAGATGCTTTCCTTCAATCTTCTATCCAAAATTCCTCCAGTTTTATTTAATGCTGTAAAGAAGAGTGGTGCAGATGTTAAAGAATCTCCAAGCAGATATTTTCTTACCTCGAGATTTTTTTTCCATCTAGCTGTGGAAGGATTAACCACACCCAAATTTCTCTAGCTCTGTGATGTACACATCGCAGTGATCACAAATTCACTGTGATCATTCCGTGCAAAAATAACAAAATGCCTCTTCATTTATTTTGTGATGCTTGGCTGGAATCAGAAGCATGTCATCTTTAGGCAGAATGTGTTGAATAACACTAAATGTAATTGCTAATGTGTTTATTTCTAATGGCATAAACACGATATCTCTTGTACAATTTGTACAAATGCATTATTAGGGAAAAATTAGGGTATGAGAGCTAATGTGAGCAAATGCAATAATAAGTAACTACACATAACAGTAAATAAAGTGAAAAGGAATTGTGAAAAATACATCCACTCTTGTCTGAATTCTACTGTGAGCTATTTTAATAGGAAATTTTAACAGAACTGAAAAAGAGGATAAAAAACAGTGCCTGAATTATTAAAGTCACCAGCAACCAATTTGCTTCAATTAAAGACTGGAAGATGTTCCCAGTGCTTTGATTAAGAAAAAATTAGAAAGTTTCTTATTCACCTCGGCAGGCATCTTTGCAAAATGGAAGGTCCCTTGTGCTCCTCTGAAGCCATTTAATGCATATATGAGCATGGATTCTCAGAACTATCTATAATGCATATAGTGCTTTCTGCTCTCAGTGGCTTTTTTCCCACTCTCTTTACGTCATTTGCCATTTGTGAGGGTTGCCAGGGTAATGACCAATCATCCCTGGAGAGATGCCTGCTAGTAAGGACAACATAGGCTTTCTCTTTTTTGGTATTCTGCAGTATGTATTTGAGAGCTATTCTAGCATCAAGATTGCAGAACTTTAGTTAGTAGGGAGTGAAAGTTTACAGAGCATGAAATAACAGCTTACAACCACTGAGGTAAGTGACGATTTTTCTTCTTTTCTCTTTCATTAACATCTCTGTCAGGATTCATTCAAAACACTGAGCATCATTACAGGGGTTTTTTCCCTATATGTATATCTGACTTTGAAATTAGTTATAGCAAAGGGGTTTTGCCTGATTTGAACAATGAAATTTTAGTAGTGCTATGTATACAACAGGTCTTGATTTTATTCTTTTTAATTATGAATCTCACAGCCTTTCCTGCCTCTACATGCACCAAAGGCATCCAGTAATCCCAAAAATATTTTCAGAAGAATTAATTAAAAACAAACAAAAAAAAATCCTGTGTGTTGTAATACAAATTACACAGCACTAACTGTGGGTGCCTCTAAGGCAAGTGGAAATTTCTGAATAGTCTTCACTGTCTTCACCGAATACATCTATGTACATACATAAAACATATAACAGGGAAAACTGAAAATCCAGAGTTGAGCCATGTCCTGTAAGACGTTGAGGACGTTCAACTCTTGTTTTTATTTTTATTTTTCTATTAGACACTTGCAGATTTATAGGCTAACTCCTTGCTCACCTGTGGGCAATAAAAAATAGAGCCTCCAGACTGCAGGTTTTTTTCTGGTTCTGATGCTACCAGTGGAAGATGGTGATAAATGCTTCACAGGCTGGGTTCAAATTTTGTTGTTTTGCTTGTGAGGGGACATAAAAAAGGAAAAAATCTGTTTGGAAGTTCCCAGTGACCTCAGAAGCTGCTCTGAAGTATTTGTGTAATCTGAGTAATGACACACATGACTCTAGTGATTGGTTTGGGGTGGTTGTTTTTGTTTGGGTTTTAAACGAACTACACTGAAATTGAGTCAAGTGCATGTGTGGTGGTGCAGACACCTGTTTGCCTGCTGGCTTCCTGGGAGAAAGGGGCACTCGGAGAGCTTGTATTGTTTTTCTGTAGAATTACTAAGGTATTGAAGCTCAAAATAGTAATTCTCATCAAAATCTCTATCTGCTGCTTAATGTATTCATAGCTACACATAGCTGCCATGTGCTTTTACATCCTGACATTCTTACATGTCATGATGGGCGCAACATATGTAGTAAACAGAAGAAAGCGTGGATATTTCTTTCGCTCTGTTTTGTGCTTATTACAAATACATACAGAGTGTGAGCTTGACTCATGTGGTCCCCCAGTGGAAATATACATTCAGGACATTTCATTTAGCATGATATGTTCCAGTTGGTAAATTTGAGATGTTACTAAGTATTCAGATGTGTTTATGATAGCTTTGTATTACCAAAACAACTGGAGCATAGCAGTGAGTCTGTATGTTTGTATATCAGAGAGAAGAAAATTGAGTAACAATTTTAGTCTGAGATGAAAATGATCTTTTCATCAGGCTGTAAAGGAAATACTTTTATTCAGAAAGGAGACCCGTTTCCTCTTTCTAAAATGGTTACTGTTTTTTTGACATCTCTTTCTGGATATCACTTTTAAACAGTTTAAAATGCGTAACAGTTAAATGGTTACACAGAAAGAAAAAAAAGTCAGTAAGTCCAGAGACAGTGCAATATTATCAATATCTCTAGTTTAGCAGCATTCCATACGATTCCACCATTTTTTAGTAATCTAGGAAACAAAACCACAAATATATATATATTTTATTATTCTACGTGGTATCTTATGACAGAAAAGTGACATGATTACAATTAGATAATGTTAATGAGTAAAGTAGGTTGTCAAATGAGAGATTCAGAGAGAAGCCCTTCTGGAGAAGATGGTGGGTACCAAGCCTCAGCCTTTGTCTTTGTTCGCCTTTTTCATGTCTATCTGCTTCTCTCTGTGTCTCTCTCTAACTTGAAAATGCTCTGTGACTGTGTTATGCAGAGAACAGCATTCACTTTCAGACAGTGTGATAGAGAAATAGAAGGTGAAAGGAGAAGAAGGGAATAGTCTGTGATGTGAGTTATTCGCAGTATAATGTCTTTCAACAACTGGGGCAAGATATTTGTGGCTCTGAGGAGTTGAGTGATGCAGAAGACAGGAAATTCTGCAGCAACAAGTCTGAGAAAACCTGTGGCAAATATGCTGGGAGTAATGAAGGAAAGCCACAAGTGTAGGTGGAACTAAGTGGTTTTAGTTGTGCTTGAACTGGGAGCACAGCAAGCTAAGCAATTAGTAGAGAGCTCCAGGAGGCAGGTTGGGAAGAGACCTCGTTCCTGGAGCATGCTGATAAAACTGGGGTGCAGGGTTTGTGGTGGAAAGCTGGGGACGACAGGCTGAATAGAGCCAGACACTACAGCTTGGGGTAGGGGATTTACCCACCATACAGCATAGGTGCCATTGAGCCGTTTGCCCCTTTTAGTGCCATGTCTATTGCTGGAAGCTTTGGAGAGGTGAATTTCAGTTGTTTCTTCATCTTCTACTTTTGAATACAGAGCAAAGAGGAAGAATAATTAACAGCACATTGATCTGCTGTTGAAAAATCAGGCCTCAGACCAGGATGGAAAAATATGGCACAGGCTAGAAAATGAGTAGATGCTTACGAATGGGAAAACAAGTTAGGATGACAAAAGAAAAGCAGGGCTTATTCTAGAAAGACTGAGACATGTTGAATAAGTGCAAGAATATCTGAAAACATCCAGTAGCCCAAATTCATCATCCCATGAGAAACAGAAGGCAGAAAATAAATGAAAGTGAATAAATCAGTTGACAGTAGTTTCCAAACATAGTGTACAAAAATGCAAATCATTATTGATAATATGGCATCACTGCAGTGGGCAACTCAGCCTAAACTGTAGTTTTTGCTGTTAATTATCCTGAGACCTGGTAGATTATTTTTTTCTGATAGGCATCAGCTATAAATGATCTGTCATTACTTTTTTTTTTTTAATGAACAGTCTCTCTCTTAAAGATATACTGTGAGATTTAATTCGTGACTGTAGTCATTAGTAAGACCATCTGATGAAAAGTTTACTAATTCTTTTTTATCTAACCAAAGTTGTATGGTTCTACATTTTGTTGCTGCTGTTTGGAATCCAAGCTCTTATTGCATTACCTGGCCCTGACTACACACTGCTATGAATAAGCCTAGCTCTATTACTTCTGGGATCTGGTGACATAACTCCAAATTTCTGATGTGAAATCATAAAATGCATGTATTCAGGGCATTAGAGAAATAATTTAATTGCGTGGACTTAGTTAAAGTGGCACCAGAAGGCATAGGAATAGTTACAGGAGAAATGTCTGATTTTAAATTGCCATTTACCGGCATTTTTTGAAAGAGAGTAGTGAAAATGTGCTTTATCATCCAAAGCTGCAGTCCTGGAACATGTTCTTACATAGGCACAATAGAGGCGTGCAGAAGGAGGGTTACTGTTATTTGACCAGAAGTATGCATGGTTAGGAAATTTTGAAATTTAGGATGTATTACAGTACTTTTCAAAGTCTCTTTTAAATTGCATTTTAAGGTTCACTTCGAACAAGTGATTACAGAGAAAGTGTCTTGTGGTTTGAAACAGAAGCGTTTGTCAGAAGATGGGCATCTTAAAGCCTTTTACTAAAAGCTTCCAATTCATACTTCTAGTACTATTTTCAAATGATTTAGCTTGAGTTTCATTGCAAGTCTGTAGGTTTCAGGTTTCAGAGAGACATACATGCTTCTGAATATAGGATCACCTATTCCAGAATTGTTCTGTATTTACTGCATGATGTTGGACGCGTTCATTAAACGCTTCAGGGCTCACTTCTCCTATATATAAGCTGTAAGTAGTATTTACCTCAGAAGACTATGAATGTTATCTATGATTCTTTGTGTAGGGTTATGAGTAGTCATGGTGTTCAGGGCCTAACTACTTAGATATGCAAAGTATTACACAGCCCTCAGAGATCCCCCAGTTCATCTTGTTTTTCTGTTGTAGTTACAAGGTCAAGTTGAAATAATCCGTATGATTATAAGAGCCTGCATGACAAACTTTCCTGGAGAGCAACATCTGTTATCTGGTGATAACAGTGATTCAAAGGAGCTCTCTGGGAGGAGAGCACTGTCTGTCTCACATGAGCAGGATGACTCAGTAGTTCACATTTGGAAAGAGAAACGTTTTCCAGGCCTTGTGAATGTGGTTCTGGAGGCATATGGTGTTCCATGCTCTGGTGAAGCTCTCGGGCATGGCGTGGAGCGAGTGCTCCTGGTGGCCATGGTCCCATCTTCCCCAGCAGCACAAGTGACACCGAAGCAGCCGGCTGCTGCTCTCCTGCTCTGGATCCTCCTCAGCACGTGGCTCCCGCTGCATGTGCCTGCTGATATGGCCAGGTGCGACACAAAGGACTCTAACAACTCTCAAAATCTGAGGCCTTGTGTATCCTGACACAGGTTTCCTTCATAGAAGCCATCTTGTGACAGGACAGGACTCTGCACGTTTGTGTTCATGGGTGTTTAACAGCTGAGAGTGTAGCTTGGGTTAATGTGTTTAGAGAAATTGCACTGTGATGACTCAGAACTATGGATATACACATCAAATCTCACAAGGATTCAAACTTGTTTCCCACTTCATCTAAAGTTTGAATCAGATTCAGCCCCACTGCAAGATGGTTGACTTTGCTGCGTCAGGCCTACAAGGCACAGCAGCCTTCAAGCTTCATTGGGATCGCTGAATAGGCCTCCTGCCCTGACGTGCTGCTGCCTTATGGCAGTTCAGCTCCGCTGACACTAAACCAACTAAATGTGGGTGTTCCAGGCCGGGCTACTTGCACAGAGCCTTGCACCTTGCAGACATTGCCTCTTACAAATAAAACTGCTCGTAGGTGCTATGTGGTAACTTTATGTGAAATGCTACAGACCTGAAATACTGTACAGCTTAATTGAGTGCAATTCCTATCGACTTCAATGGGTGTTTTATTCAATTAGGGTCTGCAGAATTTAGATCATTGCCTTTGGCTTACATCATTGCAAATATTATTGATGGTTATAAAGCTTTCAGGGCTCTTTCAGGCTTTTAGTCCGCAAATTGACTGCAATGTGAAAGTCTTGCTTGGGGGTGAGTACTTATATCCATCTCATCTTTCATTTACTTATTCCTGAGTCTTTTTCTGCTATTCCTTTGGGAGCGCTCATATAAAATATGCAATTTAACAAAGAGGGGGAAAGGAAGGTTGTCTCAATATAGCCAGATTCAAATTTCAATTTTGCACATTAGACATATGCCTTTCTTATTTTTCGTCTAAAATGTAGAAGTGAATCTGATTAATTTTAATTCTCATAGAACGATGAAATTAAGGCACAGTAAATTTGGAATGGATATTGAGGAAAATTAAGTTTCCCAGAGGCAAAGATGGATACAGTGCTTGAAACTTTAAAACTACTTTCCATGGAGCAAGAGAAATTTTAACAAAAAAACTAACCTCTGTTGACAAGAGGAGGAGCTGGATGGTTTAAAATATTTTTTACCCTTCTAATCTGCATGCAATATACTACTACTGCAAACACCATCCCTCAAGACAGTGCCTGAATTGCTCCATGTGAGTAGCACAAGCAGGGCTCATATCACATAGCTGTGACCGCTCAGCCTCTGTTTGCCTTAGAAGATAGGCAGTGCGAAAATCCGTATACTGGCTCTGCAGTAGCCACTGAGAGAAGTAGGATGCAGTTTCTACTCTTTTTCCATTCATGCTTTGGGGAAAAGTGGTGAATAAGCCTCTTTGTGTACAGTACATGTAACTGCATTTCATTGCTGATTCTAGATCAGCATATATAAATATATATATAACTTAAGTAAATGAAAATAAGATAGGTTCGTAGAGATGGGCACAAGCAGTTTTAGGAGATTTATTGTTGAAATCTGATTGCATTTCAGGTAATATATTCTTTCTATTGATCTCTCCAAAAACATCTGCAGAAAGAAATAAGAAAAGTCACACACATACACATGAATATTTTTAGGTCTAATTAGTAAAATTTGATAAATGAATCCATGGGAAAATCGATATGTGTACTGGCTAGAAGAGTGACTTTTTATTTAATTCTGTCTTAGGTGAAATGAAATTGAACTAAAATAAAAAAGTATCCTCCCTATACACGGCATTTTTTTTTCAGCAGAGAGCACAATAAATGTTATCTGTCAGGGAAAGAAACAGGCTGTTTAAATTCAGGCACCGTAGCATCTTCAGGCAGAAGGGCTATTTTTAACTTCAGATGTAGCTTAATTTAGAAACTGAGCAGTTGAAGTCCCTTTTTTTTTTCCCTACTCCTCCGACTGGAGATTTTTTATAACGATTGTAGATATCCTTGTGTGAAGATACTGAATAGAATAAAAAATCCATTATCCTGAGCTTCAAGGTCATGAAAATACACAGCTAAAGAAAGCAGCTGTATGGCAATATTGTCACGCGTGTACACACAGAGATTAGATTGATGCACTGGTTTGTAAGCATAAGGGCCACTTTGGCAATTTGCCAGGAGGTTGCATATAATTTTTATATCCCTTTATGCAAGATTTTACCCAGGTTTGTATTTTATGTAGGAAGTAGTGTAATTGCATATAACCATATACAACACATGGTAGAGAGTAAATTTCAGTGGTTTCTAAGGGAGAAATATTTATGAGGGAAAAACTGGCACTGCTTCCCTGCATTGATTTTTCTGAACCAGCTTCTTCTGTTTGGCTTTGTTTGTAAGTTAATCACAAGAACTAAGAAGCTCATCTTGCCAAGGAAGATATTCAAAATTTAGAATTGCAGACTTGACTCTATTAACTGATTACAGGCTTTTTAATGTATTCAGTTTCAGAATATGAAAAAATCCTCTCACAAATGGAAGTACTTCCAAGATGGCTTGTTGCAAACAGTCTTCTTGCATAATTGCATACTCTATGTCACTCAACAGTAATCTACTGAATTTCAATAGCATTTCAGCATAGAACTTGATTCTTGCTGAATTTTATAGTTTACCTCTTCAAGCTCAGCCGAAAGTGATTCTGAAAGCTATTCTAGTTGCATAATAATAACAAAAAGCAAAGAGAGAGATGTGCCATTGCGACAGAAGTAATTGGGTTATTAATAAGCTGAATGTGACATGGAAAAGTCGTTTCTGTTTCTGAGCATAGTGACACCTTCACCATCAACTCTTAAATACCCACGAGCACACACAACTTTCTTAAAGTCCCTGAAATTTTGCTTAAATGTTTGAGCAATTGTTCGCATACAGAATAGTTAACATTTTTTGTAGCTACCTAAAATCCTGCAATTATAAATGAAAGCTTCTGCTGCCATTTATTCTTTAGCTTATGACAGCTAAAATTAGAGGGTTTCATTCCATTGTTTTTATACACAGGGTAGCATGATATAATGTAGTAAGAACATCGTAAAACAAGGTAAAAATTTGGAGTTATAGTCATTAATATTCAATGGAGGTTAAAAAGAAATGTCTTCTTCTAAAACTGGACTGTTCCTTAAGTGCATACATTGGATGGGGATTCTTTCATCTTCCATCAGAGTATTTGTTTCTGAGGAATGCTCCTTTCCCTGGCTACTTTCTATGTGGAAGGAATATAAGAGTAAGCATAGAGGCTGTTAGAGCTGTTAGGCTCTGCTAAGGGGTTTCCCTAATCCTCTACTGGCCAAACAAATCAGAATTTATGCTGAATTTGGTCTCTGGGAGGTACTTTAATGGTGCTATCAGACTAGGAAATTCAGACTATGACGCACAGTTTGGACTGGGAATTTGAATCAGAGTCTTTCCTGAAAAAGGATTTTCTTTGCAATAAAGCAGATGTATTGCACCAATATTTGCTGAAATGTTTCAGCTTTATAGGGAAGATTTTTTTTTTCACATTAAAGGCTTGATCTGAAGCTTGTAGCAAAAGAAACATTCAGAACACATTATAATTTCTTGTTTTGGGTATCTTGGTATGCTGTCAGGAGACAGGATTCAGTTTGCCTATTAAAGTGGTTTAAAAAAAAAAGACTAAAAGGAGCCATGGAGTTGTCAAGAAAAAGTTGAAATCTTATGGAATTAAGGGTAATATTTTTGTTCTTACAGAAACACAGGATATACTTTAAATAATTTTGCAAATGGCTTTATAAAATCTAATCAGCTTGAAATGATAGATGTCTATTTGTATCTGCTTTGTTTTCATTCAGTCTGTAGTGAAGAGAAAAGCAATTGTTTTGAGAGCAAATGGGATTTCTATTTTCAGCTATTCTTGCTTTTAAATAGCAAAACGTAGCTATGACGAATGATGGTGACATGTAGGTAAGGCTAAACTTTGAAACTTGAGCTTGAAGTAAAGCTAGGGGTTCTAATACAGCAGCATTAAAATACTCTGAATTATTCTTAGGAGATTTCTGCCATTTTAGGCCAAACTCTTCTGATGAGATTATAATCATAGTCTCAAGTGAGGCTGAACTAGAAAACTGACTTCTTTTGGTTCTGGATCCAGCCTAATGATAACAAGTAGTTCTTATTCAGTCCTTTTCATCCATAGATCTCTGTGTTTTATAATGAAGGTCAATATCATGGCCTTATTTTACAGAAGTGAAAGCACAGAAAAGCAATTTGAGTACCTAAGATTCACAATTAGATTAGTAACAGGCCTAGGAACAGACCCAGATTTTATAACCCAGGTCTGGTCTTGTGTTGTCCCCATTAATCAAACCAAAGTAGTATTTATATTTTCATCTGAGCATCTGAAACCAGCTTCGTCATGGCTTGGACTCTAATTTCCAGTAGTGTTTCAGGTGGTGGGGATATAATCCAGAAAGGAAATGTAAAGAAAAACAAACCAAACAACAACAACAAAACAAAACAACAAACAGTACCTGGGTTTGTTTTTTCCTACCTTGTGATTTCCTGCAAAATCTCTGCCTAAATGTCCAGGTAGGTTTGTGTCCCTGAAGGATGAGTAATCAGAGCAGGGATTCAGGTACCACCCTGCAAAGAAAGACAAAAACCCTTCCATAGGAGGATGGCTGGATCGAATACCCCCAGGGTTCCATGTGCAGTCCTCTAGGACCTGCTTGGTACCTGTGCAAATTCTTCACTTCATCTCTAGAGGGACTGAGTTAAGGATATTCTTAAATACGTGTTATTCTGCTGTATATCCTGTGCCTTTACCTTGTTACAAATCCTTAGCATGACACCATCTTTCCCCCTTGTAAAGGGACTGCAGTGGAGCCGGGAATGTTTTCTGCAGCCATTTACTTCTCTGTGACCTCCCTGAGAGGCACTGACATCTGCTCCATGTTAAAGCAAGCTTGGTTTCCCTCTGGTGGAAATCTGCAGGCTGGATCCAGACCTGGTGTGTCCAGTGGGTTCTGTGAGAGAGGTAGAACCCAGCTGCTGGAGCCTCCTGACTTATATTTGTCCGATCCCAGAACAGTGATTACAGTCACGATCTCCACCCTTTCTTGCCAATCTATACAGTTTGTGTTTTTATTGGCAGGGAATCACGTGCTTCATGTAGTGGCTGTTCTGTAAGAATTTTATTACAATTTTCATGCTTCAGAAAGTTTAATCCTTCTATTTCGTGTGACTTGTTCTTACAGAACTTTGTCACTCAGCACAGAAAACACATTAATGCTTTCCATGCCTGCAAATCACAAGAGGACATGTAGAAGATGAGTTTTTATTAATCAGTATGCTGTCTTCTCAGAAATGGGAAATTGATTTTACCAAAGTGTGACAAACTACAAGAAGTAAATGAATATCAATTCAGGTGAAATGCAGGAGACTGTAACAGACATATTATATTTCTGATTAATTATAAAAATACAATATGCTATGCCTGTGTAGTGGTTTTCACACACCAGTATGTAAGCAGTTCACACACATGTAGGCATCATTATTCCATGTTATATAGATTGGGACATCTTTCATCTTGGAGAAGACAGTCATAGATGAGGTACTAAAAATAGTCAGATTTAAGAGTGCGTGCTCACTAGAGGGGATGAAAGACCGAGATGTGTTTAGATATGCAAAGAATCAGAAGTATCAGAGCAGGAAAGAGTGTGGTTGAACCAGTTAGTGCACTGATAAAATCTGCTACTTCTAGCTTCAGCAAAATTTGAAAATGTGATAGAAATAGAGTGCAGAAACACAAGGACGGAGATGTGTAAGTAGATGTGTTCCTTTTGCCTACCCTTGCGTACCTACCTTAGGTGCCCAGATGAGGAAGCCGATTTTCTTGGGCTATTGAGTTTAAATGCAGAGGAAGTTCTTTCAGAAAGTAATTCAGAATCCACAAATACGGCTCCACCTCTGAGGCACCTCTACAGGAGCCCAACGCGCTTCACTGTCTGTATCAGAGACTTCAGTTAAATAACTGCCTGCCTTAAGCACCTGAGATAGCTATGAAAGAGGCAGCGGTAAAACCCAGTCCCTGTAGGGTCTCTGGAAAGACAACTTTGTACCTAGGACTACAAACCTATTACTGACAAGGTATGCCTTGTATGCCATCCCCTTGGGAAAACTCAAATTTCCCGTCTTCTCTTTCTGGACTTTATGTGACGTTCAGGTCCCATGTGTGGAGGCTGAATAGTTTGTCTGAAAAGAAAAGAAAGTCAGTGAAAGAGAGTACCTTAGACCTGCGCATTGCATTTGTAACAGAATCTGAAGTCAGGTAGACCCAAGAACTGTTCTCTTCTACGTTCTTTCCTAGAGATGGGAGGTTATTTCTGTAATCAGGATCGGCTTCTGTGAAGTCCCTGACAGAATCATAAATTGTGCTGTTTAATTCAACAGGATCTATTAAAAAAAAAAAAGAAATAATAAAAAAAAAAAAACAGAGAAAAGTTCATAATCAAAGCGGTACTTTTTGTGCCGAATTTGATGTACTAAGAAAGCAGCATTTACCTGAAAAGAAATGTAAGTAAATTCTGGCTGTTCATTCAAACGGATGAAAAAAAATTAACTCAAAAGGATTCAAATTTATTATTTATGGTTAGAAATATTTTTCTTCAAGTGGTGTTACCAATTTTTTTTTGGCTAAGGCCTAGCTTCCAAAGATCTGTTGAAATCTCTGTCCCTTGCAACTGACTTGCAGCACTATTAACACTTTTCATGTTTCCCTGTTGCACTTGTGTTGTTTTAGTAGAAGACACGAAGGCATGCTGGTGACAGCTCTATACCAACAAATCCTGGCAGGCAGATGCTACGATTTGATCCTGATACTCACTGTATGTTTTACTCACTGCTGTAATATTTAATATACAAGCTTGGCTTTTTTTCCTGTATATATCTCCATAAGAATCCTATTCTGATTTAATGTAGCATTAATAGGAAACTATTTTAACCTAAATAAAGCAGGGGGACAATTACATTAATATGTTTCACGGTGCAAAAGAAAGGATTCCTTCTTTTTGGCTAACATTCCACAGGTTCTTGCACAAGCGTTCACCATACCTGCAGAAACTTTCTTCTTAAGAGAAACTTCCTCCTCCTATTAAGTAGCCCTTTACGTAGAAAAGATAAAATTCAGCTGATAATGTCATCAGAAAATTTCTCTCCCCCTGGTGCTTATTGATAAACAACAAATTAATCCAAGCCCTTAAAAAGCACGCAGCCTATCTGTGTTGGTGCTAAACTCTTCTAATGACAGAAAATACGCGCACACAGAAACCTACTGATTGCACCATTGTTAAACTTTAATATTCTTTTGAGTGTTTTCTTGAAGTATTTTTCGACTGTGAGGAAAGAATAAACAACGGTAGCTACAAACATGTTCTTCTCCGGGCAAAACTCTTGGTGAGCGGCGTGCTCCCACATCCCCGGTCTCATCGCGTTACTTTGGGAGCCGGTCGTTCCCCTGGACCCGTCTGATGTGGGTGCTCCTGCACGGCGGCTTGGAACAAGCCTTTCAGCTGCGTTTAGACAGACCCTTTAAATGTCCCTCTTTGATGTCCGCCCAGCTTTGGCGAGTATTTGGTGTTTTTCATGTGACTCATAACAGGAGGCTTCCTGATATAGCCTTTCAAAGGAACGGGCAAGAGAAGCGCAGCGTGATTCTCCAGGGGACATCAACTTTGATAGTTGAAAGGGACCTTTTCATCTTGGGCTTGAAGAGACGGTGCACCCAACATGCTAAGGAGATTTAAAACATCCTCGTTTAGACTTTTTGCCTCGGGAGATTACCGTCTGATAATTAAGAATGAACAAAATCCAAGGTAAATTCCAAGTAGTTAATTGTTTATGGAGGAAAAAAAAATTACATGAATTTCAGCCATCTGTGTGAGATTCTGGGTGCTCAAGGTGTAAAGTGCACTTAGGAAAAAAGTAAGACTGTTAAGGAGGTATTCCTGAATGAAAATATCACACAGTTTCTTCAGTAATTATACTCCTGGCTAGCTCGTTGTATTAATGCTTGTCATTTACATAAGCAATTATTACAATTTCTGTGCACATACAAAACAAAGTGGATTATACTGCATGTAAAATTTATATGGAATCTAAAATAAGAAGGTGGAGTGCATCCCATGAATGCCAGCACACAGATTAACAGTTTGCTAGTTGTGACCCACACATCAAATCAATGTTCTGTCCCTGTTATCAGCAATGTTAACGGTAGTGGTAAGTAGTGGGATTATTCTTGGGACTTGTATTTAGTATATTTGCTGACACATTGAGATGAAATTCCTACATAAGAAAATGTTGGGAGGTACTGCCAATACTGAGGAGAAGTAGGTTGTCATTCAAGAAGAATTAGACTAACTTTTTGTCTAGGTTGCTAGCAATTTGATGTAACCAAGTAGCACACAGTGCAAAGCCATACAATTCAGGCTTAATAATAACTTAATAATAACTTAATAATAACCCTATAAGGTGAGGGTTTATGGTCTGGAAGTAACAGAGGAGGAAACAAATTTGAGCATACTTGTCAGTGGAAGGATGAATATAATTAGCCAAAGGGGTGTAATTATGGTAGCAAATGCAATGATTATGGTGGAAATGTACGATGCAATCCTGGAAGGCGAGAGCTTTTTAACAGAGAGAAGGAAGTATTAGTACCATCTTAGAAGGAGTGCTAACTCTAACTCCTTTTGACTATTTCTACAGTGGCATTTCGGTATATTCAGACAAATGAACTGTAAGAGGTGCAAAGAAGAGCTACTAGGAAGAGCAAGGGCACGAAGCTCCATCTTGTGAAGGGAAATTAGAACTGCCTCGTTATACCCAACGAAGCGGAGGTTGCTAGGGAGAAGGATCATTAAATATGATGAGAGCAAATATTGGTACGTGGATAGGTTCAGTTTCCACGCTCACGGAGTGCGTAGCCTCTGCTGAGATCACTGGCAAGGCTGCCGGCGGCTGCCTGTTCAGAGGGTTACTGGTGTGATGGGAAGAGCTGACCGGCGTAAAGTCCAAAAGAGCCCAGGACTCCTGCACATGACACTGGCAGAAGGACTGCTGCTAAAACTGTGTTTTTATTAGTACCGTAAAAAGTATTCAGCAGCCTTTACAGAAAAAAAAAAAAATCATGCAATTTTAAAAACCCTGGCTGCAAATTACTTGCAAAAGGGAAAGCTCTCCTTCATTTGAGATCTTACTGAAATTCCTCCCGGTTGGTCTTTTGAACTCGGCTCTGGCGGTGCCACTGCCTTACCTCACCTAATGATTCGGCTCAGCGCGGTGACAGCCGCTGCCGCTGGCTTCGAGAGCCCTGCAAGTGCGAAGTGCGGTGACATCACGCTCCCGAGGGTGTCAGCTATTAGCTGCTAAAAATAGTTGCAGGCAAACACAGAAAAATCAAATGTCTGTTGAAGCCACTGGTGAATGGGAAGGTGAGGAGGGAGAGCTCGGCTGAGGGGCTTTTTGCTTAACTGCGAGGGCAGCGGCGCTGTGCTGCGATCCTGGCTGCGTTCGCGGATGACGCTTCAGGACTGGTGAGCTGGGGAAGCCCACAGAGACAGGCTCATCCCTGGTGTAATTCCAGCACTGTAATGGTAAGTGAGCTTTTGTGTTGATTTCCCACTGGTTAGGTTATCTGATCTGAGTAATCTGTGTTCTGCGGTTCTTAATGAAAGTGCGGCTATGGGATGCACAGCGCTAGGATGATGTCAGTGTTACTGCCAATGTAATCACTGCTCTATGCAAAAATGAAGCGCGAATCAATATTAATATTGTAAAATGAAGCGTTCAGAGGTTAGGAAAGAAATAACACACAATGCAAACCATATGCAGGCATAAATGCCTGTGCATCCAGTTTCCAAGTTCAGGTAAATATCCTGCTCAGCGTGTGTTCTGGGGCTCTTCAGTGCAAGTTTTTCAAGACTACTTGCAACCTTTAGGCCTTGATTACAATCTGTGAGCTAAGACATGCTTAAAGACAGAGGCCGCACTGTCAGGCTCTGGTTTTGTAATGAAGACTTCTGTTTAATGTTTCTGTGTTTCTGAGAAACACAGCAAGCAAGGTGTTTCAGATAAAATAAAGTTTAAGCTGGTCCAAATTAAAACCTATCTAATAAAGCACATATAAATACAGGAGCAATATAACATGAAAGTTAAGATTAAAGTAAGGCTGGGTGTCTCACAACCTTTGAAAATTGCATCCTGGAGTTTTGATACTAATTAGACCATGAACAGACACGTTCATCTAGGCTCATCAGTGTGGTCAGAGTTTTTCACACCTGAGCTACTCGTCACAGTCTTTTCTACGCTTCTTAACTTACTGTCTAAGGGCAGGACGGAAATGTTTAGAAATGTGAAGACTGGGATTTCAGCTGTACACCAGAGATACTCATTCCAAGTTACAAAAGCTATCCCATGGGTCTGAAACTCCCTTGGCCAAAGTATAATCCTTTTCTCACTTGTTTGGAGTCACCTACAACAGCTTCATGGTGATTCACAAGCATCCTCTTGTAAGTAGCTCCGGTCCCTTTTTCAGGGAGAACAGCTTGTTCTCCATCCAGGTTTTGCACCCTGGCCCCCATACTGCTTGGTGTTCTTATCTGCAGCCGGTACAGAGGCTGAAAACACAAGTCTGCTGATCCTGAGCCTGACTCACGTCTCTGTCAACCACTGGCAGCAACCTTCCCCAGAGGGACTGAAGAGCTTGATGGATGTTGTACTGCGGGTTATCAGAGCGCGTGCTAATGAAGCAACAGATCCATTACAGTATTTATCCATTTTGCAAGATCCAATTACGTGAACTTTGCAAGGAATGGAATAGTTTGATTTTACCCTGTGTTCATCCTGTAATGATGTCTCTAAAAGATATTCCCATCCTCTCATTATTTCCTGGTGCCGATTCATCCGTGTTCAGGATTGCTTAGAGCCTGGATTTGATTCTGCTCTGTTTCTGATAATGGTTTTTTGGAAATCTGTTTGATAATGGTCATGGATAAAACTGAAGAATCCCTGGGTCCTTCACTTGCTTGGTGTGAAATGGAAAGTAGAAGTTCCTTGCTATTACAGATCAGAAGGCAGGGGACTGACGTCTGATTTATTGTGTTAAATTACATTGTCTCTGTTACGTAGGAATTAGACCGTGATTGTCATAGTCCCTTTTGTCCTTTCAAAATGAGAATTTATGACTTAAATGACGCTCCTCTGTCAGCCACAGAATTTTTACGATTATAGTGAATCTTAATTTTAATTGTCTGGTTTATAGTTGCAGGTTTGGTGTTTTGGATGCAAACAGATTACCGTCATTTTGTTCAGTCTGCAAACAGACCCATAAAAAAGATGGAAGAAATTCTATATTTGGTGGTGGTGGCTGGAGGGTCAAAACAAAATAATAATAATAGGCTGTTATTGAAGAATTTTTCCTCTTTGCATGAGTTTGTCTTTTTTTTTATTATTTTAAGAGGACTATTTTTGGCTACTTAAAAGTAACTGGAAGAGTAGAGTCTGAAAGAGATCGTCAATAAGGAATAGAAATACAGGGAAGTTTTTAAAACACAAAATACATTTTTTAGCAAGTGGCTGCCTTCTTGTTTAGCAAGATTTTCTGCTGCATTATATTTTCCTTGCTCTATCCCCCAGAAGGCTGAACATTGCTATCTCCTGCAGACAATGCAGCAACGCCCTTATTTTGTACTAGCAAAAGATTTTTCCATTCACAAGCTGTTTCAGTATTCCAGAGCATCTCACCGCTCTAGCATGCATTTATCTGAATTTAAAGTAATTTTATTCATAAAAAGATTATTCTCTCTTGGTTTGGGGGATGCCGTCAGGGATAAAGGCACATGCAGTAGCACAAATAACTGAGATCTTCTGGCAGACTTTTTGTCTGCTTAACGCTTTCACTGATGGCCTTGATGCTGATAATAATGACCATAGAATAAAATATCCTCTACAAAATATAATTTCCTGTTGGAATGCTGGCAAAGTAATGCTGATGTGACATACACTTACTGCATCATCTGTGGGTGATGGTACAGTATCTTGCATGTTCTTTTCTCAAGGTTAAACAAAGATGTCTACACAATATTCTCGGCAAGAGGTAGAACTACCTGGGCCTTAGATTTGATTTTATCTGAGCCTTCAAACCCTCGTGCTATGCTTTTTGTATGCACGTGGACTTGATATGTATGGAAAATATCTCAGTTTAAATAGAAGCAATGTAGAAAACTGAACTGTGTAAATGGATGTGAATGGATTTACCTGCTTTTTTGCAGAAAACCTAAGGAGGAAGGACCTAAACCATCATAAAAATAAGGGTAAAAGTCTTTTGAAAATGCCTGTGGAAGTACATAGTTATCAGTTTTACATATCCCAAGCTAAACCACATGGAAATGATGGGCAATTCAACAAGGTTTAGTGGTAGACTTGGCAGTGCTAAGTTAACGGTTGGACTTGATGATCTTGGAGGTCTTTTCCAACCAAAGTGATTCTACAACTCTAAGATATGTGCCTGGAATATATTTAGATCCAATAGCAGGAAGCTGAGTTCAGACAGATTCAGACTGGAAACGGAGCACTTGTATTTATTAGCGTGGGTCATTAAGCATTGGCATATCTAGACAACAAACATGGAATATTTCAAATGCACAGTAAATTGTTTGTCTACATGAGGCTACACACGTAGCCCAAATTAACTAACACTGACAAGTTAAAGGAGCTGATGTAGAAACTCCTTAGGGAATGAAGTTGACTCTTTTGCTGTAAAATGTCAGATTAAAAATTAGTATAGTCCATCTGGCTGGAAAACAGATGAGCCTACATCATTAGCACTGTCCTGTTTGTGCACAGCAGACAGAGAACAAGAAAAGTTTTTTCTTCTGTTGCATAAGAAGATATTAATGGCAGTGTCTAACCACGAATATTCACACAATTAGTGTCAAATGTTGGCTCGTCACTGAGACTACTTGCCATAAAATTTCTGACTTCAGAAGAAGGACATCCACATTAAAATGAAATGTGAAGATTGTCTAATGTGTGAGTTTGTGAGACAGAGTCCTTACCCACAGAAATAGTGTTGTCAGCAGCACTGTTTGTTTGAATTAAAGCTGCAGATTGGATCTAGTCATTCATGCTGATCTCAACTTTTATGTAGGACATAAATTGAATACATTACATCTTCTAACACGCCAGGCCAGCACTCTCTGACGCAGATACCAAAGCTGAAGTAAATAGGAGCTGGCAGTGTTTTCCAGCTCGAGGTGTCAGACCATTAGAGATTTCAGGTGCCTAAATGTAAATGCAGTATAAATGTCCAAGTTGGAGGACGTCTCGAGAATATATCCAAAGATATTATTAATCCGAGAATTCCTTCTGGAATCAGCAATTACTGCTGGCACTGGGCCAAGCCAGTGAAGGAGTCTTTTGATGTATTTTAAGAAACATGCAAGTTCAGTGCCCTGTAACTGCGTCTTAACTACCAGACTCTCAGGAAAAGCTAGAGAAGGCTTTTTTTTTTCTTTTTTTCTTTTTTTTTTTCTCTCTAGTCGTTAACTTTGCACTCTTGTGCCTTCCTTCCTCTCTAAGCTTCCTTTTTGTGAAGATGAAACCTAGCGATGCAGTGTTTGCCCACAGGCGTCCTTTTTCCTGTGAACACAGAGAACCCTGAAGAACAAATAAACTTTTTAAGTTGCTGATCCTGCACGTTTGCAAATTCATTGGGAGATTTGGCTCACATATAAGGACAGAAGGATCCAGCTCCTAGGGAATAAACGTCAAAGAACACGAAAAGAAAAGTCTTAGCAGGCACTGGGACTACAAGAACAAAGAGTGCTTCCAAACTGCACTAGTGAAAACCACTGGGAAATGTGGAATAGTCTGACAGAAGCAGCAAGAATCATGGTACTGAGTCAGGCACTGAATCAGGAATAAATAAATAAATAAATAAATAAATAAATAAATAAATAAAAGGGCTTGATCCAAGTGAATTAAAGCCACTTATATTCCTGGAAATGAATTATTTCCTCTTTATCAAAAAGGAAAAAAAGCCAAAGAGGTTAAGAATGTAATTATATGTTGCAGAAAGAATTATATGGCAATTTCTGTCTCCCAGGCTCGCAGTCAGGGTACTAACCAAAACTCTGACATGCTGACTGACTTTTTGTAGTGAGTCTCAGCAGCACTGCTTGCACTGCCTATTTACTTTTCAGTACTTCCTCTTGGAGGCTTTCTTTTACTTTATGCTCTCAGCAGGCTGTTAGAGGAAGCTCTGGGTATTATTTTGTGTCCAGAATAAACAGAAGGCACAGTAGTGTCTTCTATGCATAAGCTCTCTCCTTTCTTTGTGAATTTACAAACACTGTAGAAAAACAAAACGATCACAGAAATAGTGTTTTGATACACGATCATTCAAAACTGGTGCTGAGGACTTGGTTCTTTGCTTTGTCAGTGAGTTCAAGTATATCAGTTGCATAATTTACTATTTATGTCATGAAGGCCTTCAGTGAAGTACTGAAGCCTACGAGCCATCTCCCCCCTTTCCTATCTGAGGCTGAGAATATTTTCATTCCATTCATTTCTGCTTGGATGCGGAGTGTCTGTAGACCGTTGCAGAGTATCTGTTTTCAATGCACGCTGACGTTTTGCCAGTCATATGTCATGAGGGAACGTCCTCCCGTCGGTATGAACAATATGACCATGAAAGAAGGCGAACAATAACTGCATTATGTCCTCCAGAAGATGGAGAGAAGTTAGAGGGAATATGTTCTCGTGCACTGTATTTCAGGGCCTTGCTCATCCGTTGCACAACGCTGCTGAATTTGTTTCCTAGCATTTACAAATGAAATTAAATCAAGGTTGTAAAACAGAAAATTGTATTCATATGCTTTGTGGATTGATGATGACAGACATAGCAAAAAATGCTAAAAAAAGAGGTCAGCTGAAATGATTTGATAAAGAACCTAATCACCAATACAACCAAGATGCCAAATAATTAACTTGATTCTGTCCTGTGTACTTACTAAGAGTCTCTTTTTGTGGGTTTTCTTGATGGATGGAAGTTGGTTGGAAATAATTCTATTAAGATTCAGTTATTCATAAACCTCTATCATTTAATAATAAAAATCAATTTGCTTATGAATGCATTTCGGTTGCTGTACTGAACATCAACATACCCAGACTCCTGTCCTCCAGCCTCTGAAGAGGGTCTCTGTCACTGTTAATTGGCTGAGGAGTAGAAAAGGGCTGGGGCAGTGTCCTACAGACTTTTTTCTGGCTCTCCTGGTATGATGCCCTGATGTAGATGAGACACTGCTACATCATGCAAACCACCAGGTTAAATTAACCAGAATCTAATTAAGGTTACAAAAGCAACCCCAAGAAGTTTTATGAGGTTGCAAGTAGTGCTATCCCTCCTTATCCCAAAGAAAGAATTTATTTCTGCTATTTCCCTTAGGAGAAGAGTTGTCCTGTTGTCCTGTTAGGAATGAGGGCTGCCCAACAGATAACTAGAAAACGCAATCTGAGAACAAGCAAGGCCAGCTGGAGCCCAGCCAGCGTAGCTGTGAGCAGTGATCCCCTGAAAGAGAAGTGTGCTGCAGAAGGGGCTGCCAGCTGCAGAAAGCGTAGCCCCTCGGGTGCCGCCTAGAGAGCCCGTGGCAGCCTGGCCCAGAACAAACCGAGAGAGTCAAAGACAAAGCAAGGTGAACGGGAGTGAAAGAAGAACAGGAACAGTGGGAAAAAGAATTGACCTTTGTTTTGTGTGCTTGATCATCGAATGGTAGAATGGCTCGGGTTGGAAGGGATCTTAAAGATTGTCTGGTTCCAACCCGCTGCTGTGGGCAGGGATGCCAGATCAAACAGCATAGCTCTGTTCCAGTGTTTTGAAGTACATTTTGTCTTAGGACCTGGCTCTCCTGATGCCAATTTAAGTCATCAGTTTAATACACGGTGATGCAAACAAAAGCATCAACCACTTGCTTGTCTACTTGTACAGACAAACATTTATGTTGGATGGTTGCTTTTTAGCACAGTAGTGAACCAACAATGCTAAAATACCATTTGTTTTGCTGTGTCAAAGGAACCAGCTATCACGGTAGCCGCGTCACTAAATCACATTACAACCCTTGGTCTAATGACATTTGTATAGATCTGCAGCTCTCTACTATTTGTCACTAATCACAGTAGTCTGAAGATAATCATGCAGGGACATTATGCCATTTGATGTTCTTTACCTCTGCCTTGGCTAATAGCTTCTAAAATATACACACAAACCAGCATATTCTGGCTTCTCCAATTGCTTTTGCTATCTTTAATTTTCTTTCTTTTAGCAGAATAATTGAGAGATCAATGAGGTTATTGTGCCAGCTCTATTGCTCAGCCCCCCAGCTTCCCGTTGCGGTGGGATCTAGCAGGAAACCTCAAGAAATCCAAAGAACAGCCAAACTCCTTGGCGTACTTCATCACAGAGGCCTACCCTAACAAGGAGAGCTGAGCAAGAGTTAGTCTCAAAAGATTAAATATCTTTTAATTATAGCATGCCTTGTCCCAATGGACATACTGTTATGGTTCATATTAGTGTTGTTGGGTGTTCTTGTTTTCTCTTACTGCTTTAGCAATGGAAAAAAAATATATATCTCTTGCTTTCTGCAGGTGCTTCAAACTGAGACAAGGTTCATGAAGTGAATTGAATCGTTTAGGATTTTAATCAATGTCACTGCACAATTCAAACAAATATCTTAAAATCAATGTGTTTTTTTTTAAGATTCAAAATGTTATATTGGTAATTTTAAACAATTGTAGGGAATATCTTGTTATATTGACCTTGAAAATGTTGTTAAACAGAAATACAACATTTGCTTGCTAAAGTGGAAAGATTAGAAGCTCAGTCACTTAGTGCTTCTTATGGTAATCATCAGGAAAACAGCTCCTTTTTTAATGTAGCTGTCAGACTGACGGGTTACAAAAGAAACAGATTCCCAGCTATTCGGTAGTTATAAAAGATCAAATGATCTGGTTTCATCAGACCATCAAAGAGGGAGACTCAAATTCATTGAATACAAATATTTTTTTTTCTGTTTGCTCACTTAGGCTGGTCCTAACCACAGGTTCATAATAAAGTTGTAATTAACTCTTGAGCTGTTACTCATTCCAGGATGGCACTGAGCATCAAATAGCTGTCACTTATAAGGCGGCAGAGACTTGAATAAAAATGCAACTGCCTTTTTTGAGAAATGCTTTGGGTTCATTAAAAACACATTGACAGGAGATACAATTCTCTCTAAGTGCAGATAGCAACTGATTCTGGCATTTTCCCTATGGAATTTTTTCCAGGGGTATTTGATGTAAGCAAATGACTGAAAATCAGCTATGGATGCACCAGGATCTTGTCTGAAGTCTTGTCTGCAAAAGGCACCTGTGTGTGTGCTGTGGCTTAGATGAGATTGTATAACTTTGCCGATTCCCGACCCTTTGTCCCTGTCTGTCTCTCAGCCTCCACCACTTTAAACCAGTCTTTTCTTCTTCAGAGCTGTGGAAACCGTGGTTTTCCAGCTTGCCAAGATACTAGGGGCTTCTCTGCAGAGGTGCCCCTGCTCCGCTGATTGGCATGGGCAGGCAGAGTGGGCCAAGGAAAGAAGCGAGAAGCCAGAAAGGAACAAAACCCTTCATTTTTTGAGTTCTTATTCCAAATGTCTTTGAATCAGCAGCTCTGGGCCCTCCCCAGCTCTTGAAGGAATGCCAGTTCAGTACTGTGAGTGAATAAGGTGTGTGCGGGGGCGACTGCTTCTCTGTCACTTGTGAGAAGCTTTATTTAAAAAAATGCCTTTTTTTTTTTTTTCCTTTCTTTTGCTGGTATTACAGAGATTTGAATGGGTCAAAGGAGCTGGTAATGGTTTAGGGAGGTTTTCTTGTCTGTGGCCTCTCGCCCAGGCAAATCCAGCCCAGGTCATTAGTGACTAGAAGCTGTTACCATGTTAACACAGGCTGATGGATGATGCAAACCGTGCCCGAGTCCAGTTTCTAGCAGAAAAAGCGTCACAGACACCGGTGTTGCCACTGTCCCTAAGTGACACTTGTGCAAGTGCTGGGGGACAGGGCCGTGCCAGCGGGCTCATCGGGGCGGCGCGGAGCTGAGGCATGCAGCTGCTGTAGCAAGCGTCCTCCGCGCCGCGCATCCTTCCCTTCTCTGCGAAGAGAGAATACGAGCCTGCAAAGCTGTCAGGCTGATGCTTTCACCAGCACTGAAATGACACGCAGCGAAAACAGGCAGGCAAAATGAACAAAAGTAAGGAACACCTTGGCTAAGGAACACCGATACCTTCTGGTAAAAGACACGCAGAAGAGTGCGAATGGTTTCATTCAGAGTTTTGGACTGAAGCCCTACGTATATGAGGAAAATCATTAGCACACAATTAGCAGTTGTGCATTAAAATGGGAATTACTTCTTTATTGTAATCCCTAATTTATTTTATAATTCTTTTGTAATTTGTTCTTACTGTTTATTTTTTTACATTTTGCTTATTTGGAGTCTCATACAGGTCATTTTCACTGCGCTTAGATTTAATGTCACTCCTTTATTTGCTCATTTGTTCTGCGGTCTGTAAAGCTCTCGTGGTGGGTAATTTGCTCAGCAGCAAGGGGAGCGGGAAGGCAGGTGGGCTGGAAATCTGAATTCTGATTTTGGCTCTGCCACTGGTTCCTTGGCAAGCTGTGTACGCCACTCCATGCCTTACCTTCCCACAGAAAGAGACTCGTAGCTGAAGAACAGTTTACAGTCTTCAACTAAATCACTGCATCTACCAGTGCTATTTACTAAAGGAAAACACAAATGAAAACAAGCATTTTATGCCATGTGCTCCTTGAAGTGTGTATGAGTTCATTAAGCCCAGTAAGCCTCCGTTCTCCGTTTTCTGTTCCTAAATTAGACCTAAATATTGACTCATCATTGATGTACACATCCAAACTGCTATAGACATCGCTGCCTTCGAGTTTTAAAAAACCTGAAACGATCTAGCTTCTTCAGCCCATTTAGCAGATGTGATATGCAAGTAGCGAATCCTGGTGACTTGTGCAATGGAGTTAGCATTCAGATCTGAACCAGCATTGCGGTGAGCAGGTGCTGCTCCTTCCCTCAACGTCAGCCTTCTCCCTGTCCTCCCCTTCCCCTGCTCCTGATTTAATTTGGATAAAGTGTCCAGCACCAGGGGTACAGTAGTTTGTTGAGGGCGTAGTTGTATAATTTCATATGATTTGCATTTTTCTTTAAAGCTGTTGCAGTTGACAATAGAAACAGTGTAGTTTCTCTGTCTAGGCCACAGTGGCATTTCCAGCATCATTAATTCACTGCAACTGAAACCCTTTTGTCTCAGAAATGACTAGGGTTATAGCAACAACGTCGATGCAGACGCAGGTTAAGGGCCAGTAGCAGCAACATGCTGAAAAGCTTATTAAAAATGGTCTCTGTCTCTCCGTAGACCTGGAAACCCAGCCTCTTGTATCAGACGTTCTCATTTATGGCCACAAAACTCCTCAGCTACCAAAGATTCTGTAAGTTAAATGGCAAGACTTAAAAATTGCAAGGTTGAGTAATATTCCTGACAACTCACTGTAAGCTCAGCTTCTTAAAGTTCAGGGGAAGGTGAAATACATCTGTATGCAACAATCAACTGCAGTGAGAATTTGCTGCACCACACCTGGAGCTTACATTTCAAAACAGAAAAATAAATGGCCTTGGCCATCTTAATGCAACTGCAGCTCAGAGAGTTAAATATTTGGTTCTTTTCGTGATCTCCTCCAAAGCCTTTGCCTGTGTGACACCTGATAGCTTGCTATTCTGCAGCCTGCAATTAGAAGCTGTGTTCAGTGGGACACCGTTGCATTTATGTACAGTAGGCTCTGGCTGTGTCAATGCATTCATTTATTGGCGGCATTGTGTGAACACGCAGACTGATAAATGTTACACCTATTATTTTCTAAGAGACTGGATAGCAGTGGAATGCAAGAATCTCTCATTGTAAATGTGAAAAGGAGTTTGATTTTGTTGCGATTGGAAACTAGCTCATATTTGTACGAATTTCTAAAGCTAATTAATGAACATGATTATGCTTCTTCAGTTGGCTTCTTGTCTTCTTCCGCACAGGGGCCAAACGCTCTGAACAAACTGAACAAAATGCTACTCTAATACTTCTTTCTTTCTAATTCTACACACTTTTACTACCCAAGTCATTACTGAATGTTCTGTTAAGCTCCTTTCATGACTCCTCACATCTTCTTTTTTGTCTCCATTTATTCCATTTTATACCTGGAATGCAACATTAATGCACATTACACTCTTGCTTGTTAAAGTAAGGGAAAACTCACAAAAAAGTGATCACCTGCTGTTCTGCGTGCAGCTAACCAGTCCTTGTTTGTTCCCTGTTGCACACATTGTGAAATCTTTGGGGAATTATGCTAGGTATAAGATAAAGTAATTGTAATTTCCAAAACAGGATCTCGAAAATACCATTCATAATAGTCAGAAGTACTGTTTGACTGAAAAGAGTTGGGAGATTTTTCAATCTGAGAGTTAAAAAGGGATCTTCATTGTTTCTGCCCCTCCCATCTGCTGTTCTCTGCAGCTGAAAATGGGGCAGAAAGCCAACATCATGACATTTGAGCAGACAGCAGTTTATGGAAGCGTCTATTACAATTCCACACCCACACCCTTGGTAGAATGGAGCCTTCTCCCCGGCCATTTCAAGCAGAGCTGCTGCCAGAGAGTTACAGCTGATTGAGGCTTCATCCCCTGAGTCTGGGATTTGTAGGCACGCTCATAATTTTTTCTGTGTAGGTTTTAAATACAGATTCCCCTTCCTCTGCTTGCCTACTCTTCTCCCCGTCCAAGAAGAAATCAAAAGAATTTCCAAAACATGCTATCAAAGTTTGTCAGCCCTCACGTGCCAGCGTTGCTAGTGGTAGGACTGCAGCATCAGAGAACAGGCAGAAACACGGGCATGAATGTGAGCCCTCGCTCGGTGATTTTAAACATTGGTGAAATACCCCACAAATAACAGCAAACACGTGAAACCTGCTAGGGATCTCTCAGTGTTGCAGCTGGTCTCAGAAGGGAACAGTATCATTTGAATGGCTTTTCCAGCCCATTCGTTCGTTTGTTTGTTTGTTTGTTTGTTTCTCTGTTCTTTTATGATGAGCATTTTCAGCAGTTCCACAGGTATCCTTCATCATTCTGTCTGAAATAAGTATTAATAGATATTTTTCATAAATACACACATACATCTAGGCCATATGTAAAGCAGCTATGCATATGTATCCACTCTCCTTTCTTCTATTTAAATTGTGTTCAGTGACTGTTCAGTTCTCTCTAAAGGATGAGTCACCTGGCTCACGCTGGAGTCAGGAATCTAGGCTCCAACCGTAGCTGCAAAATGATCCAACTGTGTAGCTTGATCAGTTGTTTTAAAAAAGTAAACCAAATCTCTGTCCTCTACATCTACGTAAATCTCTGTCTTCAGTCTCCTAAATAACAAGAAAAATGTTATTACTGTTTCTCCTTACATTCTTTTTCCTTGTTTTTGTATTCGAATTAAAAAATAGAGAATAAACATGCGGGTACAAGAGGAGCCGAACTATTTTGGATCGAAAGCTCTAGAAACTGAAGTTCACTGTTTCTTGGTAGCACACGGATGCTAATAAAAGAGCAGAGGTGCTCCCCTCCCTCCACCCAGTTCAGCAGCGATCCAGGACCAGAGCTGGTGGCGAGCCCCTTGCACAGTCGCTGTCCTCATTCACTCTTGGGCTCCTGGAGAGACTGGTGGGACACAGAGGCAGCGTGAACTAAGCTGCCGCCTTAGGTGCATGTCACGGAGAGCATCAGCTGGTGTGCAGAGAGGGCACGGCTCCGTGGTACTGTGAAAGGTCGCCCGTATGTAAGCAGAGTCACTGTCAGGGTGACAAAGGATGATCGGTCACGCTCCGGTTGTGTGGCCGAGCAACCGAAGGGGTCTTGACGTGAGTGAACGCTAGACATCAGTAAGAGTCAAAACAGTAAGTTGTAGGTAAAGCAATAAAACTTTTGCTTTCATATTTAGGCAGACATTGAGGAAGGAGTATCTGAAGGTGGACATGTTTTCCCTTCATGATATAGAATGCAAAGATAATACACATAATCCTGCTTAACAGAGTAATTAAACTTTATCGGTAAATCAAGTGAGCTTTCAAGTCCCTGGATCTTCATAAGACTTGAATAAAGAATGTCATGAGATGACTTACTTATTAGTAAGGGGTTAATCATTCTAATTCCTAGGTCTGAAGGGAAAGATGGAAATGTAAGGGGAAAAGATGTGGCGTCTCACCTGAATAGTATGGATTGCAGAAGTAGAAGTGCTGCCAGAGATAAACAAAGCATGAGGACAGAGTACATACATACTGTGGGAGAGTTCTGATTTAACCAATAAAAAAAAAAAAAGATGAAAGATAAAGATAAATAATTTTGCTATTACAGAGGTGTCAAGAAAGTGGATTGCTACACTGATAAGTTAATTCTGAAGTTGGAAGGGGCATTTTTTTTTTCGTTTGTTTTCCTAAATTCAGTCAAAAGGGTTGTGTGATTCAGTCACACCAGTGGAGGGGATTCCCTCTGGATCTTTGTCTCTCAGTTACCTGGGGTTTATTGTTTTTTTGCTTTAACTTGCCTCTTGAAGAAACATGATTACTTCTTGTACATCCTGAAGTGTTTTGGGAAGGAATTAGATAATGGGCTGAAGAAAGGTGGGGACTTTCTGGAACACGGAAAGTACCAAGCTGATGATGAACTCTGTGTTTTTCTGGAACTGAGAAAAGATGTACATGGACTGTAGTGGTATTTTTAGCTATTTAGAGTATATGTGTGCCTGTCTGCCTTTTGGTCTCAGGCCCTGCCAAGACTGGGGAGTTTTAGAAAACATCTCATCGCTTCTTAAAACCAAATCACAGTGTTTTGCAAAAATTCCATCAAAGGGGTGTTTAGGGTTCTGCTGGAGCTTTCTTGGCAGATGGTTTTAGTTACAGCTGAATCAGCACAATCTCTGAACAGGTTCCCTTCCTCTGCCTTCCCATCCAAGATGTCTCAGACTCATCAGGCAGGAGTCCAAGCAGTGGGGACCTCCAGTAGGGCTTAATCTATCAGAAACTGAATTGCTGTGCTGGCTGTAGTAACTCATAATTCAAAGAGAACGCGTTAGAGAAAGTGATCTAGAGATTGATTTTAAAAACTCATCTGGCACTGTATCTCGACATTTCTTGATCACTGCAGAACAAATTGATTCCTTTTATAAATTCTGAAATAATACAAAGCATATTGCTGAAGTGAACTGGCATAAGAAAAGCTCCATTGGGGTAGCTCCATTTTGCAGAGTAGGGTTTGGCATCTGAAACCAATGAGGAGAAACAAAAATGGATAAAGGCTGGCTGTAAAATATTGCCACTAGCAGGACTGGGGATTTCTGTTTCATTAGGAATTCATAACTTCTTTCTATAATAAATGACTAAGCAGACTTCTCAATAGGTGAGATGAGTTTTATAGGGAGAGGCAATTTCTTTTATTTGTACCAGTTTGTCTAAGAAAGGATATTCCTTCTTGCAAACCTTGCTTTGCTCGTAGCCTTGGACCATCACAGCTGCAGCAATGCCACTCCTGCAAGATTGAGTTCCCCTGCTGAGACCCATGTCCTGTGTGCTTCATTTTCCCAGTCTGCTAAGGAAGAAACTTCCCCGTCTCCCAAATGAGTCATGAGGATAAATTATGTCATTTTTATAAAATGTTTTAATTTGCTCTACTGGAAGGACAAAGACTGATAATTTCATAATACGTAACTACCTAAATACCATCTGAACTTTTCAGGGGCTTTGTTTACTGCCTGCGATTTTCCAGAGCAGTTTCAAAAGAAAAGATGAGGAATGATATGCTCATTCTGGGACCGCATCTTGTCAGTAATCACTGCTCTGAGATCCGAAGACTGAATTAAGAAAAATGTAAGGGAACAAGCTTAGTTTAAGGGAGAACTATCTTTGTACCAATTTATCCCTTTTATGAAAAGTTAGGCAACTTTTAGCGATACAGCGACTCCGAAAAAATATTTTTTTTCCTTTTCAACTGTGGTGCAACGACATAAAGCCCATTCCTTGTTGATTTTTGCCACGTGAGCACTCACTAAAAGCAAACACGTTGCTGACTGACAGCTGTCCTTCGAGCAAACGGAGGCCAGATGCGGTGCCGTGAGGGAAAGCGGGACCTCACAACCAGGACAAAGTCACTGAGGTAATTAATTTGGGCCGTTCGGGGGACGTAGGTGAGTGATTTAAGGCACTACGTGAGGTAAGCAGGGGGGCTGTTTAATTCCATGTGTTACGGTGTGTGCGGCCATGGGCTGCTCTGTGCATGTCTGGCCGTTAGCGGCGAGCCGTTTAGGGGTCATACTAATACTTTGGCGGGTGCATTGCCACAGTATTTGTGGCACAAATGTAAGATCTCCCGCTGCACAGCGGCTGGGGCAATGCAAAATCTGCCACAGGGGGATGTTGAGGCCTTGCAGGCCCTCAGCTCCTGCGGGAGCCGCCGCCTGGCTGCCGGGGCGCTGCCTCTTTAAGCGCTCTGACGTCAGCGCAGCGCAGCCATGGCAACGGCCCGTCCCGGCGGCCGGGGCCATGCGGGCGGGGGAGGAGCTCCGGGCGCCGCGACCGAGCGCCATGGAGGCGGCGGCGGCGGCTCGGTGACACCCGCGGGCCCGCACCGCCACCGGCACCGCCACCGGCACCGCCACCGGCACCGCCACCGCCCGGCCCGCAGGTACGGCCCCGCGGGGCGCGCCCGGCCGCCGGGGCGCGGGGCTCCGGGGCCCTCAGAGCCCTCAGGGCGGCGGCGGCGGCGGCCACCACCCGCCGTTCGGTCCCTCCCCGGGGCGGCGGAGCGGGGCAGCGGCGGCCGCCCGGGAGGCGCCGGGCCCGGTGGCGGTGCTGGGGGAAGCCCCGACCCCGCCCGGGAGCCCCGCGGGAGCCCCGCGGCCGGCGCTGCCCCGCCCCGCCCCTGGCGGGCGGCTCCGTGCTGCGGGCGGGGCGCGGGAGGAGGAGGGGGGGGGGTGGGAGGAAGAGGAGGGGGAGGACGGGGAGGAAGAGGAGGAGGCGGCAGGGCCCGGCCCCGGGGGGGGAGCGCGCAGCCGGGCGTCGCCGCCAGCAGCGGCCCCAGCGCCGCCGCCAGCAGGTAACGCCCCGGGGGGGCCCGGCCCGAGGGGCTGGGGGGGGGGGCCGGGGGGCACCGGCACCGCCTGGGGGGGTCCCGGGGCCGTGGGCGGGGGAAGGCGCCCTGCTGCTGCTCGCTGCTTGTGCCCCTTCTCTGCCCGGCGCCTGGCGGGGTTGGGGCCCTGGCACCTCGCCCTGCCCTGCCCTGCCCTGCTGGGGAGCGGCCGCGGGGCGGCACGGGGGGACCCGCGGCGCTGCCCGGCCCCGGGGGAAACGCCAAAAAAAATGCAAAGTCATGAGGGGCGAGCCGGCACCCGCTGCCTGGCACCTCGTTGTCTCCGCAGCCAGATTTTTTATTTTATTTTATTTTATTTTTTAAATCTTTTTTTTTTTTTTTTGCCCGCGCTTATCACAGAGGTCACCGCCTTCTTAAATTTTTACTTTCGTCTCCGCCAGAAACTGTGAAAAGCGCCTGAATTGCTTCAAACCAACAAGTTTGGTTCATGTTGTAACGTTACGCGAGCATTATAAGCCTCCCGTCGCTTCCTCGTGCCGCCCGTACAGGCGGGCGATAGACGTCGTGCCTTTTATTAGGCCGGTTGTTGCAGCCCGGAAAATAGGTGCTTTTCCAGGCTCGTTTTCAGTCCTGAAGTAGGAGCGTGGTACGTCTCAAAGCTAAGTATGAGCTGAGGAAAAGATTGCTTAGAGTTTAATCTGATTATCAGTCATCAATTTGTGACATGCTCTGAGAGCAGCTCCTGCCCTGTCATTGGGAAGGGGAGGGAAGAGGTCGGCAGAGCGCTCCGGAGGGAGCAGGCAGGTAACCAGCCGCCAAAACCCCTGGGAAGGCGTTGGGAGAGCTGAGGGGCAGAGCCCCCCGAGTCTGGTGGGTTTTCTGCGTGCAGGCCAGTTCTGCGCTCCAGTTCTGCTCTCTGCTTCAGTCTCTTCCTTGAAAAACCTTCGGCTGTTTTCTACCGAGAATCTGGGCCGAGAGACGAGGGCAGCTGCGTGGCACCCAGTACTTCCCGGTGGTCGCTGCCTCCCTGCCGGCACAGCTCGGTGCTGGTTCGCAGGGCTCCTCTGCACCGCGGAGCTGCTGCCAGAGGGCTCGGTGTGCCTGCCACACCTGCCTGGGCTTTGCCTATGAACGGGGGGGGGTCCGGAGGTGCCGGTGGTTGTGGCGGGGAGTCGGTGGCGGTGGGAATACGTGGGGACGTGCGCCTGCAAAGTCATCTCGGCGCGCAGGGGAAAACCGAAAACTGCACTGACTGCTGGTGGAAACGTTGGCAGTGATGTAAAAGGTGATCGCTCATCTGACGGTCAGATGACAGGCACAATAGATGGAACTAGTGGTGAAAACTGGGAGAACCCAGGAGTAATGTTAATAATAATATCAACAAATTAAAAAAAAAAAAAAGCTAAAATTATGAAGTCTTCTAGCGGGATGGCAGCCTTCAGTGCTTTTTCTGCAATGTTTGTGATTTTTGTGTGTGATAACAGTGGTGAAGTTAACTTGTGCTTCCACAGGCCAGACTGATTTTTATCTTGGAAGAAGAGAGCTAGGAAAAAGAGGGAGGTTATTTTATATATATATATGTATAAATATATATAACTTATACAAATATAAAATCTCATTGTGTCTAATACAGTAAATACAGGCAATATTCAACTATGTGTTCTTCAAAATAGACAGTTTTTACAGTCGGTGGTGTAGATGAGTTAAACAGTTTAATATTTTGAGAGTTAAGACTATATAATACCTTTTTTCTGTTAAACAGGAAACCCACATTTTCGTGATGCAGGGATGAATTTCTCTGTATTCTGTGAGTTGGCATGGTTGAGGTGGCACAGCAAATAACTGGTGCTCTAATGTGTAGCCCTTCCCCAAGCGCTTGAAAAGTTGGTCTTGACTGACCGCTCAGGCCGTTTAAATTTGAAGTGGAAGATAGTTGGCTACGAATGTAATCTGTTATATTTATGTTGGATAATGAAAGTTTCAACTATGTCTTAGTGTTCTTTGGTTGAGCACTAATACATCTAGTGTTTAATTTGGTCAAGTAGTTTAGTTTTCCACATAGTTTCTGAAGAAAAACCTGGGATTCAAAAACATCATTAGGAAACCTTGCAAAATATTTCTGAATACCGAATTGTGCCTAGTTCCATCCTAGAACATTACGCAACCTTTAAAATGCCACAGAACTTATGAGTATCGGATCTTGAAGGTGAAACAAGAAATAAAAAAAACCACAACTATGCAGTGTATCGTAAATCTTCCTCAGTTACTGTCTTCTCTGCCACAGTCATAAATTAAGACTGCGTGTCACTGAAGACAGGGTCACTTGATTTATTGTTTCTAATCTCAGGAGTCACTTTAAAAAGTCTCATCAAGCTGGTAAGAAATCCAGAGTCTCTGGGCTTGTCACGCAGCGCTTGCTCATGGAATGCAGATACTTGCGGACGGTGATAATGCAGTGATCATGTTTTTTACTTAACAGTGTCTGAGAACATCGATACGCAGATTAATGCAATTCCTGAGTGCCTCGAGCATGCTTTTTAGAAAGCAAGCATAATGTTGCTAATGAAGAAAAATGTTTAGTTCCAACAACGTTTTTCTTCCCTTTAATTGGGTGCAGACCTGTCACTTATTTCATCTGCCGAAGTGTGTAATTAAGGTTGTTGTCGTGTTCTTGTGTGAAACTTCTGTATTTTGTAACCTGGTGTTTTGTAATAGAATTTATGTGAAAGATGCTAAACAGGACTAAAGCGAGTGATCATGAAAACCAAGAACATATGCAGTTCTCCTAAGGTTGTGGTTTGATATCTGATACTAGGGCAGAGAGCTTCATAGAGCTTTCTAGATAACAAGAGGCACTGCTATACAAAGCTGCAACTTGTAATTTCAAAAAAATCTCGACTGTTTAGGGTTGTGCTGATACGCTCAGCAGTGTGTGAACAACAAAATGTTCCAGGTTTGGAGAGCCTGAAAGAAGAAAAGACCAAGAGGTGAACTCCTTCAGGTTTTGAACAGATCTCAGCTTGGAGGCCATCTATGTTACTTAAAGGTCTGATCATCAGGAGTTGCTGCAGTTAGTGTGGGGAAATGCAATCCTATGCAGATGAATGAGAGCTGATCTGAAGGTTTAATTAAAAAATAAATAAATAAAAATATATAGATGGCTATTGCAAGCAGCTATGTCAGTGAAGACAGTTTCACTTCCTTTAAGATGTCTCAGCTTCCAAAAGCATGCGAAATGCTGACATACAGTAAAGCAAATTCTGGTTCAGTTACTATAACTCTTGCAGGCCATTGCCATGTGAAAGGGCTTCCGCTGGAAAGGAGGGGAGAGAAGGACGTACCTGGTTGTAATGCAGAAGTCCTGTTCAGGTCCCACCTGTCACATAAAATTAGTTATTTTGAGGTAAGATAGGTTTGCTAATTTGGACAAACTCTGGTTTTTCCTTCTTCTTGTGTTGGATGTCAGACAAATATTAATCATATGGACCTTCAACATAAGCCAAGTGTTTGAGTCATAGCGAGTGCTGCTGTTCTGAAACACTATTAAAAGAGCTGAGTAATGTTAAGATTTAAATTATATTTGTATGACTTTCATTTTAAACAACATCATAAATCTTAGGATTGAATGTTTCTCAAATGGGACTGAAGATCTTGGAGCTGCTCTCGATGACTGGCTTGGCGTCTTTGAAAAGAACAAATAACCTCCTTGCAGCTGGCTCTGAGAACAACCCCTGGTGGCGTTAGGGTTGCTCTCGCAGTGCAATTGCCAGTTCAGGTGGTTGGCATCTCCGCTTGCAGGTCTGCGTGCAGGGGTTCCTGCAGGTGAAGTTGAGTTTACTTGTTACTGCCCTAAAAAGCCAGATCCGCCACGTGGGCATCAGAGCACGCACCTTGAAGCAGTTTGCACTGAGATTCTCTTTTGAAACCAACTGGCAAAGCATCCTAGAGTTCGCTCCTTTGGGAATGCCGTGTGAATTTCAGAAGGTGCTGTGGGTGCCTCTTGGCACTCGGACGTCCCGATGTCCCGGAGTGCGAGCCGTGCCCACCTGCTCTGCCAGCGCTTGAGTAGAGCACCTAGGCAGCTTCAGGATAACTTGCTCTGATTCTTAGAATCATAGAAATACAGAATATCCCGAGTTGGAAGAGACCCACAAGGATCATCGCATCCAACTCCTGGCACTACACAGATCTACCCCAAAATTCAGACCATTCTTGCTGGGTTAATGCGTGCATACATTTTTGCTGCCCTCTGTTAGTTGTTTTTTTTTTTTCCTGCTGCACTAATCACTGCCCGTATAAGTTGTATTTGTGTCATTTTCTATTTGGATGGAAATTAAAAAGCAATTTTTGACTTACTTGTATGCATTTAAAATCTTGCATTAAAACTGAAGATGCTCATTCAAGATGTATAAAATGGTTAAAACACATTTAGTATCCAAAGTTGATTTAATTAAAAGAAATAATATTGGATTGGAGTCTTCTTCTGGTGGCCCTTTCTGTCGACTAATGGCTTTAGGTGATTGTTCATGTAAACCAATTTTATCCCTAGTTTAAAGAAGGAAGACATTTTCTTTCAGATTCTTGATTTAAATTGAGTTTAGTTGTTTCTGAGCTGAAATAAATATTCAGACTGCATATATAGATGCAATGTTTGTCAAAATCTCTTTTAACACATTGTATATTTGGAGCCTTAGTGTGTATCTAGTGCCTTTGATCAGTTTTGGTGATTTTGACAGCGCAATATAATGTACTAAAAATTAATAATCCTACAGTAAATTAGCTTTTAAGTAGGGTTATTCTATTAAAGCTTCCCTATTCCCTCCACCAAAAAAAAAAAGTTAAGCTTCCCTGTCCCATCCACCAAAAAAAAATACAAAGTAGGTTTAAGCAAAGGTGTTTATCTTGTATATTAGAATGTAAAGTGGAGTCCTTTCCTTTCCACGTGCATTTTGGCGGTGGGAAGCAAAGGAAGTAGAACATCTCCAGGAAGACATTAAGGTCTAGATGATCTAGAATGTCAAGAAACCGATAATGCTGGTGATGATTTCCTTCCGCTGCAGAGGTAGGAAGGCGATGGCAGGGTGTTGGCTGCCCCTAGCCGTGCTAGGGCAGAAGAGCAGCGGCGCCCACGGCGGTGTTGCTGCGTTGCATAGGGCATTACTTGCCTTTAAGTACTGCTGCTCTCTGCCGCTTGTAGGGCAAGGAACTTCTCCTTTGTGGTTGCTCTTTCTAGAGTCTTTTGTTAGCCTGGAAGCAAGGTATCTAAACAAAAAACAATCCGAAGCACAGAGAATGAGGTGGCCAGGAAGTACAACTACTGTGTTGGGCCCCGCAAACACAGTCTTTATCTCCACGATACGCGACAGAAAAGGGGAAACTCTTTTATCTAGGGAGCAGCCCAAAAGAGGGAGCTGGATTGTTTTAGCGCAGCAGGGTAAGGTGCACTACAAATCCAAAGCAAAAGCCCTACAGATGACTACCCCACTACAGCAGCTCTTCAGCACGGCTCCCCTGGCTTCAGTAGGAAGCAGCAACTTGGGGCAGGTCAGGGAGCAGGGGACAGGAAGCCATTTAAAACTGCTCTTTTTTTTCCCTGTCATACATTATATTTCATTTCAAATGCTAATAGATGGCATCAAAAGTAAAACATGCACTTTAAAAAGCGATGAAAGGAAGAAAAAGAAAATTTGTTTTTGCCAGTGGTGTTAATTCAGTAACTGGAGCAATTTTCTGCTCTCAATCTCCGCAGAAGCAGTGCGGCCCTGCATCGCAGACTTTCACAGTAACTTTCACAAGAAGACAGCTGAAAGGCGAAGGTCCTAAGCAAACAGTTAAATTACTCAGGAGTTTCATCGGTACTGCTAATGTTTGCTTTTTCATTGAGTCACAGAGCTTTTTTTGCTTTCCACTCAGCTTCTGGAACTGGGAGTTTAAGAACATCTAGCCAGTTTTACTGATCTTTGGGCCACAAATGCGGAAAAAAACCTCAAAAATCATCGAATGTGCATCCCAAATTGTAGAACGAGAAGATTTACGAGAACAGGGCCTCCTTCTTGGCAAGGGTTAGAAGCCGAGGCAGCGCACTTCACCAGGTTGTTGTTGACCCAGCTCTCTTTGACTGAGATACGTGGGAAGTATTTATGAGAGCAGAAGTTTCAGTGGGTTGGAAAGATAACCTCTGGCAAAGCACGCTGCGGACCCAGGCACTCTTCTGTGGCCACAGTGCCTGGCAAATGCATTCCTGCCTGTAACCATAGGCTTTGCCTCCACAGGGGAATCCTGCTATTTATAACCTAAGGAGTGTCATGCTTCTGTAAAAAAGTAGTTCTCTCTTTTTTTCTTTTTTTTTAACTGTTACGCTTTTGAGAAGATTGCTCCTAGTGGGAGTGTTGTACTTCCTTCCTTCCATTTTTTTCTTCCATCCTCTTCTGTTGGAAACTTCATCTAGGACCATTTTTCTTCCGATAACCAGTTAGGTAATCTCTGACTTTTGGCGACTATACTCTGTAAATTAATGTTAGCTAAACATATCTGTTCTTTCTTCTTGCATCTTGGGACATGGACTCTAAAAATACATTTGGATTTTAATGCATCACAAAAGCGTGAAAAAGAATGAATTACAAGCTTGATTTACAACTTCCTTTTAGTATAATGCCAGCTTTATCTAGATAGTTTTTTTTATAAGAAAGGTTTTTATCTTGTCTAGAAGTTTTCTGCTAGATATAATCAGTGCGTTAAAAATACTCTTACTATAAAGACAGGCGTTATTTTGAGAACCCTGTGATTGTGCAGATAGTTCAGAAGCACAGTGATACATAGCATCTTCCTTAAGTATTCAGTGTCGTTTCTTCTTTTTGGAGTGGCAACGCTGCATGAGACGCATCAAGAGTAGTTCCAAAGAGGATACGTTCGATATATGAAATAGCGTCTCATCACAAGTGGTACGTGAAGTAGCTACACCGTCTGCGTACTCTTAATCCCATATGTGCATTAGGAAGGGTGAAAAACACCCTTCATTTTCTAGTATGGGTTTCCCAGTCATTCAGGGGTGCTGTGATGTTAAAGGCCTATGGTAGTAGTCATCTCTTAAAAAAAATATTTATATATATACAAACTACTAAAGTAGCCTCAACTCTAGTCTGGGAGACGGCTTAATTTTTGTGGCTTAGAATCACAAATTGTTGACCAGAAATGTGTTGTGAACCAAAAGCAAAATCAAAATTAGACATGAGGGCAATAGCTTTATCTGATCTATGGATAATCAGTATAAAACCCAAATGTTTATATTCCCTTGTTTTCCTCTGAAAGAGTACAGCTGTATGCTAAACGTTACAGCTGCGTAATTATGTGAGCTGCATAATGCCTCGCTGTAACTCCGGTACCAAGGGAGCGTGTGTGTAGGGCTGAATGGTGAGGAGGAGGGAAGGGTGCAGAAGCCTATCTATAGATCAAATGCGTTTTTTTTCCAAGCTGGTTGATGCGTTTGAAAGGAAGCAATGTGTATGTGTAGCTGGTACTGCTGGGCTTTCTGCTCCTGAAGTGTGCGAATACGCGCTACTTTGAAAAACTGTCAGCCAGGAATTATTTCAGTCAAGTGAACAATCTGGTGGAATCCAGGCACTTTTCTTGTTGACAGCATTCGCTTCTCTAAACGTGCATCTTCACTGACTTTGAGCATTAAATCTGCTGTGCGCTTAGTGCCTGTTGTGTATCTGTGCAGCCTGCACACGCTTAGAAAACAGGGGGCTGCTCGGGTAGTGCTTTGTGCGTGGGGATGCCGCACCAGGTTTTACGTGCCCATTGCTGCTTGGCCCTGCTAAGGGAAAGGGTCCTGTGCCACTTCAGTAAGCATCAGTGCACCAGCCTCTTAAAGTCCAAAATCCAGCTTGTTGAGATGGATTTAAATGTAAGTCATTTCAAAATGGCTTTGAACTGTCCTCTCTTTCCTAGGAAAAGTGCGCTGGACAAGTTGATGGAGTAGTGTCTGGGTATAGCTGAGTATTTGAAGAGGGAAATAAACTCATACGTGGCCCACTCTGCGTGCGTCCACTTGTCTTTCCAAGGAAAAAGTTGGACTGGAACCATCTCTGTCTCATTAATTAGGGTTGTATCATTTTGCTTCAGTCTTAGACATTTTGAATTGCAAACCCAGTGACACTTCATCCAGCAGGGGAGTGCTCTGGGGTCACTGAACCAGATTTTCGCTGCAAGTCATTTTTGTCACAAGGGAGCATAACGTGAATTTCACGTGAATTTCTGGTTGCGGGGAGTGTGATTAAAGAAATTTTGCTTACATGCGGAAACGTTTTGACCTGGAAGTGACATCATGAATATAAAATGCAAGAATGCTACTTTTAGAAAAATCACTATTTCGGACCATGAAATATTCATGATGTTTAAAAATTCCTTCTTCCTGTGCTTTTGTCAGCCTTGTGCTTAACACTGATTTGCTTGTTTTTTCTAGAATTTAGCTTGTGTTGGCAAAGAAGAGTAAGGGGTTTGGGGTTGTTTTACAAATGTACTTGGCCTAGACCTTAAGGTGGGTTTTAGAAATAAACTCTCATGTCTCTCAGCCGAAGACACTGCTCTAGTAAGCCGGCAACCTGTTGTATGTATAAGACTAAAAGTCACCGATAATTTTTTATTTCACTCTGATGTCTACCCTGTGACTTCCTTTGCACCTTTTGTGGCTGCTGTCAACGAGCTCAGCATTGTCAATTTATTTGTCCTCCGTGGAGACCGTAATCGAGGCGGTGATCGGCGGAGGAGGCGCGTGGCGGGAGCTCGCCGGCAGGCTGGGTGCGCGCCGTGTGCCTGCGCGGCTCGGGTGGCGGCGGCTGAAACCCAGCGGCGCTGCGTGAGGTGGGTTCGAGCTGCCGGTTCCTCTGCTCCCCTGTAGTAGTGACAACCACTACGGGCTGACGCAGTACTGGATTCCGAAGGTGAACTATCACGGGTGTATTTGACTGACTAAAGCTGCTTCTGTTAATATTTCGGGGCAGTTATTGCAGTAAATAGGAACTCTTTCTTGTGCCAGGCTTTACTCCAAACTTAGATGAAAACCACAAGCCCAGTAGCCGTGTGCGTACGATGACAGAGGCTGACATTCCTCCTGATGTGGAGGGGTGGGAGTGTGTGGCTGCAGGAAGGAGAGCACCCAACATCTCCAGCCCCAACCTGCGAGAGCCACGCGGCTGGCGGCAGCCTTGTGCCCCTGACGTCGCTGCGTGCCGCCTGCTGGAGTCGCACCCGAAGAGGCGAGGCTGTTTTCTTACCCCGCTGATTTTTTTGTTGCTCGTGGGTCTCTTTTGTCACCTGTGCTTTCCAGCTGTACACCAAGTGTTGAGCACATACGTTCAACAGTTCCTTCAAATTCAGCATGGTATCTGGTAGAGAAATGGGTGTTTAAATAAGTTCTGCTAGTCCTCTTCCTCTTAGAGGCGTTGGTTGATTATTTCCTGTTTTTGTACCAAAGCTATAATGGAGACATATCGCTTTAAAACACTTCCAAAATGTGCAGAAGTGCAACAATAGCGGTGACCTCAGAGAACAAGGTCACACCCAGGCCCGTTTCCTGTTTTGTTCTTGGGGAAACCGGAGGCCTGTGAAATGCTGGAGAGCCCTGCTTTACACCGATGTGTGCGCTCCGACAGCTGGGCAGCAGCGCGCCGGGGCTACAGAGTGAAAATAGAAAGACTTAGTCTTAAGGAAAGGATTTGGCTAGGATTTCCAAACTTATTTTTGGAATGTTAATTATTTTAATTGATCGTTATTCTGCTTCTTTACTGAATTACCTGAGATGTTACGCTGCAGCTAACGTGAAGTATTTGTTAGAGGTACAGAAGGGAAGGAAATGCTATGAGGAGGTTTGGGTGGAGAGAGAGATGGAGAAAGCACACAGTGGCACAGTGACAGGGCTTGAGTACTGCGATGTCAGGCCTCTCTCTGCGTGCATTTCAGAGTATTTAGCTTTAGCACAAACTGGAGCACGGGAAGTTCTGTCTAAACACCAGGCAGCACTTCAGTGCTGTGTCTGTGACGGAGCACAGGCTGCCCAGAGAGGCTGTGGGGTCTCCTCCTTGGAGATCTTCAAAACCTCCCGGACATGGTCCTGGGCAGCCTGCTCTGGGTGTCGCTGCTTGAGCCGGGGCTGGAGCAGGCGAATTCCAGAGGTGCCAACCTCGGCCATTCTGCCAGTCTGAGTGACAACATACAGCCAACAAACAGTGCCAAACAAACAAACCCAAACACCTTAAATAGTTAATTTTACTTGGTGGAGAGCATGTGGTTTTCAAACAGCTCTATAATAGTAATTATAGTGTATAAAATTCAAACTAGAATATTTTTATATGTGAATATAAAAATACTTTTTTATATGTTTATATGTAACTACAGGATAACGTTGATGCGTTTATTCTGAATGGCTGTTATGCAGCCAGAGATTTTACTTTATGTAAGGCTATGTCCAGTTTGTCAAAGTTTATAGAAGTTGAGCAGTTCCTGAGTATGTCCAATCTGTTCCATTCAGAGTATAGGAAACAAAACCTGTGCAGTTTTCTTCTCCATTCATGGCTTTGGGGAGACATAAATGAATGGGCAGAGCTGTCTAAGTCTCAAATAGTGTCACTAGATGAGGAAATGTTTTATCAAATTCTTCTTTGGCACATCCTGAATATATAAACTATTACTCTGTATGCTGCCAGAACTCAGCTTTGGAGACAGAATCCCGTCGTCTAACGCTGTTGAGACAGCAAAACGTGCGTGCGCTGTCATCTGTTCCAGAAGAGAGGCAGGTAGCTTGATCCAGGCGACTTCAGCATGCAGAGGTTTTGTGAAGCTTCAGTTCGTGTGAGCTACCAATATAGCTCGCTTGAGAGAGATCCGGAGTATTTCTGGTGCCGTTTTCCTATATTTAGTGAAGCGCTATAGTTAGCATTCCTTATGTTTAGCCACCTGTGTGATCACTGGTAGGGATGATCACATGAAAGCTATGTGAAACCTCCTGTCTTACTTTCTGCTACTGTGTGTTTACCACTTGTGAGATCTTGCTGCATATGCCTTGAGAAGTTGAGAGCTGGTATGTATAGCTAAGCACTTATTTAAATTCTAAAAGACTGTTTTTTTGATCCAGGATCCAGTTATTGCCTGAATAATCCTTCAGTGGATAGCTTTTAAGACTCCAGGCAGCCAGACTGTTCTTTTTTCTGTCTCGTTAGTCTCTTTATATTTGGTACAAAAATAGCAGTGCTTTGTTGTGGGGAGGAGCGTATTTACACTCCTCTAGTCATTTTTTTTTGCCTTGTCTGTATGGTGATTTTACATGGGAACAAGCTAAGCTTACTGTGGCAACTGAAAAAGTCAATTTTTTTTCTTTTTTTTAAAGAAACCAAATTACTTAACATCTTAGTTTGTAAACTGCAATCTTCTCCGAGACAGAAATAGCTCTACTTTGTAGAACTAAAGGTTCCTATCCTTACACGCCTGACTATTCTTCCAGCAGTCTGCCAGGGATCAGCCCATTTCCTGGCTCTCCAGAGCTGAGTCTGCTCCCTGGCCCTGACTCAGCTGCCCAGCTCGGAGCAGGGGGGCTGGGAGTTCCCTTTTGGCACCCAGGTGAGCCCCCACAGCCCCGCTTGTGCAGGCACCCGGCTGGCCCCATGCAGCACATCCTCGAGTGCGTTTGGAGTGAGCATTGCAGAGAGAAGAGCTTCGTTTGAGTCCACGTCTTACAGAGAAAGTACCTGCAGGACGAGAACTTCAGGTAATTTGCCACTGCCTGCCCATATAATGAAGAATGAAACCGTTAGCAAGTGATGCAGGTACACAGATTCCTGAATCAGGAACAGGGCGAGGGATATTTTATCTCTGGAGCGCTCAGCGTGGCCATGGCTGTCAAGCCGCTGGACATGCTGTGGAATCCTTAGTTAATTAGTTTGCCTCGAGGAGGGGCAAATTATTTTGGTGTGACTGAATTAGCTGATCCGTGCCCACGGAGGAGGAATCGCACGGAGGCACAGGGCAGCCTACCAGTGACGCCGCGTTACGGGGCCAAGATGTGCCGCCGTGGTTACACGTAGCTGCTCCTCGCAACGCGCCCCATTGTCGCTTCTGATGGGAAGCGCGGTGCGTCCTTGACCCCATTTCCTGATTGCTCTGGATATTGGCAGCGGTGCACCCCCTGGCTAGCAGTATTATTAAAAAGTTCTTCCACTTCCTGCTGCTCATCCCCTCAAGGCCTCTTCGCCGTAGCAGATGCCATTATTCAGAGTGCATCGTGCGCATCGTGGGCCGCATGCGAAGAGAAGCATCTGGCCTTTTCGTAAGCGTTTCTACCTGCAAGTGTTGAAAAGCAGCTTCCACTGGTGTTCTGCATTTCATTTAACTCAGAATATTCTTTCTCTGTCCAGACGTTTATTAAAAATTTAATAAGTTAGGGAAGTAGACATCCTGCTCCCCTCCGTCCCCTGAGATGACTAGAGGAATCATGGCTTCGTTTCTGCCTGTGGTGAGGGCGCTGATGGCTTTGTTGAGTGCACACCTGAGCGTGGTATGGCTTGGAAGTTCATGTCCGTGATAATGAGTTTACTAGGCTGTGGAGCAGTACTCCTTTGTGGCTGGCAGCATTTCATTTTCTGGGAGGGGACGAACAGACATGTCCATGTAACCCTTGTCCGGGTTAGATCTGAATCCGAGGAGGTTTTCACTAATCCGTTGTGTGAAGAAGAATTTGTGATACAGATCACCTCTGCTCTTTGCAATCCCTCAGAAAGCAGTCACAGCATTTAATCTGATAAAAAAACAAATGGTTTTTATCTGATGGCTGGCAGCATTTGGAAATAGTCTACTTCAAGGTTGTGGTGATGGCGTGCTTCTCCTCGCAGCGGAGAGATTTACAGGATGTACCTGATCTGCCTTTACCACCGGGCACCTCAGCGCGTCTTCTTGCCGTAGCTGGCTGGTCACCTCGCTGATGTGCTCAGAAACAAGATCACAGCACGTACATCTCGTCTGGGTGGTGGTCTGCACACACAGCTACGCCTTGGCTCTGGCTTCCTGTCGTTTTCTGTCTTCAAGCATATCTCTGTCGCACCAGCAGCATCAAAGCAGACACAAACCCACACGTGCACGGATCTTCGCACCGTGCCGTTGGGATCGTGGCACCGGTCAGGTGCTGGCAGCAGCTCAGGAGCGCTGCTTGCAGAGATATCCTGCATCTGGGGAGGAGTCTGAGAGCTTCCTCCCTGCCCGCTCCGTTTCTGTAATTTCCTCCGGGCATCTCGGAATAGTGGATTTTTAAAAACAATCCCAAGTGGAAGCATCGTGCTCGGAGTCCTGCTAAATATTTGGTGGTGGGTGATCATTTGAACATGTGTGCAGCTCAGTGGGAGCTGCAGCCAGCCAGGCCAGCGGAGAGCTCTGGGTACACATCAGGTCAGTGGTTGCACTGAGCTCTGAGTTTGTGTGCTGTGGTGTCCCTGTGTTTGTATATAGCTTAAGAGTTTGCTGTTCAGCCGCTGCAAGCTGGAAAGGAACTTGAAAACCAGATTATTCTAGCTTGAATTAATCTAGATTTTGCATGACTTGGAGTGGCTGTATTTGTTGAGGTATAGACTGGCCTCGAAGCACTGGTGTGTTCCCACTGAGCAGTAGCACTAGCGACCTTGCAGACTTCAGAACATGCCGATACTGCCAGGGCTTCTCAACTTTAACAGTGGTTTCTTAAAAAAATAAAAAGGTCATTGTCCTTTAATTTGCTTAGGGATCAATCCTTAAGCTTAATAGGAGTGAGAGAGAAGGGTTCAGAAGTTGGAGTATGCCCACGTGGCAGTGCGTGTGTGCAGGCAACACCATCTGAAGCTGTCCAGCTGCTGGTGCAGCTTCATACGGAAGTGGCGCTAGGGATGAACACTGCTGATACTAACGACATTAAAGTCATTAACACTGACTTTATGGCTGAAGTGCAGAATGGTCATCAGTGGTTTCGGGGACCAAATTTCTGACACATTCACAGTTTTACCTGCCAATAAAAAGACGCCCTGACTTCCCCTACTTGTGACCAGCAATGCATGCTTCCAGTTTAATATTAACGTCTGTTTCTTTAAGGCGAATTATTCTCTGCATTGAAGTCACCGTTTGCAGAGCACTGACGTGTGTGGCACATCACAGAGCAGAAGCTAACTTCCCTTCACAGAAGATTAGAAAGAGATCAGCTTTTCTGTTAGGAATCTTTACCTTTCGTTAAAAATAGCGCACGAGGTTACTGAGACGAGGGCAGGTATCATGGCTTGCCTGTTTTAGACACTTGAGTCCGTTGTTGTGTCTGTGCTACCTTTGGGTGGGTTCTAGAACAAAAAGAGGAAAACATTTTAAAAAGGAAAATTTTACACTGTTGGAACTGTATTTCATAGGGGTACAGTATTCTGATCAGCTGTGTTAAAATTAAACTTCAAAGACTAAAAGCATTTGATTAGCATGCATGCTAAAGTGATTGCGGTTTTTAACATTTCAGTTTTGAAGTTGGACATCAGTGTATTGATTAATTTTATGCCTGCTGTGAACTAAGCATCATTAAAGCATCTGGGCTTCTGAAATAGGACATTGGTGGTAAATAAAACAGTCTCCTGGAACATTCACACATGGACGCTGGTGTCTTCTAGGTGGGCTGAGCATAGGCTGAAGGAAGGTGAAGGTAAGGACTTCACAGCTTGCTTAGGTATAGCTGGAAGTATTGGTCAGACCAAAGTCACCGCTGTGCTCTTGCTGTAGGATGTTTTTGATTTGGAGGTGATCCGGTTTTATATGTTGGGTTTATTCAGAAAAAGACTTTATTTCAGTCATTTTTCAGTGAATTAAATGAAGTGGACACTACTGTATTCTCTCTTGTGTTTAAATTAAAATGCTTAGAATGTTTGGAGTAGCTTCTCTTTCCTCCCTCAGTTTGCATTTCGTGAGTAGGAGCTTGGCTTTCTTCTTTCTTTTGTAGGCTAGAAATGTGCTTGGTTTATTTTAAAGATAATGTAGTTGGAGACCCGGCCCCACCACCTCCCAGGCTTTCTGGTGTCCTTTTGCTGGCATGCAAAAAGAGACAAATACGTGCTTGGCTTGTTCCCTAGCAAGAGACTGGTGGGTCCCCTGGCACTGGGAGGTTATTGGAGTGTATGTGGGTAGACCTGGGGGGTCTCCCTTGTGGTGTTCGGTTGCACTGCTGTACTGAGGATAAAGAGGAAAATTGGTCTGAGGAAATTGTTCAACTTACTGCAAAGTACCATGTGCAAAATGTGATTTAAAAAAAAAACAACAACAACAACAAAAAAACACCACACCTAAAAACTGAAATCGTGCTTGTATCTGGTCTTGCTGTTTTTTGGCCTTTTCTCTTAAGGTTACTTTATGTCCCTGTTGAGATGAGACCTGCTGTGGGCTGTACCCACATGAAGCTGCTTTTATGGATGTTTCCATCTTTATTAGTCCTTCTCACCCTGTGCGTGCTTTTGAAATGAAGCCTACATTGTGTCTTGCCCGAGAAAATATGGAGAAAATTGTAGAAAACCTATTTCAGCTGCAATCTAGGATTCAAGATTTTCACCTTTAAAATGAAAACTGCCTTGAATGTCATGTAGAAGGATGCTTGTATCACAGTTGAGCTTAAAGTTAAATGTTTTAAAGCGACTGCCTGAGCCTTTGCTCTCTGTTGCCATCTTGGGGTGAAGTCTGACATTCCTGGAGGTTTCAGGGTGGGTGAGAAGAGCGAGGCTGAAATGCAAATGCCTTCCGTAATGTTTTCATAAAGCACTACGGGTGTTTTTGTTGACAGTTGCTTCTGTATTCAAAATACATTTAATTTAATTGTACTTTTCACAGTAATTCGGGAATAGCAGTACCTTGGGTCTCACTGAATTCACTAGACACCGCAGTAAAGGGAATATCTATTTGGAGCCTTCGTATAGGCAGAATAAATACAGACCTGTAGTTTGTACTTTTACTTTTTAAAAAACAATAAACAGTGTGATACTGAAACTTCTCCTCTTTATTGGCAGGTTTTCTTCACCAGTGGAGCGTGAGGAATAGAGACTGCAGCAAGATGAGTGAGCTGGAACAGTTGCGGCAGGAGGCGGAGCAGCTGCGAAATCAGATCAGAGTAAGAATTGCTAATTCCTTATTTTTTATGATAAAGTTCCTCCTTTTAAAGGTATAAAGTGTAAAGATCATCTCTATTACTTGCGCCCGTTTAAATTATGCAGAGTTTAAATACTTTCAGAATATTTGTTTAATAAAGCAATCAGAAAGTAAGCCATTGGTATAATGGAACTCATTCCTAGCATCTCTTGAACAAAATGTTTTGTTTCCTATGGAAGTGTACTGCGTTTTGTTGCTAGGGGTGTGTGCCTCTTTGCAAATTTTGTGGTTATGATTTAAAAAAAAAAAAAGTGAGCAGCAAACTTCGAGAACTTAGACATAACAAGTCGGGGTGAAGGGTATTAGAAGATCATCTGTGCTAAAAGTGAGAGACATCTTGACAGACATGCAGATCAAAGCGCAGAGAGTGAGGGAGAACCTTCCAGGAGCGGATGGCATTTTGATTTTTTTGTGCTATGACACCAATGATTCTATACAAATTTGGAAAAAAGTCTGTAAAAACAAATCTGTAAAAGTCTTAATCTGATGGTGCATATGTAGAAAAGACATTTAAAATGTAAGAATTAAAATGGCTTGTTAAAACTTTGTTTTACGTGCAAATTTGCCAATCATATGGCAAGTACTAGCCTCAAGTACAGGTGTTGCTAATAGCTCTCTTTAAGAAAAGTTGCTTTGTTGAGTTAAGATCCCATTCAGAATTAATTTTGTGTTGAACATCTTCAAGTGTTTCAGCTAAACTAAACAATTAAAGTTGTTTAAAATCCAGCGTGTTTCTTCCTGTGAGTGAAGTAAGTCCTGTGTGCTAGGGGATTTACTGCTCTGGTATTTTAAACCCCTCCTGATTCCAGACGTCAACATTTTATAAATATTTCTACAGTTCAGACATTTTAAAAATAAGTTGAGATGACTTAATCCACTCTCAAGCTTGCTTTCTGGGAGAAAAGCTATAAAGGGTAGTCAAAGTAAACACTCACTAAAAGTTATTAAAGTTGTTTTATTAAGGAACTCTCAAGCAAGATATTTAAAAGTTTTAAGAGTCTAGTTTGAGTGCATTAATTCAGTTCCAAAATGTGCAAGTAAATGTTTCTGTTCCTCCTCTCAACGATGACGTTACCATTAGTGTACAGACAGGACACTTTCTTGGGATGAGGGCCACGCGAAGTGGTAAAGGCAGCCACGCATGCTTCGTTGGTTGCAGAAGTTGGAGGGTATTCGGAGAAATTACAGGGAATTAGGATGGTTCGTGTGGCTGATCTTTAAATATTGCTGTTAATAGTTTTATTTCTAACTTGCACTATTGAGTTTGTATCTGATTTTAAGCCAATTATTTTAAACCATGCTTCTCAGAAGAGGTTGCTGACTGTGTGCCTGTATTTTGTTTTGCAAAGACTGGAGTCCGAGTTGCGGGAGTGCTGTGCATTTGCAGTTGTAACCAAAATCTGGTTTTGCAAAATCTGGGCGTTGCAGACCGGGCTCAGAAGTGCTCGCCTGTTTCAGGTGTCCAATCTGTTACTGTGCAAATAAAAATAAAGGCTGTCTTCTAGGTAGGGTTGAATAATACGCAGAAAGTCAACGTTAAGTAAAGAAACAAGCCAAAGTATCTGTATGGAAATCTGAGCACCATCCTTTCCATGAAATGAATGAAATTGTAGAATATTTTTTCTTCATTTAGCATGAAATACAGGAGCAGCTTAAGCTTCTGTGAGCCTGCTATCTGTCCCACTCCCCAGATCCTGCCCCTCGTAACTGGTGTCATCACGCCTGTGATGGCAAGAGGAGTGAATACAAGGGCCTCATCCAGCACAAAACCTGTTAACCATATGTATTGAGTGGTTGTTTTTAAAGCAGGATCAGTTCCTTCCCTGGGTGCTCAGTGCCCCCTGAGCAGGCAGAGCAGCACCAGGGAAGGGTTACAGGGAAAGGGGTAGGCACTGGAACATTCGGGTAGCTTCAAATGCTTTTGAATCACGTATTCTGTCGAAAGAGAGACTCAAAGGTTGCTGGGACATGACTCTTTGTAAGCCCCTCTTCTTCTCCTACTCTTCAGTTTGATGCTCAGTGCTGTGGTTTAGATTCAAATTGTTTCTGTTCTTTTGTTTCAGGATGCAAGGAAAGCATGTAGTGACACAACTCTTGCTCAGGTATGTTCTTGATTCAGTGTACAGGCTGTTCCTTGACATTTAAAAAAGAAAAAAGGACACAGCAAACACACAACCCTACAGTTCATGATTGTAATATGTTCATTTGGTAACTGAAAGAATAAGGTGGAACAAGAAGTGGGAGATGTACCATATATTTATATAGTTAATTAAAAAACAACAAACAGCCACACCAGAAAATCCAAGCCAATCAAAAAACCACCACCCCGCCATCTTAATATGTCCTGCTTCCAAGTTACCTTTTCGACAGAGAGTGTTAAGTGTATTTACTATATTTAGAAAAACTTGGATTATTGTCTTTTTGCTGTATTTTGGAAACAAAAGTACTTGGCATTTGAAGTTTTGCCATGCTTGAAAAAGCAGCAGTGCAGTAAGTATTGGAGGATTTTCTTCACTTGGTTTTAATCAAAAATTTTCAGATTTGATAATCTGAATTAGGCTCAGTATTGCATAGTGACATCTTCAAAAGATTTCTGAAGCTCTGGTTACAGACATTATAAAGAATGTTATTTTGTAAAAATCTCTTTTCCCCATTGTTACGTGGAACTAATCCTGGGTTGTATACTAGTATACTTCTTTTTATATTGCATTCCAAGATAGCTTTTATTTTTTTAATCAGAGTTGAAATGTGTTCAGTTATCATGTATATTAAAAATAGTCCTCAGTATCTCAGGGGTTGTTTTATTTATTTATAGATCACAACAAGCCTGGACTCAGTGGGTCGAATTCAAATGCGAACAAGGCGTACGCTTAGAGGTCACTTAGCCAAAATCTATGCTATGCACTGGGGATCTGACTCAAGGTTTGTACAATTGATCTGTAAACCTTTGACTTAAGTGTTAGAAATAAGATTGTCTACTTGAAACAATGTCAAGTTTTGTGTGTTGTGGGGAGGGATCACAGACCTTGACTGTGGGATTTTTGTGATTTTTTTTTTGCTTGTCTTTGGCTATATCATAGAACAACTTGGGTTGGAAGGGACCTTAAAGATCACCCAGTCCCAGCCGCCTGCCATAGGGGGTTGCCACCCACATAGGGATGCCACCCACCAGATCAGGTTGCCCAGGCCCCATCCAACCTGGCCTTGAGCACCCCCAGGGATGGGGCATCCCCAGCTTCTCTGGGCAGCCCATCCCAAACCTCACCACTCTCTGAGTGAAGAATTTCCTCCTAACATCCAGTCTAAATCTCCCCTCTTTTAGTTTAAAACCATTCCCCCTTGTCCTGTCCTTGCCTGCCTGAGCAAAAAGTCGCTCCCCAGCTTTTTTATAAGCCCCCTTTAAGTGTTGAAAAGCTGCGGTTTGGTCACCCTGTTTCTTTCTCTTCTTCAGGCTGAACATCCCCACCTCTCTCATTCCTTATTCTATAGTTTGCCTTTATAAAGCTGATGAGGATTGCGTAGCAGTAATAGAGAAGCATTGAGTGAAAGGAGAGGTGCCTCGCTTGTTCTTACCACAGACATTTTGCCTTTTCCTTCTTTTAGTTTTGGCTGAGTTCTTTGAGTCTATTTAAGCAGAGAAGGGTATGTGATGAGGCATATTTCTGGAATGGTCAATATTGCGTTTCCCATGATGTTGAGTAATACTGTAACTTCTGTCATAACAGAGTTCTAAGACTTTACAAGCTAACTTTGTTTCACTGAAAAAGACCCTTTTGTATTTAGCAAGGGAAAGTTACAAAGCTTTGAGGATGGAGTTATGTTACTCTGCCTTAGAGCAACTGGTAGTCAGATGTTCACAGAGCCTTGGGTTCTGTTCTCCCACGTGTAGTCCGGAAAGAGACATCTCGAATCTGCTTCCAGAATAAGGCTGCTTTTCTCCTAAATTTATTTATGTTTATTTTTTAGCTTTATAATTAAAATATTTATATACAAAAAACAAAAGCAGTGGTAGAGAGAGTTTCTAAAATGTATTTTAAGTTGTTTTTGTCCATCGTTAATCATGAGCTCCTTTGGACATGGGTCTCTTTAGTGATGTAATACATAGTTCTTTGCAGATTATCCAACAAACATTGTACTTAAAAGTTTAAAAAAAAAAAAAGGAAAAGGCAAATGTCAATAGAGAAAGTCTTTCTGAATCACTTGATAATCGTGCATGATATACGTCTATTTTGAGAATTTGTTTTTTTGTTTTATATTAACTTATTCTGCTTTGTGTTTATGTTTAGGCTACTAGTCAGTGCTTCACAAGATGGAAAATTAATTATCTGGGATAGTTATACAACAAATAAGGTAGAGTTATTTATAATTCATATCAATAATTCATGCATAATTTGCGTGTTTTAGGGAGGTTGTGACTATTTTTTCCATGTTTGCAAGTCAAAAATGAAATGAAGCAGTCTACATTAGAAAAACAATCTTTTTTCCCCTCTTCATGGCTAGCTGTTTGCTAGAGATATGCTGTAGGCTGTTCCTCAGTAGTAGTACTTCTTGGTAATAAGTAAGGTCTTTATTCTAGTTTGCTAGTGCTTTTAGCTATTCTTATCTGTCCCTATGTTGTTGCTTCTGAAACTAATTTGGCTTTAAATTGTAGAAATACACAACCTCAGAATTTACATGAATGCTTTGCTTGTGGGGTCAGAGAAGGGGAGGAAAAAAAAAAAGCTGTTAAAGGAGGAAAGCTTAAGTAGAGTGTGGGGAGGTGATCTGTTGCTGTAAACTGACGAGCCTCCCTGGGCACAACTGTCCCATTTTACCATCCCATTTTATAACCTGCAGTTCAGAGACAGAAGAATTGGATAAAGAAATCAAAGTAGAATAAACAAATTTTGTAAATGTTTAAGTTTAGAGTAGCTTTGCTATTAAATAATGTTGTACAGAAATTCTGTATATGTTCACAGGAGACTTACTGGTATTTCTCATCCTTGTATGTGTACGAACATAGGTTGTTGTATATAATTCTAGAATCAAGTTACTGAAGTTTATGATACACAATCTGTTCGGTGTGTTTAATCTGCTGTAATTCATGAAATGACTGAATGACTTCAGTAAAATATGAAAGTGAAGGTGTGATGTAGCACTCCTGTGCTCTTTCTTCCTGAAGATGCATGCCATTCCTTTGAGATCCTCCTGGGTGATGACTTGTGCGTACGCACCGTCTGGCAACTACGTGGCCTGTGGTGGATTGGACAACATCTGTTCCATATACAACTTGAAAACCAGAGAGGGCAATGTGAGAGTGAGCCGGGAGCTGCCAGGGCACACAGGTCAGCCATATCCTTGTCTCAGCTTTTTTTTTTTTTTTTTTATTGTACCAAATGAAACAGTCTCACTTTGAGAGGTATTGGGGTGTGAAATGCTTTTTCTGGCATACGGACTAGCTGTGGGAGAACTGCAATCACTACTCATGGATTTTAATCTTCAGTTTAACTGAGTCTGAAACTTTCTTAACTTTTCTTTTTAGGATATTTGTCCTGTTGTCGCTTCTTAGATGACAACCAAATTGTCACTAGCTCAGGAGACACCACTTGGTGAGTTTTTGGGCTTTTGTTACTTTTTGTTTTCTCAATTCCTTAATTTGTATTTAAAACTTAAGCTCTAAAATAAACAACTACCTTGTGTTAATGCTGTCACTTTATCTGCAGCGCTTTGTGGGACATTGAAACTGGTCAGCAGACCACCACGTTCACTGGGCATACTGGTGATGTGATGAGTCTCTCTCTAAGCCCAGATATGAGGACTTTTGTTTCGGGTGCCTGTGATGCCTCCTCAAAGCTCTGGGACATTCGAGATGGAATGTGCAGGCAGTCGTTCACAGGACACGTGTCAGACATCAATGCGGTTTGTGTAAGTGATCATTTGTATTTCTGCATGGGAATCAAGGGGGAGGATAAAAGTTACAGTGGCATGAATTTAACTTATAGTCTGTTGGGTTACCTTGATTTAAAATCAGTTATCTTGTTAGGATAAAGGTGGTTAAATTGTATGTAATTAAATTGTCTAATAACCTTTGGTCTAGCTCGTTACTGAATTATTACCATTATTTGTGATGCAGTGAAGTGTTCTTGGAATAGTGTCAGCTACGTTTTTGTTCAGCAGCTGAGACCTTACTTTTTAAGACACAAAGAACAGAGGACAGGAAGTTTTAGCCGTGTGACAAAGTGTTAAAACTGAAATTGTAGATAAACGTGATATGCCGAGAGGGAGCAAAATAGCCAAGCAGCCTCCTCTTAAACTTTTTTGTTAAAGAAAAATGTACTTGATATTTTCTTTTGAAAAGAGCTTTCAGTGAAATGTGTACAAGGCAAAGTTAAAATCACTGCTTATGTTGAATATTCATCCTTGGAATCATTCTGTAACATTTATAAACTGGATTATATTTCTCCCCTGTCATAGTAACACTATGTTCTGATCTGCAAGATACAAGCTGTGACAAATAGGGAATGAAATCTAAGTCTTAGCTGCATCTGTTTTTGATAAACATGAAAAATTATTAAGGCTGAGAGAATACCAAAGGCATGACCTGTAGAAAAATGCGGTTCCTATACTTAGACCTGAATCCTGAGATGCATTGAGCTCTTTTCATTCCAATTTCAATCAATATGGCTGTTGTAAGACTGACTGATTTGGAGTAGATTTTGGAAATTGAATTGCTTACTTGCAATCTTCTGTCTGGGCTCAGCCAACCTGGCTGACCATCTTACGATGGAACATTGTGCACCACTTCACCCAGGTCTTCCCGGCCCACAGCCAGGACACAAAGAACTACATTTTGCTTCATTTTATAGGAGTTAGTTACATCCCCTTTGACTCCCCTTGTACTGCATGCAGGAGCTGTCTGGGTAGGATTCCAGTCATTCGAGTGTTCCCAGTGCTATTCCAGAAGTGTGCTGCTGCATAGCTGTGTATGTGCAGCTTTTAACAAGCACATCTTTTTTAATACATCATTCGGCTTTTGTCAGGTCATCCTCGCAAAATAATATTGCGATGCTTCTGAAATAACGCATGAGCAATGTGGTTTTCTGATGTCAAACTCCCGTCTCTCAATTAAAACTTTCAGTTTTTTCCCAATGGACATGCATTTGCCACTGGGTCTGACGATGCCACTTGCCGACTCTTTGACCTGCGTGCAGATCAGGAGCTAATGATGTACTCGCACGACAACATCATCTGCGGAATCACTTCTGTAGCCTTCTCAAAAAGTGGTCGCCTCTTGCTAGCAGGTTACGATGACTTCAACTGCAATGTGTGGGATACTCTGAAAGGGGAGAGAGCAGGTGAGTGCATGGAGCTGCAGGGAGACGAGGCTTTTCATTTCCTGAGCAGGAGGTGGATAGTCAAAATCTATGCAAAACGCAGGGGCAGCTCACTGTCAGGGCTACTGCTGGTGTAAAGGGTTCTGCTTGGTTCCCTTTAGCACTGTAACACCTCGTTGCTGTGTTTCCTGATACAGCTGCTCTCATTATGGTTCTTGAGGGTAAAGAAAAAGGATGCTTGGATGTTCAGTTACATCTTTTTTAGCATGTTTGAAGACTTACCTGGGAGGGCAGAGTAGCAGCTGAAGTCATTGACCCCCTGTGAATGTTAACTTTCAACACTTCTTCTTTTCCAGGTGTCCTTGCTGGCCATGACAACCGTGTCAGCTGTTTAGGTGTAACCGATGATGGCATGGCTGTAGCTACAGGGTCTTGGGACAGTTTTCTCAGAATCTGGAATTAACTGGGAGCCAAACATGTACATTCTCCATTTGAGATCTGGAGAGATCAATGCTGCAGCCTATAGCTGTGAAATAACATTTCTACCTTGTATTTGCAGGTGAAGTTTTTCTATTCACTGATTATTACACAAAAAGGCTTTCTGTAAACTAGAAAAAAAAATCAAGTGAAGAAATAGGGGAGGGGGGAAGAAATCACTGACTTTTTAAAAGGGGCCAGCACACATAATCATGGTGACCGACAAACTAAGAGCCAGTCTTTTTGTTTTTGGTGGTTTGGTTAGATTGTCCTTGAAGGGTTTTTGCTTGTGCTCAGTCTGCTAATCCTGTACTTTTTTTGTACATAACAGAATATACACATTATAGCAGCCAATCATGTAACATTTGTCTGTATGTAAAGAAATATGTTTGCATTTTTTAAAGAACTACATTTATAGCTTTGCTTTAACCTGAGATGTCACTTCTGAGTTTTGTAGTGGATAAACTAGATTGCTGTTTAAATGTTTTTGTGAATTTACTGTAGATAAAGTGAAGCCAATGGTATGTATGTGTTTTTATAATGGAAGGCATTTGAATTTTTTTTAGAGGCCCTGGAGACTCCCAGTTGATACCTACCGCCTTATTCACTCACTTCTTGACCTGCTTGCCTATTTTTAATTGTGGGGGTTCTTCCTTAAGCCAGTGGTTCCTGGTTCATCCATTGGCAGTCATGGCCTCCAAACACCAAGGAGTTAATGCCAGGCAGACTTGCAACAACAGAGAAAATATATGTAAAAAAAGTCCAGTTCCAGAAGTATTAGCTTCCTTGCTGCAGCTTTCCACATCAGTTATGCCACCCAGGCCTTGGGTATGGAAACCAAGTGACCTGCATTGCTGTCGTTAAGTGGCTGAGTGCTTTTCCTTTTGACAGTTCAGCTCTAACTAACTGAGGTAGTTTTGGCCTGTCACAAGCTCTAGCTGATTTGCCCTAGGGAAATGATTTGGCACGACACTCGGTGTGCAGAAAGCAGCGTGTTTGCAGAGCCTGCTCAGCTACCACCATGAACTGAGAAATTCAAGAGGACTTTGCTGAGAATCCTAAGGAAGATTTGAATGTGCAGTTAATCCCCTATAATTCCCCTCCAAACTGGGGGATTGCCAAAGCATACCACAACCAAAAGCGCTTGTTGTCAGTTATGTGCGGTGTGAATTACAAAAGGAATTGTGTAACCTAAACCAAACCAAATAACCTTACTTACCTGCGTGACCCTTCAGAACTCGGTCCTCTGAAGTTAGTGACTCGCTTGTTCCGCTGTGGTCACAGCGGTCTGTGCCACGGCGGCCTGTTAGATGCCGGTCGTTCTGCAGTTCTGCCACTGTAAGTAGCCATTGCCTCCCCTCCTCCTGATTTATTCTGATTTTGATGTCAGTTGCTTATAAATGACAGGTTCAGGTCAAGTACAGCCGAGTGTAGGTACAGGAAAATCGGGTGACTGACGTCCATCTGAAACTACCCAGGAAGGGCGTTTAACTTTTTGGTGCCTGGCAGCGTGCCTGCGCTTGCAATGGATGTTCTCTGGGGAATCTAAAAGTCTGTTGGCTTTTTTTAAGTGACTTATTTTAAATATATATGAATTTTAAATTACCGGGTTGGAAGGTAATGTTCATCCGCCCTCATCTGAAGATATGGGGAGTCTGGGTATCTCTGGGTCAGGTAGTAAATATAAGTGCCCAGTATTTTGTAATATACCAAAACAGATTTGTGGCTGAGGTGACTATTTGTCAAGCTTCTGACGTTTGTAATCCTAAATTTCAGTACTTCCAAACTGTGCCTGTAAACTTGCCATGTCTGTAATGGTGAAGGTGCCAATAAATGTACCAATCACAGTAAATTCACTTAAAAAATAAATTTAAAAGAAAAAAAGCACATCTTGTGCTGAAAAAGTGTACATTTACTAACAGCAGATTGTGGTGTAGGACCAAAATCACCCTATATTGTATGTCACAGGAATTCCTCAGCATTTTGCTTTATGATCTGTCTGCATTAACAGAACTATTGCGGATACTTGTTCCTCTTTTAAGTAAGCATCTCTTTGGGATCATGCAGATTCGGTTTAATTTTTAGTGGTGCATTTAATTATTTTTATTTTATTTTATTTTTTTTACTCACAGCTGCCTGGAGTGAATTCTGAAAATTTGTTACTATGGAATTTTAAGAAAATATTCTTTTTCTAAAAAAAGTGGTTTCCATAGAAGTGTGTTTTGAACCAATTTCCTAGTCAACACTGTTGCCAAGACAGGTGCCATTTTTACATTCAGGTGTTAGAACTAGTTTCTACTTGTGAAGCTCCAAACCCAATTTTACAAATGTATATAACTTTTCTTAAAAGTTTGGGTAGACTGTAAACACGGTAATGGCTCTTGTACAGGTATTACTGCAATTAAGTTCAGTATCGGTGTCTGATGAATTGTCTGTTGGATTCAGCTGCTTTTAAAATAGCTAATAAGGAATGCCAACCACTTGCTAATGAGGTTTCCAAAAGCGTCATACAAATATCTGCCAGCTTTTGCTGTTTGGTTAACCGGTTTCTGTAGTGCTGCAGGTCCCGAGGTGCCTCTTGTATTGGCGCACAAGGAAGGGTGGAAGAAGCCTCAGCACAGCTGTGGAAACAGGATCTGGGATGCTGCTTGGGAACTTGTAGCGCGCTTGTGATAGATCCTGCCAAGGTGATGTTTGCTGTTTAATTACTGTCCTGTACATCATTTAGAACTTTACTTAAACAAAAAGCCTCCAGGCTTGGTGTAACACATTGTTACTGTATGAGGCCAGATAATGACCTTGCACAAGCTGTGGTATTTCCTTTTTTAAAACGGTTATCATTGGTGAACTTGTAAGATGGATGCACTCCCTGAAATAGATGTGGCTTAATGGTAAAAGCTCAAACTCCTCTAACATGAGAAAGTTAAGAAAATGACCCCTTGTAGGTTTTACTTAAAAGATGTGATTCTGAGCTTTGCATCTCACAGAAAATGGTATATATACGTCTGTAGTTTAATGTAAGCTCAAGTGCAGCTTGTGCCATTTCTAACTGCAGCCATGACAGTGCACTCGATGTACAACAGATTTTGCAGCACTAGTGGGTACATCTTAGGCTGTAAAAGTTTGTTGTCAAACTGCATCATTATCTGAATTTCAAATACGTTGTGTAATTACAGAAATGTAGTGACTGAGACCATTGTGCCAAAACAGTTGGTAGCAAAGTAACTTGTTCCCAGCCTCTCTTCTATCTAAGGCTACTGGTCATGGCTTGGAAACGGAACTCTGTGCTTTGTGTAGCAGGATTGATTTTGTTCAGGTACAGTTATTTTTTGTTGGCATATTCTAATGTTGATTTAACTTTGCAATAGAGAATACTAATTAGGCAAGCACCCAACTTGGGCTTGTTGTCACATAAGTCAGACATCTATTTATTGGTGGGGATGTTATTGGTTGAGATTCTGGAAACCACAAAAAGCTTTTACATGGCATCTTGCTGATGTACACGCACTTACTACAGTAATGTGGGCCTGTTTCCATCTGTCTCCAGACCTTTTTTCTTCCAAGCATTGCTATCATCTGCCTCGCTAAATTGCAGATACGCATGGTATCTGGCAGAACCGATAGTTACTAAGTTGACACCGATGTAGACCATTTGAAATGGAACGTGGATTCAATAGGCTTTTCCCCAGCCTAAGGAGGGCCTGACCTTGACTTGGCAAAGCTGAATCGCTGTACCAGCTGGTCCTCGTGTGCTTACTGTAATGCATGGATTGGAACTAGTTAACTCTTCAGTTAGTGTAACCGCGTGTCCCACGATGAAGTTCACGTTACTTTAAGGTGGAATGAAAACATTGTGAAAACATTCCAGGCGTGCTTAGTCTTTCCTCTTTGAGGACACTGTCACCTCCACTAGGTTTAGTGCTGTGCTTTAAGATGTTGGTGAGAATAAGTATTGGCTAATTCAAATAGTTGGTATAAATGGTTGTGTAGCAGAATGACTGATTTTTGAGATAGCATTTCCTGTAAAAGTAATTAAGCATGGGTTGATGGTGCACTTTGTATACAGTAATCTGGCATGCATGCTGGTAAACTACTTCCTACACTTCAGAGGCACCACAAGCCTTTTTATCCAATTGCTGGTTATGTAAAATACATGCAGAATGTTAATGCAGTGTTGTTATGGTAAATGTGTGAACAGTGTTACTAATTGATATAACTGATAACAGATTACATGTGCCTGACATTCTTATACCACACAGTATGTTTAGGTTTAACTAATATGGACTTCGGTGGAATAGTCTTAGATATTTCAAGCCTTTGTTTTACTTACACAATGGTGCTCTATTTGTGTTTTTCTCCTTTTTTTTCTCTTAAAAAATAAAAGCATCTGAACACTTGTAGTACATATTACATCCAAAGGAGTCCAAAACAACAAAAAAAAATGCTTCTAATCATGCTTGATTTTAATTTGCCTTTAGTTTCCAGCATTTCTCATCAGCTAGGTTTCTTTTCTTTTTTTTTTTTTTTTTAACTTGTTGCTGACTACTTTGGAAAACTTCAGTAATGTTACCAATTATGAAGTGATTCTGCACTGCCTTTGGATCGTGTATGTATACAGAAACAGTCTTAAAGCTTTTATTTAAGCTATTAAAAAAACCAGGGACTTGTGCCATTTGTTCTTTAACAGTGCTGTTGTAAAAAGACTTCCCTGTGAAAAAAAATCACTTGCTATGAACTCTGTTTATAGCTTTTTTTTTTTTCCACAATGGATCTTTTCTTTGTATTTGTACAGTGGCTCAGTGAAAGATGTTGCCATGAGTTGATATTGTAACCAATAAACAAGTGCTTTTAACCAGACTGTGTCACATGCGAATGCTTTATTTAATGGCAATTGTCACCTGTCCTAAAAATTAAAATTCTTCCAGAGGCAGTGGCTGTGATGTGGATAGATCAACGACATCAACCCATCTTGCTTTTGGTGAGCTTGTTGCAGTGACCTGCTGTGTATGCGTGTTGAACAGCAGAATGTTACGCGAGTAACTTGCCCTTATGAACAAATGATTAAGGTGATTTTTTTCCCCTCAAAGGACTGTGGCTTTTTTTTTTTTCAGCCTAAGAGGCTGAATAAACTCAAGGGCCTGCTAATACTACAATAAAGGGAGCTGGAAGTTAGCCACCAGTCCTGGAGTGGAAAAACTAGCCTTTACAACATTTACTCATTCTTAATATCAGAACTCCCGTTACACAGCGCTGCTCCCTTAAGGAGCAGCCATTTTCCAGTTCTGCATTTTGTCAAGTCTGTAGCACTAATTATTTTCTCCAAACCCCCAAATACAATGCACAGCTTGCTTGTCTGCTGGAGGAAAAAAAAGAAAAAAACATAAAACTTAACCTCAAAAGTTGTAGGTTTTGTCCTATAGTGTACATATGGAAAACATGGAAACAGTGGCATGACTTTTCACATTTGAGACAGCTGTCAAATAATTTTACTAGAGCAAAGGGGGACAGCATTTTTTTAATAAATAATTGCAGAACACATGCATTTAAAGTTTTATCTTCATACAATGTCCATTAAAAAAATGCTCCAGAAAAGAGCATTAATACATATCTGTAACCTCATATACAAGAAGGCTGGGCTGTTAATCATTTTCATATTTCACAGTTTCCCTCAGAGAACCTGAGACACTTCATGCATACTGCTAAAGACAGTTTCAAAACAGCCATGCTTCCGCTAGCACAGTCAAAAACAAACACCAAAATACATCATGGTGGAAACAGTGTTCTTAGTCTTCAGATTACTAATAACCTACCTCTCCAGCATTAGCTTTTAAAATGTATTTCCTTTAAGGATAGCCCTTTTTACTGGAAAATAGCAAATCCCTACCTCTTAGTTTTGAATTGCTATTAATCATTTGTAAGTATTTCATTTAGTCACATTAATACTTCCATAAAAATATATAAATATTCTGAAAAGGCTTTCTCTTTCAAAATAAGTTATTCTTAAAAAGTCTGGTTAGAAAAAATGAAGGTGTTAAGTGATTACTGATGTCAGCAGCAATTTTAAGAGGCTTTGCACTGCTGGGGGTGAGCAATGGTAAAACCACTCGAACGTACCTGTCATAGGTCTCACCTAGAAGACCTCTGCGCTATGGCAGAGCCAAGGAGCTGTTCAGGACGCTACATGAGTAAAAACTGTCGAGCCCAGCCTCCACCTGCTCTGTGAATGCAGCAGCACGAGCCCAGCACCTGAGGCTTCCCCACCCAACACGCACAAGTTGAGCCCAGACCCCTGGCTACGCTGCTACTTTGCTTTGCTGCTAGCGTGGTGACACCACCGATGTGCAGCTCACCTGCATGCGGGTTCCAGTAGCGCTCTCAGAAGCAAGTGACCCTTCCACCACTTTACCACCTATGTTTACTTCTACTTCATCAATGCCACCTTACCTAAATGCAGTAGCCAGCAGGGAAACTGGAGCCCACTGCATTTCACTAGTGAATGCTCTACAGTTTTATCATCTTTCATTTCCATTCAAAGAAGAGGAACCGCTTCACAACAAAATTTCACTCGCTTTCAGAACAGACAAGAGTCCTTTCCCCATGCTAGACTTTGTACTTCCCTTCAATAAAACACAAAAACAAAACAACCGTAAGTGAAAGAGCAGCATCCTTCCTCCCTGGCTATTCCTCATCAACTGATAACAGGAGACAATGATAACAGTGTTAAGTTTTCTCTCCCTGCAGAAACTCCTCCTGGATGCCAGGAAGTGAGTGCCACTGCTAAATATTAATGAAAACCAAAAGGGATATGGGTTTTTATTGTCAAGTGCCCAAAGAAATTTAGTGTTTAAAGATAGTTTTTAACCCAAAATCTGCAAAAACAAACATAACACTCTTAAGTCCCACAGCTCTTCAGTTTGGTTCACCATCAGAGTTCAAAACAAGTTCTATAATAATTAAGAAGTGTAATCAAAGTAACATTAAAAATATAATCATTTCATGCAACTCCACAGAGAAGTGTCATCTGTAAAATTTCTACTTTGTCCTACAAAGGATCACCGGGAAAGTTACCAATGATATTTTATTTACTCTTTTGAAGGAAGTGTTTTGTAAAGCGATCTAGTTCGTTCTCAAGGTGAATGGCTTTATTTCTGTAAAACAAACAAAAGCAGTGAATTCAGGTCAGTGCAGCACCATCACAAGATACATCAAGTGTTTGATTTCTATTCCTGAAACCCACAGCACTGAGAAAACCTAGTCAGAGCCCTGCACGTTGCAAGTGCAGGACCAAGCCAGGCAGCGGAAGGCCGCCAGCTGTCTGCCACGGGTTGCTTCTTCCCCCAGGTCTCCCCGGGACTACCCTGGTACCAGGACCTTTCCCACCCCCGGCATTTAACCTGGGAGAGGTTCTGCAGCGACAGGCAGGCGCTCAGCACTGTTCCTCGCACCACCCACTCAGGCCATTCTTGCAGCGCTAGGCATTGATCTGATCGAGCTCTTCAGTGCCCGAGATCCAAGGGGCAGCCCGCAGCAGGGAGAAAACAACCTGAGGCTAAGGGTGAGGCTGCTCCTGAGTCCCTAAACCACTCATTGCTGGTAATTTCCGTTCTGTAAACACCTGCTGCTGGTAATAAAAGAAAAACAGTATCAAACTGAGCGGCTCGATGCAGTGTGGCTGCTCCTACGGGAAGGGTTCTTGGGGAAGGTGCCACAGCGCTCTACCTGTGGAAGACACATTCTTGCTGTCTCCCATACAATACAGTAAGGTAAAGATTGACTAAAAGGGTATTTTGGGAGCTTTGCTCAGCCACCTAGCTACAGGGCACGTACACTTCTGCCCCCGTGACGACCTCACTTTCAGGCTGAAGTAACAGCAAGCACCAACCTCACAGAGACCAGCAGGAATCGGCTTGGAATCGGCTCTCGGCCAGTCACACCCAGACTTACCGTAGTTGCTTGGAGCTGCTCTGAATGTTCTCCAGCTGATCTATTTCTTTGGAAAGCCTATCGATTTCTTTTTCCAGGTTTTTCTGGGTAATATCCACCTGCTGACAGAGCCGAGCAAAAGTAGTTGCCATTTCCCTAAAGGAAAAACAAGTTTGTAGTCAGAGTTTACAGCTGCCTGCCACAAAAATAACACGATAAATCGCAGCACTGCAGCGTGTGTAGAACACAGCAATCAAAGTCTCCGGCTGCCAGGAAGATTACAGAACAGCAGAAATCAGGAGAATTATGTATTTTTCAAATTTAAAAAGTAACCTTGAATATAAAAGTGTCCCTCATTCTATGCCAACAACACACCTGGCAATTTTTCATCAAGTATCTACAGGTATTGAGTCTGAGACTGGGACTCTGCCAGGAACACGGGCTGGAGCAGCCAAGTGCTCTCTCATGCAACAGCCCGTGCCATGCTGAGTGTCCTGCTCACGAGGGGCACGTGAGCACTTTGCAGGGCGAGGTGAGCACGAGAAGTGCCCCAGACTTGCAGGGACACCCCGTCCTACTCTCCTCTTCGGTCCTGTGTTCCCAAGCTAGGGCCCAAGACTCAAACAAAGGAAAAAACAAAACGTCAACAAAACGCTGACACCACCCCAGGACAGCAAGTAGGCTCTCCCATAGAGGAGACATCTTCTGATCTCTACTTCACCTCACTGCAGCACTGGTTTGAGTCCAGCTCGTCCATGTCCTCACAGAGACACAATGCTGCTGGACACGGGGATGATTCTCTTTCCTCATCTGAAGCTGAGCTTTGTATTAGTAAAGCATTGCCTGGGCTACACAGGAGAGGTGTTCTGCACCCTGCTGGTTAGAGGTCTCATTTAGCAGGCCTACTCTGCTGAAATAACAACTGCATCAAAACAAACTCTTTCAACAGGGCAGGCTGAGGGAGCCAATCACCCAATGTTACAGAGACAGGTGGAAAGGCATTTGGCAAAGACACAAAAAACTTTGAACAGTTCAGAAGGTCTCTTAAGTTCCTTTTCTGTGGAGCAGAAGAGCCAGGACCAGCTGCTTAAAACCTGGCCGTACCAACATCTGAGGCAGAAAACAGGACAAATGCTCACAATTAAACCGACTCTGGGCTCACAGTCTTAAGTGTATTCAATGCTAATCTCAAAGCAGACAAATTCAGCCTCCGCTAGAACCGAGCTATGGCCCATGTCTTTGCAGTAAAGTGTAGCACAGAGTCAAAGACTAATTCTCACATGCAAACATACACACGAAGAGGCATGCACTGCCCTTTTCAGGCACTAAAATTTCACACTCTAGAAACTCCCTCCTAACAATATCGTGGGCGTCCCTCACGATAAATGCCAAGGGACCCTAAAGCTGCAAGGACATTCCGCTGCCTCCCCACACCACGCACAGCCAACGCCCACCCCAGTGCCAACCCCTACGGCACCGACAGTTTCCTACCTGGGTGACTGGCAGCGCCGCTCTCATACTTACTGTTGCACCTGATGGCTGCAGTTCGCACTCGTAAGACTGACGATCATCTGCAGCTTTTCGGTAGCATAGTTCACAAACTGCTGCTTAAAGGCTCTCTCTTTTGCTTTAGTGGTCCAAGTTAGCCTCTCATAGAGATATAATAACCCATACATACTTAGGGAGAGAGAGATGAGCTTCCAGCCTACTGTTCTCCAGATCTGGAAAAGAAGACTCCTTAATGTAAGAGTTGCCCTATAGAATGCAATCAGTATCAGGACTACAAAGAAATCTATTTCCACCCATTTTTATGTCATCTTCATGGCCCTTTCACCAGGTTAGTTTGGGAAATGTATTACTGTAGAGCAACACAGCTATACCCAAATAAGCTGATACCCTGCTGGCACGGGGCCTCACAGAAGCCTCACTGCTTTCTAAAGAAGGAGGAAGGAGAAAGTAAAGCTCCCACCAACTCCAAACTACGTAAGGCACCATCAAATCATCCTGCAATTCAGAAACTGAACACAGAGAGATGGAATACACCATGTGTCCAACCACTCAGAGTACTTAGAGCGATTTTCTCACTACAAGCTGATTCCTCATACCCAGTGTACTCATCTGGCCCAGCTGCCAATAAGCCATTACGTGCTTCATGCTGCACGCTACAAAACCCCACACAGAAGAGAACGGCCTCATCTTTGCCATCACTTCCAGGACAGTGAATGGTACTAAGACTACTTGCCACACCGCCAACAACGATGATGCTCATAGAGGTCCGTGATGTCAGCGAAGCTAAACTCATTACCAAAGGAACCATAAAATCATCCTGTGGTGCGTTCTCTGGAGTTAGGGCAGGAAGGCTGGCAGCAGACGGGGTGGTAGCTAAAGGACGAGGGATCTAGAAGAGTGGAATACAGCAGCCTGAGTAAAAAGCATCACGGGACTACACAACTGATTGTTTTTATTTTGCTTTCATATATTCAGGGTTTGATTTATTTAAAGGGAACTTTTCAGCACAGAGATCTGCTCCAGGTAAGCAGTGGAGGTTGTGAGAATTCCTTTTCAAATAGGGACCAGGTTGGAATAATATTTCTATCTGGAACTGGCTCTGCTGTTAGAATCCCAAAGTTACAAATAAAAAGGTTAACCAGAGGGTTCAATCCAAAGGAAAACAGAACTCGGATAACATCTGCAGAAAGTTTAGGAAAGGTTTTTTGTTCCCTTTTAACCCTGAATATAATCAAATAAAAACAACCCTCACCAAAAGTATTTCACACAACAGGGCTAGGGGAAAGTAGCAGCAAGCAGGTAAACAGTAGAAGCAAATAAAAAAATAATAAAAATCAATACATTCTCGTTAAGGCAAAACAAGGCACTTGTCAGCCTAGTCTCTGAAACACTCACTGGTAAGTTTGGATCTGCTAGTCCCAGTAGTACTCTCTGAGCATGTTTAGGACCCAAGAAACGGTTTACAAGTGAAGTCCATCCCAAGGAAAAGTGGAACATGATATCCTCTTGGAAATCCGCACAGAGACTATGACAGTTTAGATCATAGCTAAGGTCAAACCTCCTGCATGGAATTAGCAAGTGGAGCTGATTCTGAGCACCAGAAGGCAACAACGGTTTCAGATTTTCTAAAAATGAAATAGAAGAATAAAGATGAGTTAACATTGAAAGCTTCAGCATATTCACAGGTAGAATCTTTGCACTGCTGACTAGCTTTGTGAACTACCCAGAATCTAAACGGACTTTTTAAACAAAACAAAGCAATAAGGATAAAACAATCAGTGGGCATTTTAGCAGTCTTTATTCTAACAGAGCAGGCAATTTATTGCTCTGATGAAACAGCCACATAAAATCAACATGTAGAGGAAGCACCACGGGAAAAAATAGACAAATTAACTAACAGACCTCTAACTCTGGTCAAAAAATAAGGATGCACCAAGCCTGTTGGTGGCACCATACAGAAAGGCATTGTTACTGAGTAAGATAGGAAGGCTTCATGCAATTCAATGATCTTGCTCTGAATCTTTTATTACCAGAAACAGATCAGAGCAGAAGAAATGGGTATGCAATAAAGTTATTACCAAAACAAACCCAACACCTCAAAAACACAGAGTGCCAAATACAGGACTCTATCACAAAGGTTTTGTGAAACTACCCTTGTTTTGTGCTCAGAATCCGGAGGGACCCAGAGAGAAGACTGTACTGTAAAACCATTATCTGTTAATTAGCATATTTCATAAATCTGTTGTGGAAGCTGAAAGTATAAATGGGTTAACATGAGGATTAGGCAAGTTCCCAGAGGACAGGTTTATTATTACTTGCTTAAACCCTTAATTCAGATGCAGTATTCTGGTTCAGAAGTCCCTCAGCTGGGGACGGATCACTCTATTTACCCTGGCTCATTATTTTTCTCCCCAAGCAGCTGTGCTGGTTAATACCAGAGACAAGGTACTGAGCTAAATACACAGTCTTCATTTAGGATGGTTTTTCCTTTACCATGTTTTAGTGTTAACATTAAATCATGATCAGAAAGAATTTTTTTAAAGCACATTTTCTTAAATTATCTTCCTCTAAACAAAAAGTCAACATTTTGTCTTCCACATATTACCAATCATCTCCTGCTGTGACTGATGCATTGACTGATTGACTTCACTGGAGCAACGATCAGCCAGGTTCTTTCCCAAACCATCTTCTATATGTTTGTTGAGTTCCTGAAGTTTTAGAAAGAATATTATACAGTTCAGAAACATGTTAAACACTAAGTGTTATTATTTGCAGTGGCAAGAAAAGCAGGTTACCATGAAGATACCCTACTTTTCAGCACATTGTGACTGAAAATCTATTTAAAGTGACACAAGGAGAATTTCTCTAGGCTTGATGTCTTGAAAAGGCCTACGGAAAAGCCTGTATTTTCAATATAAATGTGACAGTGAAGAGCATATCACCAGCATACGTCAGAGCATTTCCTTTCATCATTTGATGGGAGGCGATTTCACTGGTCTACACAGAGATAAGCCAATCCCACCAATGACTACGAAGGTTTGCTCTGGACATTTTGCAGAGCTAAGACAGGACAGAACATCTTAGAAACGCAGCATTCCCAGGTGATCAACAAGGTTCAAACCGGTAGTTCTGACATTCATTGGCAGCAAAATCTGAGCAAGAGGCAAATGACTAAACTTACAGGCATATGCTCTTTTAAAATACTAAGTCTGAGCAGGAAATTTTAGATTAGTATTTAATAAAACCTTTTTGTTTTTTCTTTCTACAAAGCTTTTTGAAAAAAGTAATATCAACTGTCAGATATTTGCAGACTCCTTTTATTTTTTGATTTATTTCATTTTAGGAGCGGTGAAAATTGCTTATGTAAGGTCTTAATACAAGTGAAGACAAAATCAGCATTCCAGTGAATTAGTTTCAATTATGACTAGTAAAAAGATGGTTGAAAAAAATTCTTTCTATAGACAAAACAGAAAATATTTTCAACCTGTTGTGGTTTTAAGTAAACATATATGCATGCCATAAAGTAAAAAGTATGTAGTGCTTAAATGAAGCATCACATAAAATGATATGCAAATTATACTAAGAGCCTGGCTTCAAACCACGCAAGAAAACTTACTGTCTTATAGAGCTTCAACACTTGAGGAGAAGGGTGAAAATCTGAATAAAATTCATCAACTAAAACTGAAAGTCTGCAAATCTCATCGGTCATGGCAGAGGAGACCTGAAAGACAAAACAATAGCGTTTCTCCTACCTTTTCCAGCCAGAGTGAAAAAAAACAAGCAATTCAATTACCTGACATTCAGGAAGGACTGTCATTTTCTTTTTCTTTCTTTTGAAAAGGCACATGCTACACATCTGATTAGTGTTAGTAGAAAACTGGATATAATTCATCCCTCTCACAGAAACAAACCCACCTGATCAACCAGGTTTCCTACCAATTAAACTGGAATTTAAAGAAGGGAAATAAATCTCTTCCTTGCTTGACTAGAAAACTGTCCTCTTTGTATTACTTACTTTATTTTCTACTTCCTCAGTTACACGCTTGATTTTTTCCTTAGTATCTTCCGTCAAAATGTTCAGCTGGTTTCGAACAAAGTCCAACCGATCCTTCTGATCTTCTCGCTCTTCCATTGAATGGACTCTTAACAGAGCAGAAAGGAAATCATCGTCACCAGCAGGTATTCTCCCCAAAATGAAGGAAGCATGTATTGTCAGGCATGAACCATCTAGCTTATGGTTTACTGACAGCCACAGAGAATCCAAAGTGCCAGTGGCTGAACAAAGCAAAGACACTATTTCAGAACAACTGAAATTTAGGCATTAAATTTACAGGTGTATTTATTTAAAGGCTGCATTGATTGAACGTAATGCCAATGACTAGGTTTTGATATATCTTAGCAGCATTTGGAGTTGGAACCATTGCCTTTGTACATAATTACAACTAAATAAAAGAGGTAGGAGAAAAACAGGCCTTTAATAATTAGCCTTTCCTGACCTTTAAAAAAAAAAAAAAGAGAGAAATCTGGTCAAACTTCTAACCGTCCTACTGCTGCTCACCAGCATCACTCAACTATTCCGTAACAATGACGTGAGGGGAGGCAGCAGAAACTAACCTTGTCACAAACAACTCTCTTCAGAGGTCCTGGACCTACCATTTAAGTAAAAATTGCTTTCTAAATCTAAATCTAAATCTTTTTCTAAAAATCTAGAGCAGTTACATCTTGAAGGATGATTGGTAACATCAAATGACAACTCAAACTTGGAGGGGTCACCACACAGGTTTTGTGTGGTCAACTGACAGATTTAAGTAGGTATCAGAATATTTTCCAACAGTCTCACAGCATGTTTTCATAGCATCTGACAAAGTGAGACAAGCTAATATGTAAACACGCAATTTGTAGATGCTGATATACTCAGGAAGATGAATGTTCGACAGGCACAGTGGGGTCTATTGGAACAAAGACACTATTAACAGACAGAAAGGAGGTGGATGGAAAGGATTAAACACAACAGCAAGTTCACTGTGTACAAGAGAGATGAGAGGTAGGAATAAAAGTGAGGAAAAAACATACTCATGAAAATCTAAAAGAACATATGAAAACACAAGAAAGATGAGCTACTATCATAAGCACTAAAAGGATTACATAAGCAAAGAGAGAAAAAAAAGATATTTAAGGATACAATCTGACAAGGGCCAGAGGCAAAGCCTCTGTTAGCATGGGCTCTTCCCATCCCTTATGGTATTTTTACCACTTGAAAATTAGAGCCTCCCATATAGTTGCTCAGTATTACTGTAAAGAAAAATCTGTAGGCAATGCAGGCCCAAACATCACTGCTGAGATGCTGGATACAACTAGAAAAAACTTCTAATTTCAAATAATTTTGAAAAAAGATTGGAAAACCCCCAGACTGCAAATCAGTAACAAGGAATAACAAAGTAAACCAAGTGCCCGATACACAAGTCCCAGACACTGGGCAAGACGGAGCGGTGCAGGTGAACGGTAGTGAGACTGACACGCCAGAGAAATTCTTTATTTCTTACCAACAGAGAAAAGCGAATTTTACAGTCCATAATGGCCCAAGGAAACCACCAGCACAGAAATGGCTCCTTAGAGGATCTGGAGAAACCACAACCAGCCAGCCCTCCAACCCACCTACCTTTTCTCTGCTGCTGCTACGTTTATGGCGTCCATAATGTTTTTCACAGTATCTATTATCTGTTTAGCTCTGATAGTGTGCTGTTCAAACTTGGTTTTCACGGCTGACTGCGAGATACACTCCTGCGAGGGGCCCAAGCCACAACACATTACTGCAATTCCATACCAACACTTTCTGGAATTTCTCTGTCAGAAAGCACTTGCTGCTACTACCATGAACTTAAACCCATGGGAAATAAAAAGAGAGAAAGTGTATAGAAATCAAAACAGAACAGAACTGAAATCTCAAATTAATCTACAGCAGCAAATCTGTACCTTCATGTTCATTCACAGTAATGTGCATAGGTTTTTTGTTTAAAATAAATAAATAATGGAAACAGAAAAAGCAAACTCAGATGTCTACATAAAATAAACCTAGCTCTTCTGAAAAATTTCCAAGCTATCCCTTTAGAGTTACGAATCTCTAACACAAATGTTGGCAATATTCCTAGCTTGAGGTTTTGTTTGTTTGTTTGTTTGTTTTTGATAATAAATATTCTTAGCTTCCAGTAGCACTTCAGTGTCAATACAAATTTTGCATGCTCATGTCATACTGACTCTCCAGGCAAAAACACACAATTAGGAATAGGAAACAATGATTATCTCACAAGACAGAAAAGTTGCTAAGTAGTCCTTAAAATATTAGCTCCTTCACAGATTATTGAAGTGTTAGGCACATCAGCAGAGAATGCTCTGAAGTGAGAATTTCTGATCAATCTGCAACCTCCAATATCGTACAGCAATTCACAAGTTACAGAACACCAACTGAAAAGATATGCAAAAGCTCAATCTGGGCAAAATCAAATCAATTGCCGTAAACCGTAAATTAAGACTTCTTAGACTTTTTTAAAGCACCTGCACATCACGAGTTACGTAGCCAATAAATGGTGGTGGAGCTCAAGCTGCACTAGGTCACAAAATAGCAGCATCTTCTGTATTCAGGGGAAGGAAAGCAAGCATCTAGTTTCTTTGCATCAGATCTGGTTTTTGTTGGTGGTGGTGTTTTGGTTTTTGTTTGTTAATTGCTTTTAATCTGTGGATGCACCTTTCAGAGCATGAACAGCATTTAGGCTGCTTTGAAAAGATTTGCCTATGACCTCAGCATACGCTGTAAAAACAAATTTCATCTAACTACAAATAATAGATCAAAGCAAAATAAACGAAATGGGTGAAATATATTCCCTGTTCCTCGATGAAGCAGATCTAGAAATCAGCAATGAAAGGCCAGAGTTTCAGAAATATCAGCACATTGTTAGAGCTAGACTAGACACAGAGGAAAGTCTTCCCAACATTAGTATGTGGTAGATAAAAGGACGACAGTCACTCACAACACAATCAGAAAATCCAAGTTAGAGCACTAGGAAAAACACAGAGGTTAATTATACGACTGGAAAAGGTAAGAGGAGGACAGTAACATTTTTGCTAATAGTTTGTAAATAACCATTTACTGAAATAAAGATAAAAGCTGTGCTTCGATAGCATAATGAAAACCAGCTACCTTCCAGCCAACTTCCAGTACAGCAAGAGAGTCTTTTAGCACGCAGCCTGCTATAATCCCATACGGTGTTAGGGAAGGATTCAGCAGTAGCACACTAATTCAGGCTGTGTTACTGACTCCAAATTACAGCTGGAATTATTATTCTGCCCTGCCTCCCTCTTTCTCACACCATTTCTGTTAGCAGGTTTGTGAAGCAGCTCGACAACCACCACAACCTGAGGCACACAGGCTTTTGTTTTCATCTGGAATATCCACCAAAGACTACTACATGTAGAGAACTATACAAGCCCTTTTTTTTGGTCATTTTGATAAGGCATTTCTATGTATCTCATTGTAAAATTTCAGATAAAAGAATAAATATACACAAACTACTTTCCATTATTCCACAGCATAAGATTTCAGAATCTCCTAGTGTGGCCCAAAGCTTAAGACTGCACTTTTCTTCTTTGTTGTGTGTTAATATAACTGGGATTCAGTAACAGCACTTCGTAAGGCTGCTAAATGAATCTCTAAAATCTTAATTTCACCCCTGCTTCCAACAGGTACTCCCAGTATTGCCTGGACCACATTAAATTCTGGCCACTTTTTCTTTTCTTTTAGCAAGTTTAACCACCCCGTGCTTTGTAGAAAAACGTTATTGGGATGCCTTTTGCCTTCACACAGAAGTCTACATAAAGGTAGTTAGAAGCCTTTCAAAAATGGTCCAAATTTTCCTAGTATCATGGCAGGTTAGCACTGAAGGGTTGCTTCTAGACTCTCTGAGATTCCAGCAACACTAAGCTCCTACCGGTCTCGGGAAGGACAGGCTTTCCCACTGGGGAACTGGTACTAAAATCCTGAATCTGGGAGTACTGGAGAAGTAACAGTTCCTCCTCTCAGCACACGGGGAAAAGAGGAAGAAGCTGGCCAGTTTTTAACGCAGTGAAGACAAAAATCAGGGTGAGAAAACCCAGCAGGAACAAACCCAGCAGATGGTCAGTGGGAACAAGTGAACAGGTGCGTAAATGAGGTGAGGAGACAGCTTAGAGATGTGACCTGGATGAAAGAGCATAAGAGACGTGGGAAGTCTGAGCAGGGCACCCGAACAGGGGTAAGGAGCAAAGGGCAAGAAAGACAGACTGAGGCAGGGAAGGTTAATTGTTGACAAGAACAGACAGAAGCATCCCCGCTCTTGCCCCTTCCCTTTCACAGACTGGAGTGTAATCCGTGATTCTTGGGGCCTGCAGCTCCTCTGTCAGGAAATATAAGTAAATCCAAAAGGCTTTAGCCAGAAGCGCTTAGGCTGTACTCACAGCTAAAAACCATCGAAATTTCGTCTAGCAATGCATAAAGCATGGTATCGAGTAGGAGTTTGTTCCCAGACTGAACACAGAAAATTCTACGTGATGTACCACATTTTTGTTAATACATGATCTAGTGCTGGTAAACATCAGCACATTTTTTTTTTTATCAGTGACTTTATCAGCTCAAGTGCCAGTAATTTGAGAGTTAGATCTGAAGATTTCAGAGCTGGTAAACCACTTAAGTATCAGCCTTGATTGAAAAGCAAATTAAATGCCATTATAACTTAGGAAACTGCCCACATAACTGTAACCATAAGAGACTGTAGAAAAAAAGTGCAAAAATACATGGTGGTAATTGAGTTATGAGCTTAATTTCCACTTTTTTTTCCTACTATAATTCTAGGGATGAAAACTGCAAACAAAAATGCATGTTTGGCTACAACTACTAGTTGCACTACAAAAACAAGAAATTTAGTGTCTCATGGACTCGTGCCCTGCCTTATTCTGAACTTACCATTTCAGCAACTCAGTCATCTACCATAAGAGCATGGATAAGGACTGAATGTAAACTTTAGTCTGACATTTTCTTCCTTTTTGCAAGTTTTACTCAGGTCAAATGTGCTTGTTTGTAACAAGAGAAAATGTTTTTTTTTTAAAGGTAATTTGATTTTTAAATATACAGAACAAGAAATTACTGGTTGAGGCATGCAAGAGCAGTCTCTAGCATTTGCTGGATAGAAGTTGCAGTCATACCTTTCAAGCTCACGTTGCATGAGATGTGCCAAGACCCCCCCCACAGAACAATCGAGGCATATCCAAGATGCCACCTTAAGATAACCAAGAATGGCTTTAGAGTTACCACATTCCGCAAGACAAATGGAGTCTATCACACAGAAATCAACTGATTGTCTGGCGAGACCTACTTCCGAAGCAAGCGTAAACTCCAGCTATGAATGCGGCTAAACTGAGGGTGAAGGGTGGCTTCTACACAGCAACGAGGATGCAGAAATAGCGTTAGTGTTCAGAGTATCAGAACTAAGAGGTAGATAATGATGATAATTTTAAAACTCTGGCTTTAAAAATGCAAGTAAATATTTAGTTTTACATTAGTGAAACGCAATACCTTATATTGTTCGAGTCCTGAATTACAGTAATTAATTACACTGCAACAAATTCAGAATAAGGCTTACTGTGCAGCAAAAACTTCTACCAGCTACTGGCCATAAGCCATTAAGAGCACAGTCTCTTTTTGTATCTTTTAGACTGTATTGGTATTGAGATCTCCAAACATGAGCTTAAAGTCCAGTTTTGATTCCTTCTCTCATGAAACAGTACTTCTTTCTAACCTGCTATTCGAGGTGAGAACTCATGAACAGAGACGAAAGATAAAGCAAAGCCGTCACATGGTTTCAAAACCTTACACTCTTTCACTTGTTCACACTGGTAACATTCAGTAAAATTAAGCTAAGCATAAACAAAAGTTACCTTTGCATCAATAAAAGAGGTAGTCTAAAAAGGCCATCATAAATACCTCAAATATCTGCTCAAAATTTTGAAATTCCTGGAATCTTGTTTGAAATCCTTCAGCAAGTGCTCCACCTGTGAAACAAAACAGACGATAAGGAAGAGAAAAATACAACAACAATGACTGTATCTTAAATGTTTATCAGGTTTTATGATTTTTTTTGTATTTGAGGAAAGTGAGAGTTCCTACATACCACCCTCTGGCATCCCTTGGGCCTTCTGTCTCCTGGCACTCAGAACTTCTTTTGCTGAAACAAAAAAGATGCGATTCCTCGCTTCTACGGGATCAATAACTTTGAGCTCATCAACTAGAAAAGTCAGGCAGCGCTCCATGTGCTGCCTACGCACCTGAGGAAAAGGTAAAAAGCTCATGACAAAGAGGCAAAAATTGAGCTTTTGTCAAATCAAAACGTCAGAGCTGCACTACCATTACAAAACTAAAAGGCAATACAAAGATGTTTGAATTGGACCAGCAAGATATTTCCATTTTCTGATCTAATAACTTACCCTGTTACTATAACACAAAGCTGGTGTTTTCATTTTAATACCTGTATTACCAAGGCAATTTAGCATGCTTCATGCATGTGCAGGTCTTTTTTTTTTTTTAATATACAAAAATCATTCCAAATAAGAGCCATCAAGTCACTTACATCTTCCATATATTCTGGTTCTGATGCAGAGGCATCCCATCTATTATTCAGGATGAAGATGTTTGGTTTAGAAAGTCGTTCGTTCACTTTATGGAAAAAATGCTTTTCCTAAGAATTAAAACACAAACAGAAAACTTCCCAGACATCCAAAACAGTCGTGCATTCTTCTGTAACAGATTCTGAATATAAAAAAGCTTTTTTTTTTTTTTAGAGATTCATGTTAAAAATAATTCATTAGCATTAAAACCCATAGATAATCAGCACAAAGAAGGCTTATGTTAGTTCAAAAGTCATTAAGTATCTTAAAACTGATGCCAATGCTAAGAATTGACATAAATTAGCTGCCGTTAATTTCTCTAAAAGTAGGTACAATTAATAAAACTTCCAAAACAAATATTTTAGAAAACACTGAAACAACAACAAAAAAATCTGTTCTTCTATAAATCTGTCACATCACTTGCTTTCTCTTTTTTTTTCCCTTCTGCTTTCACTCTTACAAAACTTTATCTCCTTCGACTCTTCTAGCTTTCTACTAAATTCGTTAGCAATTGCGTGACACACTCACAGTATTTGTTGGGGAAGAGAAAGAGAAAAAGCACACAAACATACTGTATTTCCTTTTTTTTTTTTTTTTTTTTTTAAAGTAAGATGCCTGGATAAAACTGATGTCTTCCTTTTCTGTATGTACTACCAACACGCTCTTCTCCATCCCACCAAATTTCATTTCTACACCCATAAACTACATTCTTCATCTCTAATTATAATCTGGTTGAAGAACATATTAGCTTGAACTACAGGTTAGTTAGATTTCCTGTTTGAATTGCATTTTATGGCTTGAGCCACAGGAAAAAGCCATTTTTAAGATGGAAACATTCAGCAAGAAAACAAGCATGTGCTTGAAAATATAATTTAGGTCCCTTTCTTGTACCTACCACCCATCATTGCTATTTGCAGGGTAAAAACCATGATGGAGTGAATCCGCGCTCAGCACAGCTCAAGCAGAAAAGATCTCTGCTGTCATAAGTGTTTTGAACCTGCAGCAGGACACCGTCACATGTTCTGCACACCATGCTGGAAATACGCCAGTCTCCATCATTTGGGAAGTATGTGCAAACAAGATTACTGATGCAGAAATGAGAACTTAGTTTAAAGCGAATTTATGAGGGAATATCAGAAAAATCATGTTTATGCAGAGAACGTGTGGCTGTATAGCAGCTGCCAAATATTCTCAAACCTGTTACAGCAAAAGGTAAAAATAATGCCTAAGCAGGATGAGAACATAATTACCATATGTTTCACCTGAAGGATAAACTTGTGTAGGCAAAGAAAGAAATTACCGTTTGCCACAATGCAAAGCAAAATGCAAATGCTTTAGAGCAGTTATACAATTGTTAAAGGCAACTTTGTGCCTACCAAGCTGAAAAATGAAAATTTAATAAAAGGCGAAAAAATAACTGTTCGCTCAGTCAAAGCCTTAAGACCACAACTAAGATCTACTTCCTTCCCCTCCAATATACACCCTGGACACCAGTCATCTCTAATTGCATCATTCAGTCATCATTCTAACGGTAAAAAGGTGCTCAGTATTAAATGAGTGTTTAGAGGCACGACAATTCTAAAAAAAAAATAAAAAATAAAAAATAAAGAGCTTTATGCTTCAAAGAAATTGCAAAACTATAGGCCAAAAAATGCCCTTCGTGTAGCATAACAGAAAAGATACAGCCACAGTTGTGCCAAAACCTGTCTTTGCCTTGAATATTGCCAAAATTCTCTTTTTTTCTTTTAAGTCAGATCTCTTTCGTATTTAAGTCTTTGTGGATTCAGATCAGAAACTGGAGTTGGTTGTCTTTAAACTCACGTTCTCAGATTTCTACTCAACTGTCCTAATTTGCTGGAACGCAAGGAAACACTGTCTGCACATTCAGACCCTTATTGCATTAAAACTGCCTCAATAATTAGAAAGCTCAAACACTGAATGTCAAAACTATGCTCAGAACAACGATGAGCATTTTATTTGTCTACAGGAAGCTTAATAAAAATCTCCAAGATTTCCCAATAGTGTTGCACAACGTCTTGGCAGTCGCACTATTAACACAGAAACCAATAACACAGAAACCTTATACTGAAATTGTTTGCATTCGTAGTACTTATAAAAGTTTAGTCAAAACTGGAGATCACTATAAAATTAAAGCAAATCCCTGGGCATATTTTGAATATCAAAACAGCTCACTTGGCCACCTTATACGCTCTCTTTCTACAAGTCATATAATATTCAGGCTGCAAGGTGTACAGAGGTCTTCTCTGTCTTGAAACAAGGCTTTACAAAATAAAAGTGTTAAAATATCCTCAGCTATTCCATGCAACATGACTCTTTATGGCTGGCATCTTCATATGAAGAAACACGCAGTCCTACAAGGGCAACCTTTGGCACTTGTCCTCAACACAACATATATTGAGGGAGTTTGCCGTCTTCTGAGACAAGAACATGAGGAACAAGAAAGAAATTTCCTTAACCTACTTCATGCATATTCACGAACTTCTGGATGTGAAATACTTTATAATTTATTTCTTTGGTAATACAAACAAATGTCTTTAGCTGATAAACATGGACAAACTGGAAAACAAGAGAAATGCTACAGCCATTTATCAAAAGGGAAACTGAAAGGACAAATTTCATGCTCAAGTCAGAGCAAGCAAAGCTATTAAAAACCACGTTCTCTTTTCCCTAAGGAGGGATACACGTTGTTTCCTGCCTCGCAACCCCACATCCTATTCACAATATCCACCTGCAGCGCTTCGTGGAGCTTCTGTAAAGGACTAACAGCAGCCTTTCAGTTAGGGAATTGCTGAATATTTAAACGAAGGACTAATGTAAAATCATTGCACACCATACCGTGTTCATGAGAGTCGATTCAGAATTGGCAACCAAGACAAACACATCAGCATCTAAGCAGAATTTGTCAATCCAACTGTCGAGCTCTGTAGTGACATCTGTGCCAGGGCTGTCAAGAATAGAGACCACAAACTTGTATTTATCCATCAAAGGAGTAATTCATTTTTAGAAACAGATGAAAATAGATTGGGATTGCCTCAGAACCTTATTATAAGTTACGAATTTTTATATCTTTAGTCTAATGCTTAACTCAAGCTTAAGGCAAACAAAGAAAGAATTCATTACCATTTAGCATATCACCCATTAGACCATCTACTCATTACAAGATGCAGTTTAATGAATAAATGTGCAGATCATAATAGCTAAAAAAGTGACAGGCAGTCTGTCAGAAATCCAGGCTGTCTCACAGAATGGTCTTCCCCCCCATATCCCATGTTTAGTTTGTAATTAAAAAGGACAGTTGTTCATTAAATATTTTTCCATTAATAAAGGCCTAATTAAATTTATAGATCTATGCACAGCTTGCATAATATAGTGACAATTAAAATGAAATTAGGACTATAACGCTGTCAATTTTTCAAAACTAAGTAGAATATGATCATTATGTCAAGTTTGCAACAGCTCAATTATTTCTGGTTCAAATTTGCTTTATTTAAAAGGCGATTTTCTTCTTACAAGTACCCGTTCTCTTAGATTTCAGGCCGTTTTCTTTTCTCTTAACATTTCACCTTTAGCAACCAAAACTGTGCAGAACAAATCATGTCTTGTATCATACCTAAGCAAGGATCACTTCTGGGCTTCCAGGACACCTCTGCTATGCAGATGTCCCCAAGGAAACAGCACAACTGCATAAGCTCAGAAGCCCATCAGTACGTCAAACAAAGCAGCACCAGCCTGTGCCAGCCAGGCTGGCGTCATTACTGGCATAAGTTTGCACCCAAGAAACACTGACAACCTCCAGTGATTCCAAAGGTGCAAGATTAGAGACGCAACAAAAAGCACTACTTACAAGTTCACTCATAAGAATAGAATCTCTATTACATTCACATAGTAGGTATAGATCACCTGGCAATTTGAAAAAAATGTTTTACCAGTTTATATCTCAAAGAGGCCTGGAATACTGACATTTGACACAGACAAACCAAATCTTTCAGAATTCTTTTATACCCAAACAATGGGAAATGTAATCCCAGCACGTGGGCACACAGAACTGACAACAATTCTGTTTTGAGGGCACTCATTACTGTGATATGTAGGTACTGCACCTCTTAAAAGAAGCTTTAAGATACAAAGTCCAGACCGCTTACACCTCATGGGATCAGTATGAAGCACTTAAGGGCAGGGAATGTGCAAAAGGTTTACAGTTGCTGCAACAACCCTATGCATGCTCCCATAGTGTTTGTTTTAAAAGTGGCAGTATGCTCAGCCAAAAGCTGGTCCTTTATACAGCTGATCACAAGACACCTGTGTGTTCCAACTGCTGCAATGCCAACAGCAGTGGAGCGATGACAAGCAGCACTATATACAGAAGAACAAATTCTGGACTCTTGCAATAAAAAAAAAAAAGCCTCTCAATAATTTTGCAGCCTAATAAGCAAACAGTAAGCCAGTCTTTTTTATAAATATTACAGTGGTTTATTTATTTGAGAAAGTCTTTATTAAAACAGAACATACCTGTCCACTAAAACCAAATCATCTCTCAGCAGGGCACACTTTGACTTGGGCCAAAAGACGTGGACAAGACAGCCAGCTTTCAAATCTTTATCCATGTGAAGTGCATGAGCAAGCTGATTGACTGTCTATAAAGAGCATAAAGAGAGAAGACAAACATGCAATATGCACCACAAACGAGTCTGTAAACAACCCTAATTTGGTTCTCAAGCAAACCTGTCAAACAGGGTAACAGAGTTCATACTTAGGGTGAATATTTGTTAAGTTTTATTTTTTTCTAAACCTCTTCAGACTCACTGCCATCTAAAGAATGAGCTGTGCTTTGAAAACCAAACAGGGGTTTCATTGCAGCCACAAAGGGGTACTCCTTACAGGGCTAGAATTTGCGATACTGAGAGCTGGCATAAATTTGCCTCAGAGGTTTAACACATCAACATGAGCAATTAAATAAGGTAAGCGCTGTAAGGCCAAATGAGAGCAATGTTCCTAATCTTTAGCAAGTAACAGAACTTACTGACAGTCTGTAAAAATAGATCTCTCAAAATAAGCTATGCCACAAGGAGACACACACTAGTTATTTTCCTTGAAATATCCAGGAAAAATTTTCAAGTAGAACGTTTTCATTTATTAGTTATTCCCTCCTGAATAAGAACTTAAAAATACGTAATGAGTTAGCCTTATACTTTTATTAGACTTGAAACTGTTGTTAACAGACAGGTCTTTGGAGAAACGGTTACCATGATAAGCACTGAGATAATTCAAAATCATTCACAGAAGTCATTCAAAAACTCTACCTTGACACTCTTTTTTTCATCAGATCCTTCTGTCATAAGATAAGCCTTGTCTCCATCAGTCCCTTCCACGCTGAGGAAGCAGTTAGTTGTATGGCCAATCCCGCTGGGAAGCACCTTATCCCACAGCATGGCATTAATGACCGAACTTTTCCCACTGCTTGTTCTAGAGGGAAAGAAAATAGCAGCACTTTGAGCAGAGTACAGCAGCATTAAACATACCTTTGTTTTGAACTGAATGTGCCCCCTTTAACCGCTTTAGACCCACATTTTGCAAGCTGTTTGGAGCGATTCGGCATCAAGCCAGTACAGCACAGCTTGCCAGAAAAGATTAGAAAGTGCAGGAAAAGTTCAACTGAATAGTAATTCCAAAAATCTTTCTTGATATCAACACTGCCTACCCAAGCAAGAAAGCAAATTGCCATTTGCATAACTCACACGAGCTGAACAAGCCCAACCTGTACCAGGAAGCATGCCTTTATCTGCCATACCTGAATCTACATGAGGGATTTGTAAAAACAAACAAAACATCGGTTCAACTTTGCTGCACCAGAAGCATCTAGCCTAAAATGATGCCTTTGATCAATTTAAAGCAACTGCTAAAAAACAGCACCGTGTCCCACATAAGGGGGCAGCCTGCCCGTTCCTTTGTGCGAGCACTGGCAGTCCTGCAGAAAAGAACTGACTGAAAACCTGCGTAGCGTTTTGGGCAGAATCGTGCTTCGATCAGGTAACAATTCCACATGCCTCTCACAGCAAAGCTAAGGGAATTCCAGGGATGCCCGAGAAGGACATGAAGAAAAGGTTGCATGACAGGGGCAGAGGAGGACCACACTCTACAGCGCCATCAGCAGTGACTCCTTAAAATGCCTGTGCCATTACCACCTCAGTAACTTCATCCGCTGCCTTCAGGAAACATTTGTTCTGTACCACTCAGAAGGGCACCACTGCTTCTGATATTGCCCTCTAACCATTAGATGTGGTGTAAAAGTATCACTGTCTGGGAAGTCTCATCACAGCCAACAGGGACAGCTCAGAACAATGTAACTGACAATAACCTCAGCCTAATGAAGATCTCCAAAGGAAGATGTGAAGCAACGTGCAAAAAATAAAAATTCAGATTTATTTCTCACTTGTAACCCTTACAATGCAAACTCTGATTTTAATCATGAAACTTAGTCCTGTCCTTATTTCAGAAGGAAAGAAGCAAATTAACCAAAATCTTACTGATCACATGGAACTATTCAGCAACTCATCAACTCCGCTAAAACTTGAAGTTCTCAGCAATGCCCTACTTTGCACTAACCCCCTTCCCCTCACCCCCAGAGACTTGAGGCTTAACTCTTACACAACGGTACGAAGCCAGTGTGGACCGTAATTCATTTCTGGAGCTACTTCGGTGCTCATTGTACAACAGCTTACAAATATATTCAAAACATCAGAGGGGGAGATAAGGTTACCTTAATTCTCTCTTTCCTGCACTGAACTTGCAAAAGCATCTTTTAACGAGTATCACAACTTGTAAATGTATTCAACTTTTAACTTTGTGAAATGTCAAGGCTGAGCTAAAACCAATTTATTTATCCCAGATCCTTTTATTGTTTTTCTTTAAATAGCTAAACCATTACGAACCAAACCATATGAACCATTATGAACCATTTTATGAACCAAAGTGAGGGTACAACCACTGCTATACACATTTTTTTCCAATACAATTACAAAATTTTAAAAATTAGAACATGAAGAATCATATTCCAGAAAATACATGTAAGCACATGCTAAATTTAAGCACAGGAAAAAATAAAAAGAAAAAATTTCCTGAAGCAAACTGGTCTAACAGACACCAGGCTAATCAGTCACACGCAAGCATTTGAAAACACTGGAACCTTAATCTCTTGGAAAGATTTCGCTCTCTAACATATGACTTTGCATTCAGTAAGGCTGATTTTCAGCCTATTTCTACACTATCCAAAATTTGTAAGAAGAGAATTGCACAATGCGTGTAATGCAGACATTTATTAGAAGCGTTAAGACTCAGTGAAAACTTCAAACCTCTCCACTATGATGAGAGCGAAAAGCAAAACACAGCACAACTAAAAGCAAACAGAGACACACAAAACTTCAGTGCTTTGGGTCCAAGAACCGGACAGCACTTCTACAAAAAAAAAAACTTTGTATGTAGCATCACATTCTGGGGTGCAACAAAACTTTTCTCTTTAACTCCCCATTTTTCTGCAACAAACAATGAAAGATACAGCTAAAATGATCCCAAGGTGACCAAAGTGAAAAAAAAAAAAAAAAAAAAAAACTAATTGTTATTTTTTTTTTATTTTTAAAACTGAAGTTAAATTAAAAATCTGTAACTTTGGAAGTGTTACCTAAATATGCAAAAGATTTGATACTCAGTTTGTAATAATACCACCAAGGACACTGAACTAGAACTTTTCCTAGTTAGTAATTCAGGACAGCACAAATTCATATTATGTTCAGATTTATCTGTAAGCCATATAATGCCCTGTTACTATTATTCCTAATAATCATCACACAGACCTATCAAACCAATGACACAACCAGCAAGGCAAGTCTCTCTAAGAGTCTATTTTTCTTCAGTTGCTTATATGTAGAAACATAAACAGCTCAAAGTTTAGTTTTCAGTACTTACAATAAACATAAACAAAAGTTGTTAACAACAGTCCAGTAAACAAACAAAACCACCATGTTAAAAAAAAAGCCAGTGTGAAGAAGACAACTCACATCTTCTTAAGTCAAATAATGTCTCTAAAAAAATAATTTTTTAAATAGTTTATCAATAAAAACATGCAACAAGACACACCTAATTCAGTTACACAAACATCGCAAGACGGCATCATAGAAACCTTTAGCACCAGTTAGGTAAGAGTGAGCATGTTTTTACGTACTATGTTTCAAATGATATTCCTGTAATGAAGAACTAATTCCAGTGCATATTACCTACAAACATTAAGCTCTGAAAGAGAAGAAGAGAGATCAAATTAAGTTCTGGTAATTTCATTCATTACCTGCCAAAAAATGCCACTTTCATGTGTCTCCGTGAAAGCACCTCACCGATGACTGCTAGCTTCTTTTTATATGCCTGTATTTTTGCTAGTTCATCTTCCGTTGCTACATGTTCAAGCTCTGGGTTCCTGTAGGTTGCTACACGTAGAGAAAAAAAAAACAGATTACATGCTTTTGGACACAAGATCTAGATTATCAGTACCTCACACGCCGAAGATCTGGCTAAATTTTTATTATACAGTGGTAAAACAAAACAAACAAAACCCTTTTACAGAACCTGGTATTAGACCCTGTCATTTGGCAGGTCCACACAGCACCTGTGAAATCACGACAAATCACCGCAGGTGAATCTACAGTCTAACTGCCGAAAATAAAACTGATCATGACAGCATCTCATGATTTGAACGACCCTTTCAGCACACCAGGCCGTGTTCACAGGCTTTCTGATTTGCCCCGTTCTGTGAAGCCCGCCTCCAGAAATCAAGGCCAGGACCTGTTGCCCAGTGAGGCTGGGCTGTCCTCTCACCGCAGAGCTCGCTGGGGCCACGAGCAACCAGATCTGTGTGGCAACACGCGCGCCTCCATGTTGCTAAAACTTGAGAGGGTGTAACCATGGGTTCTTTGCGCCATATCGTGTCGATCTGCCTTCCTACTGAATAATGGGAAAGCCTGTTTGTCCTTTTGTCCTACACGAAGAGGTGGTTCAGCTTTGACCCTCATGGAAGGCAGGCCAAGCTACCTGCCACACGATGCAGATTTTATTAGATGCAACCATCCTAAGTGCTGCTGCTAGCATGAGATAAAAACATTAAATGAAAATATGATTCTTTCTGAAGGTATATGTTTACCTGAACAGCACACGGAGGTGTACGGCAACACACACTGTGCTACTGTAAAGTAAATTCAAGGCAATAGGCTAGGTCACTGTGTTGAAGATGGAAACCAACCTTCCACAAAAGTCGCTCCTTCGGTGACATAGTCCAGCAGCTGGTCGAAGATGGCAGTAATGGTCTTCTTCGCCAGCACGAAGTGCTTCAGCGGAGACACAGCAGCTTCTGCCATCGCGTAACTGACGGGAAAGTCACACGAAAGTGACCAGAACACCCGGGAGCACCCGTGTCAGTGCAAAACCACGCGTGTTCACAGCCGGTAAGTACAACTAAAAAAAGACACGACCAAAGGAGCGCACCGAGGGGCACCGACCGCTCGCTCACGCCGTCCCCGTGACGAGCCCTTACCCCCGGGCACCGCCACAGCAAGGACAGCCCCAACGCGGAGCGGTGTCCTGGAGCCCAGGGGTCACCCCGCGGCACGGCGCTGCCGCCCCCGGCCGCCTGCAGGTCGCAGCCTCCGCCCACCCTCAGGCCCGGGCCCGGGCCCGGCCCCGCCATTACCTGGCAACCGCCGCGCCGCCGGCGGGGCCCCCGCTCCGCCACCGCCACCGGGCCGCGCGCGGGCAGCACTTCCGCTTCCGCCCGCTCCCGGATCCGCCGGTGGGGGCGTGGCGGCCATTTTTAGTGAGGGGCGGGCGGGGCGGCGGCCGCCATCTTCGGGCAGGGCGGCGGCCGCCATCTTCGGGCAGGGCGGCGGGGGGGGGGCGGCGGCGGGGGGGGGGCGGCGGGGGGGGGGGCGGCGGTGGCCGTGCGCGAAATGGAGACGGGGCTGGGCTGAGGGGGCGGCGCGCTGCGCTCCTCACGGCTGACGGGCTTTATTTTTTTTTTCCTCCATTTTATTCAATTTTATTTTATTTCATTTCTTTATTTATTTTTGTGGTCAGAACCAAGCTATGGCTCAGGTTTGGCCGCTTGCCCTTGCCAGCCTCAGTTTGGGACTTTTGTACCCAAAAGGTGTCCCGAGTTATAAGCCAGGTCCCCTGAAAAGCGCGATAAGAATCCAAGGCAAAGGAAAGGAGCCCTGACTGTGGGCCCTGCGTACTGTCAGCACCGTGGTTTAATCAGTCAGCCGCCAGCTATAATGACAAACGCCAGAGTTGTTCCCAGAGTTCCAAGCACTGAAATTTATACACGTGATACATCGCCATAAGAGAGCACAGGAAAATAAGAACAGCCACAAACAACAATGAAAATCAGTGACGCTTAATAAACGCTGTGGAGAACACATTAGAGAATTACTCATCCGTTGCATTTAAGTTCCTGCAATAATTCATGGGATTTTAGTTTTGAAGTCCCCAGAGTCTTCTGCACAAAGAACTTCCCCCATTCAGTACCAAACATGGTCCCAGAAGCTGAGATGCTCGATGTACCTTTAAACCAAAGGCTCAAACACAAAAAAGCAAATAAAAATTACTTCCAAAACCTGTGCTGTGATTTTGGATAGCTTCTAGTTAGCTGCCACTGCAGCAGAGGAACCTTGCAGGTATCAGTATAAAAAGCTGCTGAATTTGACACACATTTATTGAGCATCCCAAAGAAAGACATGTATTGACACACTTCTGATTACTACAGTTAATGTCTCTAATTCAGGACTCAGATTAAGTGCTCAAGCCATAAGGTTTTGAGAAGACTTCAACCTCTGGCAGTGCTCCCGTGCTCCAAGTTCACCCCGACGCACCACGCCTGACCTTCCACCTGCACACTTCAAATAAATAAGCCCAACTCTTCTAATTCACAGCTACCACATAGTGCCCTCACTGGGTACAACGTGCCTTCCCTACACGTACGGTCCTTCCTTTCAGCACACCGACTTCTAGACACACTCCACTCAATACCTGCTTTTTCTTCTACTGCATGCCTTTCTTGTTTCAGCACACTGGTCACACGGAAGCAAGTATCCTTCATGTGTGCATTCCTGCTAAGGTAAAATGAGACCACCTGCCCACATAAATTTCCATCTACTTTCTGATAAAGAAGTAAACCTAACGTTACTCCCTAATTTGTAAAATCCATGCTAAGTCAAACTTTAATATATTTCCTAACTAGACACTGCGTGCATTTTAGTTAGGAGTTTGTCTTCAAAACATGCCTATGGCATGGTTTCATTCCCATTTTAGAGACCAGAAATCGACACAACTTAAAAGTTGACATGAACTACCGAGGAGTCAAAACACAAATTTTCTGTCACAGGCTCCATACTTTTACAAAAGAGCCTTTTCTGTGAGGAAAATACAGCTTTCCTGCATGGGACACAGTGCTGGTCTGCACAGACACACACATTTCTTCAGCCTTTTTTTTTTTAAATGTCTTTCCCACAGGACTCTAACAGAAGAACCAGCATTCCCCAGCCCTTTATCCCCGCATGAGCAAAATTAACCTTCCATATATAAAATAATTCTCGTTAGTATTTTGTTAACTATATTATTGCTACCATATTAAGCCAGCCATGATGAATGAGCTCAAAATAGGAAATTAGCAATTCTACTACAGTGTCATTCTCTATACAATGAACTAAAATACAGTTAGGATACAATCAGGTTGTCCTTTTCAACAATTACATGTACGATTTGGTACTAAATCAGCATTTCAAAATGATGAAAATGGTCTTGCTCCTACAAAGCAACAAGTGCTAACTGGCTAGTTTTCAGAATTTCTAGAAATACTTCTCCAGAAATCAGGACTTCCATAAACTGACTATATAGCCAATTTTTATAGCTTTAAAAATTCAGTGTGAAAGCCCTTGCACACCTGGAAGCTGATAACACCAAATCTCACCAGTCAAGAAATGTTTTATACATTAATTATATCTATACAACGCTCGCATTAGACAATCTTACATTACAAATTTACAAGCAATACAGAAATGTAAACTCCGCCACTATTTTATGGGTTATTTCACTCCGATAACTAGCACAATCTAAATGACCTCACCCTTATTATCTGTCCAACTATCAGTCACTCAAAAATACAGTTACGGAATGAAGCTTAAAAATTCACTTATGAAGCCTGTAATGCCTGAACAGCACTATCTAATCAGAACAGCTGTGTTAAATCATTTGAAAGTGATTAAATAAACTTTTATACCATACCAGTGTTTTAAAGCAGTACATAGTTTAAAATTTACAGATTTAGAGTAACTTTCATCAAATTACTATTGGTGGAAAGCTAATTTTTAGTCTACAAAATTATAATTATGTAATTATAAACTCATTTTATAGAGGCTCTCTCCAAATGAGGTTGGTGACATATTTCAGTGAGAGATAAATTATGAAAATCATGCTCTTTAGACATTCTCATCTGGAATATTTCACAAATTTCGTTACAATTGGCTCCTTAAAACGTGACCCACTCTACACACACGGAACACCTGTCAGGAGTGCATAGAATCATAGAATGGCCTGGGTTGAAAAGGACCTTAAAGATCATCTAGTTTCAACCCACCTGCTCTGAGCAGGAGAAATACAGGAACTGAAGGTAAATAAAAGAGATAGAAATGATGTGGGAGGTCTGTAGTGATGTGTGGATGAAAACATTGTTAGATGGTTCCACAGACAGGAGCCGAAACAGAACACTGAATGAAGACAGAAAGCAAATGATGAGATAGGGCAGGTACCCCAAGAGAAAACAGGTCACTTTTAGAAGCTTATCAAGAGTACAAGGTGGTAAATGCAGGCTGACATATGGAGACTTGCATGCTGGCAAGTTTTGGAACGCACTTATCTTTGGCTGGTTGATGCAATTTTTTGAACGTGAGCTCAGCAACCTGCTGCTGCAGGGGGTAAAATGAGTAGGATATGCAATTGAGGTCAGTGCGGTGTTTAAGCATGGACCTAGATGTTGGCCTTCTCTTTGTCCCTTTTAAAACCCTAAAGAGCTGCTCTCATACATTAAACGTGAAAGTACAGGGTGAGCATCAGAACTGCTATTATAACATGCAACTACTCCCACTGTCCCTCCCCCCAGAATGTGACCCATCACATGTAAATGTGAGCATTTCTACCGAACCTCTAGGTAAGGAAATTCGTAACACCAAGTTGTTATACATGCTTTGTTGATATAAAAACATTAGAATTGTACAAGTGCTGTTAAAACTGTATTTAATACATTTTAGTGACTGAAAATTAATTTGGGTTCTAACAAACTGATTACAAGGGGAGAAGGTAATCAAGCTGTCTCATGTATCTGAAGATGACTTAGAAGATCTTTCTCATTTCCAAACCTCATTAAACAATCAGTACATTTATGAGGTAAATCTGCCGAATGCCTGAAATCCAAATGGGTTTTAAGGTCTTCAATCTGTCCTGTTGAATATTCACAGTACTGACACAAATAAATCCCTTCAGATAAATGAGAGCTTAAATGCTTGCAATACTCCAACATACCTGAAAAGCCCTTCCCACAGTCATCACAAACATGAGGGAATATTTTGGTGTGTTCAATAGCCACATGCCTGTTGACATTGGTATGCAGCCTGCTCCTAAAGCCACACACTTGGCATACAAAAAAGTTTTTGCATTTGTCAAAACTAATTTTGTTTATGAGACTGTACTGTCCACGCTCCTTGTTATTATAGCTGTCGCTTAGCTCTATCAGCCGACACGCATGTTCGTTCACCACGTGGCTGTGCAGGTCTTCTGGATCGTTTGTTTCATGCTCACAGAACTGACACAGGTACTGTTCGTCACAGCTGTGCTCCTGGAAGTGCAGGTACAGCTCACTGCTCGAAGAGAACTGCATATCACACTGCTCACACCAATAAAGGTGGTCGTTGAAGTGAGTGTCTGCTATGTGCTGACTCAGATTCTCAAATATCACTGTTTTGTAGTCACAGTATTTGCAGATGTACGGATCTTCCTCGTGTAGCTTTACATGTTCAATTAGCTGCATTTTGCTGGAGAAACTCTCTTTACAAACTTTACAGACATGAGTATCTGTACATGTCTTGTGCTTCAGGATCATGTGCTGCTTTAAATCAGAAAAGTACTTGCTATTAAACTCACAGAGCTCACACTTGTACAGGCCACTGCTGTTGGCTCTCAGCAAAGGCCATTTCTGTTGAGCTGTGATGTTCAAAGCCTGGTTCTTCTCGAAGATTTTACAGGTTTCAAGAGGGATCTCCTCTAGATCCTCAGCTTCTAGCTTCTCAGGTGACACGGTTTGTGTTTCTATATCGTGAACTTCTACAGCATTAACTTCCGTTGTAGAAATTTCTACAGTTTGAATATCAAGAGGTTTCTCCTCTTCTGTAGGGATGTCACTGAATATCGGCGAATCACATATGTCTTTACACATTCCATTATTAGTAGCTTTATCTAAAGAAACAAACAGATAATACAAGCAAAAGGTTAAAAACAAATCCAGCAAAAAAATTGGGTCTGTATTTAACTTTTCAGTTAGCTGTAGTAGCTAATAAATACAAAAAGTAGTTATTGTTCCCCAGCCACTAGAACTACATTTTAATTAACTCATAAATAACGTAAACTACAAATCTTTCATCTGTCAAACCAAAAAAGGAAAATACCAGCTATATTAAAAGCCAACATCCATGCTCTCCAGCTTCCCAGCATCTCAGCTGCAAATACACATTTACCTTTACCTTTATCCTTCTTTTTAGTTTCCGTATAGTGCAACCCCACAACATTTGAATGTGACCCACTCCAGTGAGAAGTGCCAGCGTGCACTGGACTCCCATCATCATCTGTGTCTATGCTCTGCACGGGACTGTGGTATCTACCTGCAAAGATAAAACATTTTCTTGTCATTATTCATCCTTTCTAGCATCACCCTGACTCCCTTGATCTAACCTAGATGTTACTTACTATTTACTTATTCTAATTACATAAATTTATCTTTACATACCACTTACATTGTAACCTACATTGAAGAAAGTTAACAATAAACACCGCAGAAACTATTTCCATACATACAAAAGTCAACAGAATAATTCAAAAGGTGGTAACCCTGTCTTTACAATTTCAGAAAAAAAACAGTCAGTTGATTACACTGGAAAAAAAATCTTAAATGAAACTTTACATATGAAAGATGCATCTTTTTAATATCCTTAAGTATTTCTGGTCATCATATTTTAAGGCATATACTTTGTGAGACTTCTGGATACTTGTTGGACAACTTATTAGAGTGAAAGGAAAAATAAATATAATAAAAGTCCATCCTCAAATTTACTCTGCCCAGTGTGTTAAACTCTATCAACTAGTGGATGCTGTATAAAAAAGTCATTTTCCTGAAGTATAGGTTACTATTACTGGTATGTTTCCTCTCAACTCATAGATTATCTACATCAGATTTATGTCACCTAGCCAATGGATATTTAGATAAAGTTTAAAATTCATTCTAATTGCCATAAAATCGAAATATCTTTTTGTTGTTGTCACTTTTTACTTTGAAAATTATATTTGAATTATGAGTAAACAGCCTTCCACTAGTCTAAGGCATACCAGATGAGAACGATGCATGGAAGTCTGCCACTACCTATTTTGTACTCTACTTACTTCTATGAATAGGAGTATAATGCACTTAGTCAAGAATTATAGAACAAGATCTCAAAGTGCACTCTTACCTCTGTTTTCAGAATATTTTATGTCTGGTTGTTTCATAGAACAGACACTATAGCAGTGGTCAGAAAGAATTCCACTATTATCTATGTATTTGGTTGCACCTGAAGAATCTAGATCAAAAATAAAAATAAAAATTAGTATTTACACTAACAAACTGATGTAGCTACATATGGATTTAACATTCACCAGAGTTCTTCTCACTGGCCACAATTTTACTTCTCACGTTGTGACGATTCTGTGCCTGTCTGATAACATCACTGTTTTGATTTGCAGATTTCAGCTGCTGTCCTGATGTTCAGAACATCAGATGCAGTTGTTATCAAACTCTGTTTCCACTGAAGGTAGGGACGGGAGCACAGTTAATTCAGTGCTGAGAACTAATGGACACCCCCAACCCAACTTTCATGAAGTTTCTCCACTTGCGTGTTAATAAAATCTTCCCTTTATGGTTTGTGCGAGCTTTCCAATGTGCAGGGAGTACAGAACAAAACCGGTCAGATGTGTTGACCAAAAGTGGCTTGACAACAGAACATGCAGAGTGGTTACTCTATACATTCAGAACAAGGTTCCTTATCCTGCCCTTTAGGTTACTGATTTCCTGATATAGGTACACTTTTCATAATAAAGTAATTATGTGAAGAAAATTAAACTAATTGAAGTGTGTACATAACTCAAGCTCTAGACTGACCTGAATATCGAGAAGGGTGTAGAGTCTTCCGTTTTCTCTTTTTAGGGTGTTCGTTCATTTTGAATAGTCTAAAATAATCATAAAGTGAAAAGGTTCAAGAATTGGCTTGACGTGCTTTTATCTAGTTCGTAATTTTCACAAGTTTATGAAATAACATGAACATTTTGAAAACCCAAACGCCACACACAAGATTGCTTTTCACAGAATCCTAGAGTGGCTTGGGTTCGCAGGAACCTTAAAGCCCATCTAACCCCAACCCACCTGCCATGGACAGGGCCTCCTCCCACCAGATCAGGTTGCCCAGGGCCTCGTCCAGCCTGGTCCTGAACACCTCCAGAGATGGGGCATCCACAGCTTCTCTTGGCAACCTTTTCTACCACCTTCTTTCTAACCCCATGAAGCCCGTTCTGTTACAGTTAAGAACACAACAAATGCACACAGGCAATGGAGTCTAAGTTCATATTCCTGCCTTGCAACAAAATAATGAGGTTTACTATAAGGACAGACAGGTCAAGACTCCAGTCACGCAAGGAGTCGTTTGAAGCAGTTCTGCATCCTGCTGTCTTTTGTCAGACATTGGATATTCTGCAGCATGTTGAAAACGTTAACTGAAATGTCATCTTACCCCAAATCCTAGACTCTTCAGTATCAGCAAGGAGAGCAGCTAGGAAGCTGATGGCTGCACAGCTCCCAAATGTAGTGAACGCATCAGCATGGGAAGATTTACATCTACGGAGCGACAGAATTTAAAACACTTAAAACCAAAAATAAAAAATCACCACATCAGAATCAAACACAGAAGCATTACTAACTGTGACGCTACAGAAATTGATGCAAGAAAACAACATACAAAGTTTATATCAACATTAGAGTGTCAAAATTCACAAAGTGCGTGCTGTTTATTCTCCTTTTGCGCTGGGTTAGCTGACTTTTGCTGCACTTGGCAGCTCCTGGGGACATAAAAATAAATGGAGGTGGCAGCAGAAACACTCGGGTGGTACGCTGCCAAGCTTGAGGGAGGGCTGAAAGCGCAGACTGCAGCATGCTCTGCTACACTGAAGCACTTCCAGGCCCAGCACCTTGTTGAGCCGATGCTGCCCATCGGAACCGCGAGCAGAAGCACCACGGCCCCGCACCACATTAACGCCGTCCCGGTGAGACCGGCCTGGATCCCGGCCGTGCTCCGGCAGAACAACGGGGCCAGCCCTTCTCCAGCACCACCTCGCAGCCGGGCACCCTCCTTTTCCCCTGGGCCCCCCACACTTTTATCCCGACGGCCTCGCGGCTCCGCACGGTGCCCGAGGACGGGGGCACGGGCTCGGGCTTCAAATGGCGCCGGGGCAGCGCTAAGATGGGGGCGGGCGGCAGGCGGCGGCGAGCGGCCGCCGCGCCCGGCGGGGCCAACGGCGGGCGGGAGCCACCCCGCTCCCCGGGCGATGCCGGCGGCCGCTCCCCGCCCGTGCAGCCGCCGCCTCCGGGACTCACCTCCCGCTCGGCTCCGCTCCGCGCCCAGCCCGGGCCGCCGCCGCCCCCGGACGCGGCGCTCCCCGCGGGGGAAGGGGCGGAGCGGGCGGCCGCCGCCATGGCGCCCCCTGAGGGGCGCGGCGGGAAATGGCGGCCGTGAGGGGCTCCGGCGGTGTGAGGCCTCGGCCCCGGGCCTGTCGCTGCGGGAGGGCTCCTTTATGCACGAGCCGTCCTCTCAGCACCGAAATGTGCTCCCAGGGCCGCTTTTTACCCGCCTCACAGCGTGGTTTCACCTGCAGGCAATAACCCCTGGCACTGCTGAATCCCGCCTCAGGACTGACAGGGTCATCACCGTAGGGTTAGGCCTTGGTCCTGTTTTACACAAGAGGTAGAGCATGATGCTCATAAAGCACAAAGCTTTTTGTATCAGCTGTTAAAGCTGCTCTGGAGAAGAATCTATATAAAGTAAGGGTTAAGGAAGTTATTGTAAGGATCCATCCCCTTTTCAACGTTCTTCCAAGCTTATCACAACAGAATCCCCGTCTTTGCTTACTTAATCTTTTCTTTTTTTATGTCACAGTGGGGTAAAAATAAAAGAATAGTGACAGCCTGTCCAGGCATCTTTAAAGGTGATCTTTAAGGTGCCGTTCTGTGATTCTGCATCTCCCCACAAAGCAGGATATTTCAAATAGCACCTTTTTACCTTGGAAAATAAAGAGTCATTATTTATATTTTGAAGAGACTATTACAGTCACTTAGTTTGATGACTTAAAACAGATCGTGGAATTTTACCAAACCTTCCCTTTATTGAGCCTGAAGTTAACTAATTTTAAGATCAAGCTTTCAATTAGCAGACAATCCACAACATCCCTAATGTTACTGTTCTAGTGATTAATAAAAAATTATCACTTGCATCTCATCTGTTTTATTCATTAGCTGGGAGTTGAAACTGGACATACTCTGTTTATAAAATCCTACCTTCAGCCTTTGTCTTGAAAGTCAGAAAACGTGTCTTTAGGGTGATCTGATTTGGTTTCAGCCACATAGGAACAGCTCCGTCATATGATCACACAGAAGTTTTGATGGCAAGCAGCATGAATACAAGTGGACCGATGCTTTTGAAGACATATTGCTGAGTCCTCAGAAATTAAATAAATGTGATGCATTTAATATCTCCTAAGCTAATTTACCAATCAAGCAAGGTACTAGCATCCCAGTTCAGTTTGTTCTCTACTGCTTATTCCAGATATAGAACCTGAGCTTACTCCAAGATGGTTTGTGATGAAGTTCTTATAAATTGGCTATAACCACCCAAAGGTGTAAATGCTCACATATTTCTCCCTTTATTCACTAAAAAGTTTTCTATGGGAATATTTGGGAAAAAAAAAAGCACTTTCCCCAGTTCCCAGTGGAGGGCAGTAATGGGAATTTATAATTTGTACTTTGCCAAGGGAAAAAGAGAAAAAACCCAACTCTTTGAATTCAGTCCTGCTCAGTGAGACAAAACCAGGCTAACCAAGTCACTGTCACATAAAGCACAATACATCGCCTGTACCTTTCAACTGATTTCTTCTCCACACAAAGCAGCACAGCCCAAACACACACCTGTCAGCTAGAAAGCCGAGACTGAGTCAAAGAAAGAAATATCTGAGGAGGATCCCCTTTGAAGCCGTAGATCCAGTTCAAAGTCACAGGCACCAAACAGGCTCATCAATGCTTCAGAGAGAAAAGTCTAAATTAATCACGCTTTCAAAACCCCCACGTGCTTGGGATGTTCACAGATCTGGGTCAGCTTTCAAACACTCAGAACCTATTCTGGCCAGATATATAAAGAAGCCCGTGGGTAGTCACCTGGTGGTTTAAACAGGCAACACAGATGATGTTCGTTTTCATTAGCAGGGATGTATCTGTACTGAAATAAGGAAGAATGGGGTAAACTTTTTTTTTTTTTTTCAATGAAAGCAGGATGTGTAGCTCACAGGGACAACTTTTACTCACCTGTAGCAGTGAAGGGCAGGCTGCTGTTGGGACTCGAAGACACTTCAGCTTCAGCCTTGCAAACTACAGAGGCAGAATATCTTGTTCTGCAGCCAAGGGGGTGACAAATCCAGGTGACTTAGCTCCCTGTAATGGAACTTGATTTCCTTCTTGGAAGGCCCCAGCCTCACCCACATTTTACAGAGAAAGTGAGGGAGCTGCAGAGCATGTGGATTTTGGGGCTTCCCTTTAGACTTGCATTGAGAGGACAATGAGACTCCTCTCCAAATTAGAGCTCAACTTGAATTTCAAAATAACCGTAAGGATGATGAATGTCCATCTTTAATTAAGAGTTCAGATCCAGGGTAGACTGAGCATTTGCTGGCCCAGAGCCCTTTGCAAAACTAGGCAGAGGTCATCTGAAACAGAACTGACGAGTGCAAAAAGTTTAAAACTTACTGAGAGCATCAAAGATGCTTATCAGTGACCTGATTACATCTGGATACTTTTCTCATCCCTCCAAAAAAAGTGAAATTCTCATCCAGAGAACTCACATGCCTCCCACAATAACAATTTGTTGGAAATTGAAGTTGAAAATAGACCAGCCTTTCCACAGATGAACTTAAGCAATTCTATTACAGCCTCATGGTCTTATTCTTGCCAATGAGTAATTTCCCAAATATGTTTCTCAATCTTTCAAAATCAGTATTGGATACAAAAATACAACCTAGTCTTCATTTTTAAATATAGTTTTGGTGATGAAACGCCAAGGATATTTTTCAGAACCAAACCAGATTGACTTAGCAGAGGCTTTACAACCATTCAGCTGAAACACTTAAATATTGTTTGCTCTCTTCTCACAGCTTTGACAGACCATGTCTAAAATAAGTTACTTATTTTGAGGATCGACATGTACAAGAATGAATGCTATGTGCCGTTAAGACCTCTCACTTGGCCATACCCATAAATAATGCAAATTCTATTTCAGTATTTTTCACCCCACCTAAATTAACAGATGCACAAAATTTCTATCTCCTTTTCAGAAGAGCTGAAACATCAAATCACACCTCCAAGACTCAAGTTTCCTTAAATTCTCACTTCAGGATTCACAAGTGTACCAACCATATTATTTTAATTTAGTTGTTAGTATATACATTAACACTCAAAAGTGTGATAAAAACCAAACAAAAGTAGTTTTTTTAATAAACAGCATGTGATACAGACCGCGAAGATAAATAAAAAGCAGACTTTTTACAGTTTCCCATGAACATGAACTACAATAAGTGTCATAGGCCAAACTTGTCTTTAGCACAGCAGAAGGGAAAAAGTTTTTTTTTCTTTTTTTTTCTTAAATGTACTGCAAGACTATTCTCAGTACGACAACACATGCATCTTGCTGCATCTTAAATACTTTTTTTGGCCCATTATTACTAAAAATGTCTTGCTTCCTAACTATTATACCACAGGACCTTTATTACAGAATGACATACACATTGCAACATTCCCCCCCGCCCCCAGTAGTGGTTATTTCAAAGATAATTGTCTCATTTTTAAAAAGGTATTTCAAGCACTGGTGGGTGTTCATACTCCCTTTTTTGATGCAGACGTGTAACTGCCACTAACTTCAACAAAGTAAGATAAGCGTCAAGAGAATGCACCCTCCTGGGCTCTATCCATGCAAAATGCCAGCAGGATCCTGGTCAAGGGAGGTGATCCTTGTTCCTTCTCCTCTGCTCAGCGCTGGAGAGATGGAGCCAGCAGTGCTGGCCTCCCCAGTATGAGAGACACCGGCACACTGGAGCAGGTCCAGCAAAGGGCCATGAAGACAGGGAAGGGATATGAGGGGAGGCTCAGAGAGTGGGGATTGTTTAAGCCTGGTGAAGAGAAAGCTCAAGGGGCATCTTGTCAACATATACAAATACCTGATGGAGAGGAGTAAAACAGACAGGCAAGGCTTCTCAGTGCTGCCCTGTGAGAGGACTTTACGCAATGAAATAGATGGAATTTCATTCAAACATCAAGAAAAAAGCTTTTACTGTGGATTCTCCTTTCCTGGAGATCTTCTGAGGCCCAGCTGGGCGATGTGCTGGGCAGCCTGCTCCTGCAAACAGGGCAGTTGGACCAAATGATCCTGAGGCTGCTGCCAACCTCAGTGATTCTGTGGCAGCTCCTGCCATCATGGTGCTGCTTGCAATGACAACAGTACTTTCAAAACTTCAAGCCTGAGAATCCAGGACAGACTGCAGCCATATATTCATTTTTCAGAATCCTTTTCTCCACCAGGCAAGTGAATTTTGATAGTGTATGTGGCTATTCACACTTAAAACTTGCAGAGATGAGAGGGGGCAAGGAGAAAGGACGATACTTCCAGATGATAAAATCATGTTTATCTTCACAAGAGGTGATGAATAATTTGGACCACAGTGGCTCTAAGATAAGGATTCATCTCTTTCTCCCTTCCTCTTCCCTCTTCTCCAAATGAAACAGTAAGACAACTTTGGACAGCCTGGGACAGCTGATAATTTAGGCTATAGAACACTATTAATAAAGCCCGAGAACAGATTAAATATACAGACCAAAGAAACAAACAGACCTGGATTCCAGCTGTGAATATCCACATTTCAGCCTTCATGGATTAACTACAGCAGACAAAAGATTTGTAGGAGAAAGTTTCTGCTTGAGTTAGGCTTTCTGTAACTTCAGCAATACAACTGTCAGGTTTAACTGTAATTAATTCTAATACTGGAACAGGTTCCTAACCACATTGCTATGGTTACACTGAGCTAAATGGTTCCTAAACCAGTTTACAGCTACTGAGAAATTGGCACCAGTATTTGAGGAGTCAAGATAGGGTAGAATATTTTTTTTGGCCTTCTTCATGCTGAAAACATTTTGCATCACATACAGAAGTACGGACACTTAAAACACGTTTATGCAAACCAATGGGAAAGCCAACAGACAGAGCATTGCTTCAGTTAATCTTCTCTTACAAATAGTTCAAGTTGCCCTTATGCTACGGGCATGTTGGTTTTGGGGGAGGCAGGTGTTGGGAGAGGGAAGGGAAGAGAGAGAGACAGAGGGATCCACCTCTGGATTAGAGTCAGGAATGCTAACACAGTAAGATCTCATCTTTTAAAAAGTCTATCCCATAAAGCTCAGAAGTCAAGAAGACCGCTGCACTGCAGATATTAAGAACTACTGTGTTTTTCCTGAGTATGGGTTTACAAGTCTTAATACTATGAAAGAGTAGGAAGAGGAAATATTTAAGAGTTTTCTTTAAGCTAGTACGCAATAAAAATCCTGGAGGTCTCACAAGTAAAGGCAACTACAGACAAGACTACTGCAGCTATGAATTAGAGAGCTAAAGGCTAGTTAATAAAGAAAGTACTTCAAAATAAAAGCGCCAAGGGTTTAACCGAGCAGCTAGAAAACATCCCTCATGAAGAGAACAGCTCTCACACTGAATCACATGAATAAGCAATCTGGGGCTTTAATATACATGGAGCCTAGTTCTGATTTCATATGCTATTGTGAATCCAGAGTGATTCTCATGAAATCAGTGTTATATCAGCATAAAGTGAAATCAGATTTTCTCCAACACCAGAGCACCTATGGATTTGGTTAGCGTATGCAGACAGAAAACCTCTATATCCAGTTTCCAATTGGCTTCTTTCATTAACACAGATTAAAAAACAACCCACACGTAATCAGCTGCAGGGATGCTGAGCTACACATCATTTTGGACGGATAGAGCCTTACCTAAACTGAGACAACTTTCAGCGTGAAAAAAGGTAAAAAATCATTTGTATGAAACATGTATTGCAAAACTAAAATGGAGATTCAACCATCTGCAACAACAGCTACATAGTGTTAAAAAAATAAACCTAACAAAACAAGTGTGGTTCTTCCATTCAAGTAAAACTAGAACAAGAGAAAGAAACATGGAAGTTGAAAAAAACAACTTAGAAGCAGCAAATTACAATTCTCTGTAATACCACACCTTTTTCATTAACTTGAAGCATTTTAAAGATGTCAAAGACTTCAACAAAATAGTAATTTAAGTGGCTTTTGTTTTGAATGGGTCCAGCCCAGGTCTGCAACCTGTACAGACATGCAAAACAGGAGGAATTCACAATTAAGAACAGACGCTGGAACATGCCAGTTATAAAATGGCAAAGCAAAGAAAATGTCTTCAAACTGTCCATGAACATGGGCTACTGACTGCTAAAGGGCTTATAACATTTTACATAGAAAGCAAAGTTGGAAACAAAAACAACCCTCCAAAACACCACCAGCAGGGTCATCACATACAGAGTTCTCTACAAGCTTGGTTATTTCTATATTGCCCTTAATATGCAGGCTTACATCTTCTCCACAAGATACCAAACCACTAACAGTTTTGGTTTTATTTAAATGCTTAAATGCTTTTTTTTTTCCTTTCAAATTATACTGAACGCATGTCTGAAGAAACTACAAATGCACTCCTTCAGAACAGAAAGGTGTGCGTAAGTCAGAGGTGCTTTTTCAGCTACCTTCAGGAAAGCAAAGAATTTAATATATGAAAAACCTAATCAGCAGCAACCTGTCTTGTCATTAAATCAAACATGAATAGCTTCACAGTTGAAAAGGTTAGTCTTTACGTGTCACTAAATCGCCATTCCCTAATGCTTTTTAATAAAATGGATGGCGCAGTCCTGGGCTCCTTGCTCTGGCAGTCCTCCTATGAAATTTTGCAGGAGCAAGGTGTTCAGATTCAATTCAAGCTCAAAATAAGCTAATTGGCGTTTTGTGCAGCTGATTCTCAGAATAAAGGGAACATTTTCAAATCTCCATGAAGTGGGAATAATTAAAGAAAAAAATTCAAATTCCAAGCAATCTGTAAAAACATAGAGCTCAGCTATAGGTGCTTTTACAGTCTGTAAGCAGATCTTATTTCTGATACTGAGAATAGATGAGATCTTATTTACACCAACGTAAGTCAATATAATTCCACTATAGTGAAATTATATTAGCACAAAACTGGCATACCAGCATAAAGTAATTAGTGTTAAATGCTTTGAAGCTGTAAAAAGTGTTTGTTTTTTTTTTTTTTTCCCCCAGAACACTGGCAGAATGTTTTCCAAATGCCCACCCTGATTGTGGTAGGAACAATAGCTTAAAGCCCATGATCTTCCCCTACATTTTTTTTTAAAACTATAATTACCCCAAATCATATTATGTCTATATCACTATGGAGTTTCCTTTCTTTTATTATTTGATGTCTATATGAAATTCTACAGCTTGTGCACAGCATTTAGTTGCAAGAACTTTTAGAAACACAGCCTGATTCCTCATACCTTTCTGTTTGTGCAAAAAGGGTGCAGAACACTGTATGCTTGAACTGAAAGACAAGTATACCCATATTTACAGAAGTAAATGGCTAGGAAGGGGTAAAGTACAAAAGAAGTTGGGCTCATAGGATGCAATAAATTTGAGTTGATCTTTTCATCCAGACTGGAGAAGTCCAACCATCTTTTATATAAAGAAAGTAAAACATTGTTTCAATAACAGATAAATAAGGATAATATAGCACCTAATGTGGCATTTGTGCAACGAGTTTACTCTATTAAATTAAGAGTTACAGCCAACAGGGTTTCAGATTTTGTGAACTAAACGATTTAAACTCATTGAAACAAAGATGTGTTTTCAAAGAGCTACACCATTAGCGTTGACTGCAAAGTAGTATGTACAAAGGTTAATTTTGCTCTAGAAAGTATGACCAAGGTTAGCAGGAGTGAAAATATTCATGTGAGCAAAAAGGAATATGTAACAGTCAATAAAGAATAACGGGAAGTCTGTTGGACTATTCCAAAATGTTTAGTAAAACTAAGGAAATAAAACTTCACATTCCCCCTACTATTCGTGGAACTTCTATAGTTTTCACAAAAACAGGTTTCCCCCCACAGCATTGTCAAGTATCTATGTGTACAGTAATTAACTGCAAGAGCTTGACTATGAAGGTGTCTTGAAAGACCTAAGTCTTGGCTTTACAATCCCCAAAGTCTTCCATAACGTAATCGATTGCACATTTTTAATATATTACAATTTGCTAAATGAAGCCAACCACTCATTACCTCATCAGTACAGCCTGCACAAAGTACAGTTTATTTATATACTTATATTCTAATCTAACACCAGCTGTCAGCATATTTTATATTACATGTGGTATTGCACTTTTTGAGTGGCACCTCGGTGTGTGTTTGCAAGTGAACGAGTTGAACCCCCGAAAGCCCCCAGACCTTTGGAATTCACTCCAAGTGCTGCCAATCTAGCGAGTTTAAAATGTTAGGGTGAACAGCACCCTCAGAATCATGTGTTTCACTAATTAAAAAACCTGTTTAGTAGTTAGAAAAACAGTCCTACCTGAAGTTGTGCATAAGGGCAATCTGACATCCTTGGTTCTCTGAACAGTTTCAAAAAGTGGTGCCAATTTAATTGATTGCACACATCATAATTGTGTTGGAGGACAACAACTAGATTTACAAATATATATTACACACACACAAAACAGACAAAGCTATAAAATGTTTGGTAACTCCACATGCTTTGAGCTAGCCAAATGTATCTGCTGTATTTTGAACTGCTTATTATTGATCATATTGAAAATCTAAACAGCTATTTCTGATGTTACTGGATTAAACAACCACTTCCAGAGGAGGAAGAAAGAGGAGAAATGGTGGACCCAAAGGTTGAGGGTTTAAACATACGTTCCTTGAATAGCCAGCATACCACTTCAGTAATGTGAAGAGTATTGCCCCAATGTGTGTTGTTTGTTTTGTTTTTGTTTTTTAAAGAGAATAAGGCCAAGTTCACCTCTGGCATTAGTGGGTGTCTCCCCCACTTCTTCAATGCTACTTGTGTCCTCTTTCACCAGGGTTGAATTTGGTCCTAGGAGTATATCTGGTCACCTTCGGTGACACTAATGGAAACGGGAGTCTTGGACAGATAGAACTGGGCTGCAAAATTAAAAGAGTGAATATTGGACAAATCATGTAAATAAAGAATATATATTAATAATAGTTCCTATTATATAAATAGCCTTTATAAAAAAATAATCTTTCAATAATTTTAATAACTCACCTTTCTTTAGGTTCTGGAAAACATGTATGAAAAAAATCTATTCAGTTCAAGTTAGATTAAAGCAAACCTAAGATGAACACTACAACTCTTTGTTGCACTAAACCCAATTCTGACCATTCAATTTCCAGGTTAGTCAGTTTTGGGGGATGATAAGAAGAGTTTCTTTGAAGGTATGAATTGCACCCCTAGAAATACTGAGCAGAAGAAACACCATACTGAATGGGCCTATTTCCTACTGCTTTCAGAAACTGTGCAGATGACAGACCCAGAAATCAAAGGTTCATCTAAACCCCGTATATGTTAATGCCTCTGAGCGCATTTTAAAAGGCACTGTCCTCTCACTATTATTTTTAGATCTTTGAGCTTAAACTCCTTCCCTTCAAACTATGCTGCATTTAAATATCCACCATCACTTGAACTGTCTTTCAATGCTTTTCAGTCCAGCATAGTCTCTAGCTGCTGTACCAGATCTAAGGTAATATGTGATGGACTCTATATTCATGCTAGCACTATTTTCTTTTTCCTTCTAATTTATCATATCAAATGAAAAAAGGAAACATTCTTCCAAGTTTACCTTTTTGGGCTTAAGGCATAACATGAAGTCACACATCATACTAAAGCTTAAGTTTTGAAGTGTACAATTTTAGTGCTATCTGAAACCCTGTTTTACATTATTTTTCAACAGTTGTCTGTACAGTTCATCTCTTATTTTTGCCATAAATTCTAATGTCGTTCATGGTTTGTGCAATTCCTATGCAACCAGTCTTTGCTGCTAACGGGTATTAACAGTGCAGTACCCACAAAGCGGGTTGTTCAGTTCTTGTTTTCTTTGCTTTCATTTCAGTTCAAAGCATGTTGCTTTATTGTGTGGAAGATCCAGTCCATTTTTGTTGTCCAGCCACCATGGTGAGCATCATTCATCTGCTTCATGAAGTACTCAAGAGCTTCCTGCTCAGTTTTGTCCAATGCAAGGGTCTTTCGAATGTATGCAATATCGTCAAAGGACTGCAGTTCTGGCATTCCTGAGCCAAGCATCATGGAGAAGAGATTTATGAACAGATTGGCATGCTGCCGAATTGCTAGATAAGCCTTATAACACATCTCCTGAAACCTGGAAAAGACAGGGAAGAAGAAAAAAGCTCAGTGTAGATGCCAGTTAGATGCATATTTAATCTCTAAAAATGTTTTCAGGCTATTGGTAGACATTTTTAGTCTAACAATCTAGTAATAATCAAGTAATAGTCTAATAAGAACATCAAAATGTTGCTAAGAGATATCCTCATCTTCCTACTTAGGTGATCTTAACTTCTGTAAAACTCCGTAGGGGTCAGACTGACACAATGGACAAATTGCAGACAAGCTTTGTAGCCTCAATCCTCATTTGCAGTTTGTGCAGATGTTCAACACAAGTCTAAGGGAGTTCACAGAGACATTTTAGTTATTGCTGCTGACATTTCGGATTGTAAAGCAAGTTTCCTGATATACTGCTGCAAACACAGTGCTCTCCTGGTTATTATCAGTGACAGAGACAATTCTCTCCTGTAATTTTATGGGGGAGGTAACTGTTTCTCCTTAGATATTCTGCAGAATGCACTGAAGATGGGCATTTGCTTTATTACAACATTGTGTGAGAAATGCCGGTTTATGCTGAAATCACTAATGTAAGTCAGGTTAAGACAAAAATGAAGGTTAAGACAAAAATTCAAGTTAAGCTTCATTGCAGCATTCAAACAGGCAATATAATTAAAATAATACCAGTATTAAAGTGCATTTTATATACAAAATACTCTGGAATTTAAATGCTTAAAAAAGTTGCTCACCTTTCAAACTCTCTTGTTTTGGTGCATTCTTGGGCTCCTTTACTAATCACTATTAAAAAGTCTTGTGTTAAGACAAATGGCACACGCTCTCTTTTATAACCAAATTTTTTCTTCTTATGGTCAAGGAAGTGGCCAAAGTCAATGTGAAACAGCTTAGAAAGACAAAAAATTATTTAAGGATTAGTAATCTTGTTTAAAGGATGTTATTGTAAAATTAAATTAAAATTAAATTGAGTTTGGATGGATTTTGTTAAACAAACTCATATCAAATTGAGATTATATTATGCTATGTTCCTGCAAAAAACATCTTACTTGTCCATCATCTTTCACCATGATGTTACTGTTGTGGCGATCACCAATGCCCAGTATAAAGGTAGCAACACAGTAGCCAGCACAAGAACGTGTAAACAAGTCAATAGCTGCATCATACCTATTGAAAACAAACAAAGGAGACATTTTCCTACAGATATTCTAGTAACACAAAATTGCAGGAACATTTT